>NC_139993.1:33766419-34084242 GCF_964263955.1 Coregonus lavaretus | reverse complement strand
AATCAAAAGAAATCAGCCAAGACCTCAGGAAAAGAATTGTAGACCTCCACAAGTCTGGTTCATCCTTGGGAGCAATTTCCAAACGCCTGAAGGTACTACGTTCATCTGTACAAACAATAGTACGCAAATATAAACACCATGGGACCACGCAGCCGTCATTCTGCTCAGGAAGGAGATGCGTTCTGTCTCCTAGAGATGAACGTACTTTTGTGCGAAAAGTGCAAATCAATCCCAGAACAACAGCAAAGACCTTGTGAAGATGCTGGAGGAAACTGGTACAAAAGTATCTATATCCACAGTAAAACAAGTCCTATGTCTACATAACCTGAAGGCCGCTCAGCAAGGAAGAAGCCACTGCTCCAAAACCGCCATAAAAAAGCCAGACTACGGTTTGCAACTGCACATGGGGACAAATATCGTACTTTTTGGAGAAATGTCCTCTGGTCTGATGAAACAAAAATAGAACTGTTTTGGCCATAATGACCATCATTATGTTTGGAGGAAAAAGGGGTGGCTTGCAAGCCGAAGAACTCCATCCCAACCGTGAAGCACGGGGTGGCAGCATCATGCTGTGGGGTGCTTTGCTGCAGGAGGGACTGGTGCACTTCACAAAATAGATGGCATCATGAGAAGGAAAATTATGTGGATATATTAGCAACATCTCAAGACATCAGTCAGGAAGTTAAAGCTTGGTCGCAAATGGGTCTTCCAAATGGACAATGACCCCAAGCCTACTTCCAAAGTTGTGGCAAAATGGCTTAAGGACAACAAAGTCAAGGTATTGGAGTGGCCATCACAAAGCCCTGACCTCAATCCTATAGATAATTTGTGAGCAGAACTGAAAAAGCGTGTGTGAGCAAGGAGGCCTGACTCCGTTACACCAGCTTTGTCAGGAGGAATGGGCCAAAATTCACCCAACCTATTGTGGGAAGCTTGTGGAAGGCTACCCGAACCGTTTGACCCAAGTTAAACAATTTAAAGGCAAAGCTACCAAATACTAATTGAGTGTATGTAAACTTCTGACCAACTGGGAATGTGATGAAAGAAATAAAAGCTGAAATAAATCATTCTCTCTACTATTATTCTGACATTTCACATTCTTAAAATAAAGTGGTGATCCTAACTGACCTAAGACAGGGAATTTTTACTAGGATTGTGAAAAACTTACTTTAAATGTATTTGGCTAAGGTGTATGTAAACCTCCGACTTCAACTGTATCTATCTATCTCTCTCTCTCTATCGCTCTATTTCTCTCTCTCTCTCTCTCTCTCTCTCTCTCTCTCGCTCTCTCTCTCTAGCTCTCTCTCTGTCTGTCTGCCAGCCAGTGGTGGTTGTCTTTGAGTGGATAAGGAGCAGGCTCCTCTGTCATTACTTTAATGGGATTTAGGAGGTTTTTGGAACGTTTGTCGCTTGGCTAACCTAATTTAAAGGGGAAGATTGATGATGAGGATATATTTTTACTGAAGGATGAATTAGATTTGTTTAAACGGCTCGTGCTTTGGGTTACTGCTTTCGGTCTTTTTTTAGTTATTCATGTGTTTTGAATATTTTGAAGGTTAGTTTAGTGGTACCAAATTCTGGACTGTTTGTTCCAATACTGCCCTGTGCTCTTGGTGCTGTTGGTCTTTTTCTTACTCTGTCTTTCTCTTTCTCCAGAACCTCAACCAGAACCCTCGCACCCTGCTTCCCAAGTTCTTCGGCCTGTACTGCATCCAATCTGGCGGTAAGAACATCCGCATGGTGGTCATGAACAACGTTCTACCGCGCGCCGTCCGCATGCACCTCAAGTTTGACCTGAAGGGCTCCACATACAAACGCTGTGCCTCCAAGAAGGAGAGACAGAAAGCCAAGCCCACCTTCAAAGACCTGGACTTCATGCAGGACCTGCAGGATGGCCTGATGCTGGACCAGGATATGTACAGCGCTCTGGTCAAGACCCTGCAGAGAGACTGTCTGGTGAGGAAAACCAGCCGGGTTTAGGACCCATTGCTATAAAGGTTTAAATTACACATTGACGTAGTTTGAAGCCTAGCATCTATAGTTGTGGGCATTAAAAAGTTACTTTTTCAATCTAGCTCTTTTTCTTGTACAATTAACAAAAACGTATGTGAAAGGAAAACAACAAAACATTAGCAACATCTGGCCAGCAGAACCAGCTCCTCAAAATGTAATATAATATAAAAGGATATCTAGCACAAGGATATACATCATCATCCCCCATGTATTCATTATATTTGTTAGAATAGACAGCCTACAGCAGGCAGAATGAACACATGAATAGCACTCAAGTGAAGATTTGAACACAAAAAAGGAACATTATTTCAAAATTGTTTTGATGGATGAATCCATTTATAACTAAATTGAGAGTATGCCTGGTACATGAAGTCAAAAGTAATATCATCATTCCTGTATGTAATGTAATTTCATAATCCAGACTGGTTTTCAATTTAACAAAAGTAAGAGGAACTATTTAAAATATTTTCACGAAGACAACAGACAAGTTTAGGCCTACTAAATAGACAGTTCCATACATGTCCATCGTTAATATGACAAACTCTCTTTGACGCCAAGCAGCAAGTTCATAATTAAATACATTTCTGAAATATGCCCCTGACTGTGCGGTTACATCATCCAGTGTAAAGCAAATGTTTTATATGGCACTGCAGTACAGGTTAACTTTTTAATGCCCTGAACTGCAAAAGAAAAGATCATTGAGAAGGACCCCATTGACGGGTGGACCTGTTCATAGGGTTGATAGACCTGGCTCAGTCGCATAACTGTGACCCATATCTCTGTGTATGTTGCCAGGTGCTGGAGAGCTTTAAGATCATGGACTACAGCTTGCTGCTGGGGGTCCATAACATCGACCAGGCAGAGCGGGAGCAGCAGATGGAGGGAGGCGAGAAGGATGAGAAGAGGCCCGTGGCCCAGAAGGCCCTCTACTCCACCGCCATGGAGTCTATCCAGGGAGGGGCTGCCTGCGGCGAGTCTATCGACACAGACGACACGTGAGTGAATGAGACGTGTGACAGGCTGGGTGGGGTGTGTTTGAGTGTCGCTTGCTGTCTCCTTGTAAATCTCTCTGTTTGTCAGTGTCACTTTTTTATCTCACTCCATCTCTTCATGTTTGTCTCTGTAGGATGGGAGGCATCCCAGCAGTCAATGGGAAAGGAGAGCGTCTACTCCTCTACATCGGAATCATAGACATCCTGCAATCCTACAGGTAATAATCATACATCATTCAGTCATACAGGTACCCATACATCATATAAATTATACAGAGTTGTGTTCATTAGGGCACACTGTAGCAAAACGTTTTGGAATGGAAACGAAAACTAATGTTTCTTATTGGAGAAGTTCAGATAGTCCCTCTATTTACTTCAGTTTGGGGCCTAATGAATGTGACCCAGGTAACTACACTGAACAAAAATATAAACGCAACATGTAAAGTGTTTGTCCCATGTTGCATGAGCGGAAATAAAAGATCCCAGAAATGTTCCATACGCACAAAAAGCTTATTTCTCTCAAATGTTGTGCACAAATTTGTTTACATTCCTGTTAGTGAGCATTTCTCCTATGCCAAGATAATCCATCCACCTGACAGGTGTGGCATAGCAAGAAGCTGATTAAACAGCCTGATCATTACACAGGTGCACCTTGTGCTGGGGACAATAAAAGACCACTCTAAAATGTGCAGTTTTGTCACACAGCACAATCCAAGTTTTGAGGGAGCGTGAAATTGGCATGCTGACTGCAGGAATGTCCACCAGGGTTGTTGCCAGATAACTGAATGTTCATTTCTCTACCATAAGCCGCCTCCAATGTCGTTTTAGAGAATTCGGCAGTGCATCCAACCGGCCTCACAACCGCAGACCACGTGTATGTTGTTGTGTGGGTGAGCAGTTTGCTGATGTCAATGTTGTGAACAGAGTGCCCCATGGTGGTGGTGGTGGGGTTATGGTATGGGAAGGCATAAGCTACAGACAACGAACACAATTGCATTTTATTGATGGCAATTTGAATGCACAGAGATACCGTGACGAGATCCTGAGGCCCACTGTCGTGCCAGTCATCTGCCGCCATCACCTCATGTTTCAGCATGATACTGCACAGTCCCATGTCGCAAGGATCTGTACACAATTCCTGGAAACTGAAAATGTCCCAGTTCTTCCATGGCCTGCATACTCACCAGACATGTCACCCATTGAGCATGTTTGGGATGCTCTGGATCAATGTGTACGACAGCCTGTTCCAGTTCCCGCCAATATCCAGCAACTTTGCACAGCCATTGAAGAGGAGTGGGACAACATTCCACAGGCCACAATCAACAGCCTGATCAACTCTATGCGAAGGAGATGTGTCACGCTGCATGAGGCAAATGGTGGTCACACGAGATACTGACTGGTTTTCTGATCCACGCCCCTACCTTTCTTTTTAAGGTATCTGTGATTAACAGATGTATATCTGTATTCACAGTTATGTGAAATCCATAGATTTGGGCCTAATGAATACGTTTCAATTGACTGATTTCCTTATATGAACTGTAACTCAGTAAAATCTTTGGAATTGTTGCATGTTGTGTTTATATTTTTGTTCAGTATAAATTAGAACTCATTCAGTCCCTCTCTGTCATGTAGAACCAGCCTCCCAGCTTCATAAGATTAACAACATATTCAGCCTCCATCAGTGTATAAAACAACAGCCTGTAGCATGGATGGCTGACGCTTTTTATATTTGTCTCTGTGACTTTAATACCAAACGTTTGAGTGTTATTTCTTTACGGTTCCAGGCTAATAAAGAAACTGGAGCACACATGGAAAGCTATGGTTCACGATGGGGTGAGTTTCACGTTCATTATATAATCCTTCTTTATTTGTATTTCCTATTACAGTCTGGGTGGGCTCTGTAATCATATCTGATCTCTTTATGAACATAATCATTTCTAAAATCCGTTTCTTCTCTGGCTTATGGGTTATGTCATACTATGTTTTCTTCTTATGAGTTATTCTATTGCCAAGTCTTGTGACTGGTTGAGGTTTTCTTTGGTTATGTTTAGGGGTCAAGGGTTTCCTGATCATGTGACCATGAGCCCAGAGTTTTTCCTGCTCAGGTCATGTGTTGAGGAAAAACTCCTGGCCCCTAGTCCTTTTTATGGACAGACAGCCTTCCTTACTCCAGCCCTTCCCAGGCAGACAGCTGTGTAACCAGTTGTGTGTGTTTTAATCATTGAACACCAAGCCAGCGTTTGTCTATTCCCCCCTCTCTCTGTCTGGGAGTATGCTATACCCAGACCGTGTGGTAACTGCCGTTCTTTTCCCTCATGCATTTATTGATGAAGTCACAGCTATACGGCCTCCCGAGTGGCGCAGCGGTCTAAGGCACTGCATCACAGTGCTTGAGGCGTCAATACAGACCCCCAGGCTGTATCACAACCGGCCGTGATCGGGAGTCCCATAGGGCGGCGCACAATTGGCCCAGCGTCGTCCGGGTTTGGCCAGTGTAGGCAGTCATTGTAAATAATAATTTGTTCTTAACTGACTTGCCTAGTTAAATAAAGGTAAAATAAAAAATAAATACAGACAGGTTGAGCTATTGTGGAGAAGCAGGGTAGCCCTTTGTGTGTGTTTGGCCTTGTGTATCAGTGCAGGTCCTTCTGGCCATTTGTCTAAGTAGCCTCCTTATTGAATCTGTCCAATACACATGTACTCAGCGACCCAGTAAGAGCCCCCTCCTCATCTCTTCCTCTTTCCCCCTCTCCTCGTCTCCATCACTAACAGATCCTGTGGCTGTGACCTCAAACACCTCAGACTCCCCCCTTTCCTCTCAGACATCAGCTTCAGGATGCTCCTAATATAGAACGACAGTCTCTCACTCTCTCTCTCTCACTCTCTCTCTCTCTCTCTCTCTCTCTCTCTCTCTCTCTCTCTCTCTCTCTCTCTCTCTCTCTTTCTCTCTCTCTTTCTTTCTTTCTTTCTTTCTTTCTTTCTTTCTTTCTTTCTTTCTTTCTTTCTTTCTTTCTTTCTTTCTTTCTTTCTTTCTTTCTTTCTTTCTTTCTTTCTTTCTTTCTTTCTTTCTTGCTTATTTCTCCCTCACCCTCTCTTGTCTAACAAGCCTGGTGTACATCACCTTAGGTTCTCACCCTGTCTCTGTGACGTGTTGTGAAACCAGCATAATGACTGAATGATGAAGGGCCTTATATTCTCAGGGTTAACACATCTAACACATACGCACATCGGGATTTATTCAGCTGCAGTGATGCTCTCATTGTCTACCTCTGAATAATAGGATGGGATGAGGAAGTGTTGTTTTCTTCTGGCCTACTCTAGAGAGAGATGATTCATACTCTCCCTCTCTCTCTCTCTCTCTCGCTGTCTCTACCTCTCTCTCGTTCGCTTTGTCTTTCTCTCCTCATACCCTTTTCTCTGCCTCTCTCCATCTTTCTCTCTCTCTCTCTCTCTCTCTCTCTCTCTCTCTCTCTCTCTCTCTCTCTCTCTCTCTCTCTCTCTCTCTCTCTCTCTCTCTCTCTCTCTCTCTCTCAGGACACCGTATCAGTCCATCGGCCAGGCTTCTATGCAGACAGGTTCTTCAAATTTATGAGCAGCACTGTGTTCAAGAAGAGCTCCTGTGAGTAGACCTGACCAGACTAGACTAGACTACCAGTCAGTCAGACTGACAGACACACCGCTTCCACTGCCTCAAGCTGTCTGAGAAAATCAAAGACCTGCTAAATTCACTTATTGTTATGCTTGAAGGTTGCTGTTGGCTTTTAACTTGATGTCTTTAACTTGATGTCTTTTGAATGGATGTACTTTTTCACTTGAACTGCAAATCCTCTTATGTATTTTGTACTGGGAGGTATTAGAAAAGATAGAAGATATTG
Organism: Coregonus lavaretus; assembly: GCF_964263955.1. Taxonomy (NCBI): domain Eukaryota; kingdom Metazoa; phylum Chordata; class Actinopteri; order Salmoniformes; family Salmonidae; genus Coregonus; species Coregonus lavaretus. Next base: position 34,077,362 of record NC_139993.1, on the reverse strand, counting down.
AACACTCAAACACACACTTAGTACAGTGTTCCCTTTGGTAATAAGAAGATGTAAGTGATGTTATTCCTCTGTGTGTGTTCCCCAGCCTTGAAGTCTTCTCCCATTAAGAAGGGCCGTGTGGGCCTGACGGTGCCTAAGTACACTGGCCCCGGGGCCGCCTGGTCAGCCAGCCAGCTGCCCTCGGAGAGAGATGACAACATCTACGACCTGAGAGGAGCACGCAGCTTCCCCACACTGGAGGACGAGGGTAGGGGGTACTAGATCATGCAAACACCCCCACCGTCACATTCACACACTCCACCTTCACACAGCGCTATCATTTTATCCTAGCTGTTAACGGAGACTGGATGCAGGTGTTTTGACAACCTGTTCTGATTCTCTCTCTCTCGCTCTCTCTCTCCCTCTCTCTTTCTCTCAGGGCGACCAGACCTCCTCCCCTGCACCCCTCCGTCATTTGAGGAGGCGACCACAGCCTCCATCGCCACAACGCTCTCCTCCACCACCTCTCTGTCCATCCCAGAGAGGTCTCCCTCAGACGCTGGAGCAGAGCACCCCCGCTACAGGTACCAGAACAACAGCTCTGAGAGAAGGTACAGCTATGGACACAATGTCCTATTTATGGAGCATGTATTCATGACACATGTGGAGCATGTCCTTTTCATGAGAAGAAAATAAAAAACAAGAAGAAGAAAATAAGTCAAGATGTATAATATAATGGTTATACCATGTTCATGACTGAATAACTAACAATAACTGGTTGTGTTGAACTGTCAAAGCTATAGAGCCTATTTTATGTACCCCACCCTGGCTTATAACACCATTAACTTACAGTGGTCTCTCTGTCTGTCTGTTTCTCTGCAGGAGGCACACCCAGTCTGTCAGTCATGACGGGAGGTAAGAACACTACCCTGCATGGCCTGTATGAATGCACAACTTATTCCGTTGTATAAAGGACTTGGTAGTTCTTACAGTGCTAGTCATTCTGTCTCTGACCAGTGAGGAAGGCTACTACGCTAGGGTGTGTCAGATCTGCCTGTTGGTCTGCGTTTTTATGTGCGTGACCACCCTTCCTGTCGCTCAGTTGTATTCCCTGTGTATGTGTGTGTTAAAGCTGATGGTCTGCACTTTAACCTCATAGTCATTGTCTAATTTCAAATCCAAAGTGCTGGAGTAAAGATCCAAAACAACAAACCATTTGTCACTTTCACAAAACTTTTGGAGCTCACTGTATGTATGTTTGCGTGTGTACTTACATTACGCATGTTTGTGTGTAGGACTCAGGAGGAGGTGCTTGAGGAGGAGCAGCAGACCATCACGGTGGAGGTGGAGGTGAAGAGACACGACAGCGAGCCCACCATCACGGCCCCACAGCCCTCTCCAGAGACCAGGTACACAGCCTCAACCTTACTCTACATAGACCAAGATTTATCACACAAAGCCCTGAAAAGGCAGGCTCAACTCTACTGAACGGCACACCCAGCATCCAACACACTCCCTGAAACCAGAGCCATACATTGAAAACGTCTCACCTGCGACAGGATAACACCTTGGTTAGCTAACACTCCACTCTGGGAAGTGGGGCAGCCATGCTCCCATTTGGTTGATAGGGTGGCGGTGATATTAAATCCCCACCTTACACCTTACTCTAAGTCCCATTTGGTTATTGTGGTTGTGGGCTGTTGCGATGCTGTTAAATCCCTTATTATGGACAGATAAGCACTGCCTACGGATGTTCTCTGGAGCAGCAATCTAATTAGGTTAAGAGAGTGGAGTAGGGTGAGAGGCACAGGGTAATAGGGTGACACCAATTACTGTAAAAGGGTGAGACAGACAGACAGGAGTGCATTGGGAAAGTCATGGAGCGGCCAGGCAGTGGAACTAGGTTAGAGGGTCTGGGGCTAAGGCTGAGAGGCTGAGACAGGGCCAGACATATGGCCTCAGGGGGCTGGATGGGGTAGAAGGGGAAGGGTGAAGGGGGCCGGCAGGGCGACGGGATACTGGGGAATTAGCCATCTGGAGACCCGGCTCCTCAAAGCAGCCTCAGAGACTCCCCTTCTGGGGGAGAGAGTGGGAGGTGAGAAAAAGAGAGAGAGAGAGAGAGAGGTAGAAAGAGTGCAAGGTCCATGGCTGCATGGCAACCACAACACCAAGTCCCCCCCATTTAATACTTCTTCCCAGCCAATCAGGTCCGTCTCGGAGTCTGAGATGCTGTCATTGCTCTTTAGGAACGCCAGGCTCCAGGTTTTTCAGCGTGAACTCTAAACACACAAGGCTGAGAAAGCAATCTGGGATAAGCTTAAGTCGTTCCTAATAGTCAATGATCTGGGCCTGGACAATAGAGGGATTGTGGTGGCGCGGCACCATGCCATCTGGTACTGTAAGTCTTGGTTAGTGCCGTCTTCTCAAACCACCCTGGAGCCTGTTCCTTCTGTTCTAGTGGTTCAGCCTCAGCTCTGCCTGTCTGGGCTGGTTCTTGATCATTAGAAGGGCTTAATCGGAAGTGTCCCTGATAATTTGTCTGTACAGCTATTCTATCCTGTGCGTGAGAGAGAGAGAGCGAGTAGCGAGAGCAGGTGTGAGTGTGTGTTAGAGAGCAGGTGTGTACGTGTGAGTGTGTGTTAGAGAGCAGGTGTGTACAGTATGTCGTATCACGTCTGTGGTTGTGTATGAGCAGGTGTGCGTCTGTCTCTTCTCTCAGTGAGGTACCAGAGGTAGCCGAGGCTCCTGCTGCTGCCCCACCCTCCTCCTCCTCTCCCCCAGCCCCTGGGGCCCCTGCTGAAGCCTCTGCTGAGGCCCCTGGCCCAGAGGCTGCTGCCAGTCCCAAAGTGGTGGTGGTGGAGGCTGAGCGGGACCGCCGGGGCAGCACAGTGTCTGGGTCCGGATGCACCAGCCAAGCCTCCCAGGACGACGAGGATGACGTGCCAATCACAGACATCTACTTTGTAAGCTGTGCTTTCATTGGCTCAGCACACACACACTCACACACACACACACCTGGGTCGTATTCCTTAGGGCACACAACAGAAAACGGTTTAAAACATTTTGTAGGCTTACAACATGGTAAATAGCTAAATACTACAGTATCCTAGCTACTAAATAGCTTCTAGGTTTGTCAGTCAGCAGGCATACTGCACTAACATGATACAGACAACAGCAGATGGTAAACTAGACACAGATAGCTTACATAATCTCCATTGGCCATCATTTCCATTTTTGATTTGTCATATATTGTTTGCCCATGTGTGTAACTCCTCATTGCCACCCGTAATGCAGCTGGTCAGAGTGTGTGTTATTAGTGTTGGGTCATGGGAAGGTATGTGTGTGTGAGTCTGAGTTGGATGCCTTTCTACAGAAGCATTGACAGTTGGACTGTATTTTTTTTATTTTTTTATTTTAGCAGACACTCTTATCCAGAGCGACTTACAGTTAGTGAGTGCATACATTTTTCATACTGGCCCCCCGTGGGAAACGAACCCACAACCCTGGCGTTGCAAGCGCCATGCTCTACCAACTGAGCTACAGGGGGGGCAGAGAGGGTGAGTCTGTAGAGGGTTAAGGGTTAACCCTAGAGTTGATGTCTTCGCCCCCGTGGAAATCTAATTAGCATTTTTTTTTTATCCCCATCAAAATCCATCAGTTTAAGCTAGAGATATCTGTTTTTTGCATCTGCGGTGAAAGGTGGCAGAGCTAGAGCGGTGTTTGTCAGACCATGAGACATCCCGAAAATCGGTCTTCTCACGAAAACGTCTGCAGCACTCTAACGATTTGGCCTACACACTAATATGACCCTTCCATGGAAAGGTGAGTCTCTCACGTGTTGCTCTAGGATGCCTGCATTCCTCACAAAGCTAGTCTAAAGGTAGCCAGGTACTAGTTTAAAAAATGAATGGAAGTAAATATGGAGATAGTTTAGTGCTTAAAATAAGGGGTTAAATACATGCCCCCAAACCAAAAACAAAATATCTATCTCTCAGATAAAAATAGGACAGACACTTTAGAACAAACTTCCTTTTGATAAAAAATTTTTACTATCTGTTTATCCATGTATGAAGCTGTTATTCAATGCGTTTCTATGGGCTAATAGCAGCAAGGCCAAATTCAATGTTTCATCAAATAATTGTTATATATATATTTTTTTATACCTTAAGGGGTCCTAAAATTCTAAATCAAATAGCTAAATTATCCTTGGTATGAACATCTTAAAACAATTCCATATGTTAGGTTCTACGACAGATTTCAGAACCAGAGCCATGTATTTATGGATGAGTCTCTGGTGATAAGGGATGAGAAGGCTGGAATGGGAAGGCTCCTCTGGCATTCCTTTGACTGGTGGACAGTCTCTCCTGCAATCAAACACCTCACACTGTGGCCCAGTAGGTCTGTCTGTGGCCCTGAGGGTCAATAGGTCTGTCTGTCTGTTTAGGAGCTCTCAGTTGTCTGATGACCATTTCACCTACTCTGCCTCTCTCTTCTTGTGCAGTAGCTCAGGTCAGGAGACATAGAAAATAGAGACTATATCACCCCTGCCTCTGTATGCACCTGTCGTCATTTACATTTAGCCAACAGACACAGATTAGGTCATTTCACATTTTAATGGAACATTATTTTATTTGTAGAGTGCTTCTAAATGGCTGTAGTATACAATGAGGTTGTACAATATGGCCATGTCACTTCATATGTCGTATGAATACGAAGCCAATACTAGTAGACAGCATAAACAGATGATTGTCTTCTGGGTAGAATAAACAGATTATTATTTACATTTTAGTCATTTAGCAGACGCTCTTATCCAGAGCAATTAGGGTTAAGTGCCTTGCTCAAGGGCACATCGGCAGAATTTTCACCTAGTCGGCTCGGGGATTAGAACCAGCGACCTTTCGGTTACTGGCACAACGCTCTTAACCACTAAGCTACCTGACTGGTAAAAGCAGAGATGACTCTTCCAAAACAATTCATGGGATATTGCACCAGTCCTACGAGACAGAGCGGACATTACTCTGAGAGCTCTTGGAGAGAGGGCTTAAGTGATTGTTCTAGTCAGAGCAGGAAAGATGGCCGAGGAGCGCTTCACAAGCCCCTGTTAAGTGGCTACAGCCTGAATTATGAATGTATCATCAGCAGTCACTAGGCTTGGGCGGTATACCATATATACCGTATACTGGGGCATTTGGAAATAGACACAGGATGGTTTTTTCAATACCGTCAATACCATTGAAACCATTTCTTTTGAAGTTTTTCAATAGATGTTAATATTCGTAGCTACTTTTTAAGTAAATACCTGCAGTCAACTTGTGCAATAGGAGATAAAGCAGATCTCATTCTTCATTTCACTTGTCACATTATTTAACATTATGAAGCTTACCAAAGTTCCCCAGAACAGTTGAGCCAGTCACGTGTTTGTTTGTAAATAGCACAACGGGAGAAGGCGGGAGTACAGCTGTATATTGACAGGGGTTGCATTTTATATTGAAAGTCAAGTGTTTCTTTACTTCAATAGAGTGATCAGGGACATGCAACTATAGTTTTCCTTCAAAGAAAATACATTAGTGCGACACATTCGGCAGAAAATAGCTTAATTTTAATTAGATGACAACAGAAGTTCAATGCTATTTGGCTGGCAGCCACACAAGGAAATGAGCTTACAATGAAAAAGCAAGGTCTTTTTTTGCAGAAATAATGCATGGCCATCATCTTTCTAATGTTTATTATAGAAAGAAGGTAGCCAGCTACATTTCCTAATGTTTTGCTTAAAGATAATTGCGTAAGCTTTCTGTTTGAGAAGTCAAAGCCCTTTGGATGACTTATCTGTACAGCTGCCACTGCTATCTTTTGATTTCCTTGCGTTTTTTCTCCTCTCCGTTCTCGGCCCGTCTGCTCCTCCACGATCTTCGCAGAGCAGACAGGCCCATTGCCCTAGCGACTCCAGACTCGACACAGACACAGCGTGTACACATGCTGCTTCAGAGCAAGTATTGTTCTTCCTTCAGACAAGCATGCGTCAAAACATTTTTCATTTGCACAATGTCTCTCGTTCACATTCGCTTGTAAATGTCCAAACTCACCAAAAATGACATTCGGTAGCTCCTACCTATATATGTATAACTTTATGAGCTGGATTGACTGTCTTTGCAATTTGTTTATTTTGGTTTGCGCTTGTTAGCATATTTAGCAACCAGCCTCCATGGAAATTCGCTATTACTTTCTGGTAACAGACGCCCAATGGTATTTTATGCATTTTTTGGCGCCCCCTTGTGTACTAAGCCGTTGAGAGAAAGACCGTATGACGATATGAAAATCTGGATACCGCCCAACCCTGGCAGTCACCACCTCCCTTTCTCTATTGCTGTCTTTCACACTCTCTTCTCTCACCCTCTCGCTGTGACGGAGCCTCAAGGCGTCCGCATGCTTCCCAGCCGAAACAGTTCGGTAGAGTTTGTGCATATATTATGACGACATTTTGTGACGTTTTTGTTAGTTTTGGACTTCGGTGAGGGTATTTCCGGCTGTTCGGGCACACAAATATTTTTCTGGAGGCAAGTCGAAGTTCAGAGACAAAGTCTACGCTCCTTCGTCGGTGATTGGTCAACAGTAGGGATTCTTCAATAAAGTCTGTTGTCATTCTATGAGAGACGACTCGTTTTCATGCAAATTCTTTAATTTAAAAATACTGCAACAAACATCTTAGTTAGATGTACAATTGCGCAACTAATATCTCTTCGGCAAAAACGTAAAAATCTATGAGAGATTTCTTGAGTTATTAGATTAATTCTGACTATTTTGAGGAAGTGTATACTGGCAACGGCGTCTCAAAACGGACAAACAGTACTATTGACGCTTTTTTCTAGTTTTTCAAGTGAAGGTCTTTTAAGGGAGTATGTGAGCACACTCGTTCAGGGGGGGTGAGATAGTGAAGGAATGCACCAGACCTATTCATCATCATGGCTGATTCACATTTAATTTCATCACCCTTCACCAAAACACAGTCAAACCAGCAATCATCTCTTCTATCACCTCAATACTTAACCTTTAATTTCCCTCCATGTTCCATCTTTGTGTCATTTGTCTGTCCCTCCATCCCTTTCACTCCTCTCTCCTCTGCCCTCTCTGGTCTCTCCCATCTCTCTGTGGGGATGTGCTGTCAGCTTGCAGGGAGAACCTGGGTGTTCTCTCCTGTCCTGCGGAGGAGAAAGCTCCAGACCAGCTCTCAGATGCAGTGTAAGTCTGTGGGACATGCTGGTAGCTCTGCTAACTGCTTAGTCAATGCTTCAGTTAGTAGCACCTTTTTATACAGATATCAATGGCCTATAGCTGTGAATGGAGTTGTTGTAGCTTAGTCCCCCAGTCTGCTTACTTTGAGTCTTAGTGCTGTAACTGTAGTGATTCCTCAGTTGATCTTCTCAATGTTTGATCTTCTGAAATTTGACAAGATCCATAATGGACTGATATTCCTTAATGAGCATATTTTCTCAAAGGATACTTGATGTGTAAGAGGGCATGACACATGATATGCTCTACATATTGTGCTAGACCTTTTTTATTTAATCATGTCATGTGTTTCCTCTCATTAGAACAAAAGGGGTCATGGCCTTTTTTGTTCTGCCTTCATATCATGTCTTTGTTAATATTATTTATTTACCTCATCCTCCGCTTGGGGTTTGTTCCTCTTCATGTTGAATCAAATCATGGCCGGCTGGAGAAGACTCCATGTAGAGAGAGAGAGAGAGGGGGAGAGATGGGGCAAGAAAGGAGGAAGAAGGGAGGAAGTGGCTGAGTTACAGGAGGGGGCTCTGGCTTCTCATTTGAGGCCATCTGTCTCTCTCGTTCACTCCCACTCCCTGTCTTCCCACCTCTCTCTCTCTCTCACTTTCTCTCTCCACCTGAGTGGTCTCCCTGTGGAAGGTGTGTCAGCTCTTGCGCTGTGAGTGTGGCGTGTGTGTGCATATGGTGTGTGTGTGTGTGTATAAGCGTGTGTGAGCGACGAGTGTGTGTGTGACGTCAAACCTCAGTGCCGCTTCCAACTACGTCATCACAGGCAGTGTGTGGCAGCTGCTGCTCTTTCTTAAAGGGAGAGTACCGTACAGGGCAACGCCACGGTCACTGCATCAGAGACCATGCAGCACTGAGGCTCTGACAAGGCTAAACACTTAATGCACATAATAAGCAACACACAGAGCACTTTTCTTTATTGAGAAAGAAAGGGGGGAAGATGCTTTGGGAGAATATGTCCTTTTGGCTGTTGGCAGTACTGGCACCCTCGCTTTCCACCCACCACTAACCACCTACTCCCACCCTGTTTTCTGGCTGATACATACTGTAGATTCATAATTTTTCCTGTCCACTTCATCTTGGCTTTTTTGAAATAGCATAGTCATAGAAAGCAATTATTAGGCACATACATAGCCCTACCAGCCAGCATTACAAATGAAGAGTTTTGAAAGTGACAGCAGGAAAGAACTAACATTCTTTTGAAGGCTATGTTGATATGTTAGCACATGTAGTCTACCTCCAGGCCAGGGGTCTCCAACAGGTATATCGCGAGCTCGCAGCCCACCTATGAGCAGCTCGCCAATCAATTCTGAAAGTACATGCATTTTATCATATTCCATGCAAACTGTCATAAACATAAAGCTCCCGGCTACTATCCAATTAAAGCCACATTGACATTATATCACCCCTGGTTAGCCACTATTGGCTTAAAAACCCAAACGTAACACAATATCTGCCAATTAATTTCCAGCAATATTGCCGTCTGTCTGTTTGGTGCCTGCGTTTGTCTATCACTCTGTATGCAGCCAGTTAGCGATGCTAATGATAACCGTCTTATGGGTAGACCGAAGAAAGACTTTTCCAAAAAACCTTCTCAGTGAAATGTTAACTGCAAAGTAGTATTACGTGACAGAACTATATAATGATTATTTGTATCAATTGGGTGGTGATTGTTTTGCAAACTCTGCCATGACATGTTCTGCAGCAGTAGGCCACAGCAGAAACATCCTAGACCTACAAATGCCCCTCTTGCAAGATGCGCGATTAAAGTGGAATTACTCTCAAAATCATATTTTGTATTTTCTTTATTTTTTTTACATTGTCTGGTGTGTTTAAAGGCCCAGTGCAGTCAAAGTTACGTTTTTCCTGTGTTTTATAACATATTGTACAACATCTGATTAAACTTACACTGTAAAAGTGTGAAAAACATGATCAGTGTTATTTCCTCATAGTTGCTGGTTGAAAATACAATCTACACAGGACCTTCTAATCAGCAGGTTTGCATGGGCGGGAGCTTTGGCTTTCCATGGTGACATGACCATGCGGTAAACTGGTTAATAGACCAATAACAAAGAGTTCCAAACCTCTCTGTCAATAACAGCTAGTTTTCAGTTTTCCCCTCCCAACTCAGACCACTCCCAGACAGTCCTAGCAAAATTCTTGCTTGAGATTAATTTTTTTCCTATAAAGTTATTTTTTGCCAATTTTAATGGAAATCTATTACAGTAAGGTACTTAATTGTTACCCAGAAATTAGTGATATTGATATAAAAACGGCTGCATTGGGCCTTTAAGTATTGACATGGACTCAGAACATCCATTTTAATTGTTTTTCTATGAATAATTGTAATACTGAGAGTAAAAAACAAACAAAAAAAAACAATCCCAAACCTGGAATTTGTTTACTGAGAAAACATAATTCAGGAAAATACTAAATATAATTTTATGGGGCCCCCTTAGAGTTGTTTATTAAGCATTATTTAACCAGGTATATTGACAGAAAACACATATTGTACACCAAGGACCCGGGAAGAGTTGCAGGGTACAGTAGAAGAAAATAATGTGCCAATTTGAAAGCTATAAAAAAAAATGTAGCTCGCAACATGTTTTTTGTTTTTATTAAGTAGCTGTCATGCTAGAAAAGATTGGAGACCCCTGCTCTAGGCTGTATTCCAATAGGATTTCACTGCTAGTGTTTCATTTTCACATTTCTACAGTTAGGCTAATCTATATTCCAAGCTCACACTTTCTGTCCTGGCATTTCCTCCTTTTGCATTTCTAATTTTATTTTCCTGCCTTGTCTTGTGTTTTCCTGTCCTGTCTATCTCTCTTGCCTGCCTCTGCTTCTCTCTGTGCTGTGTCCAATGACCCCCTCTCTCTGGCGCCCTCTGCTGTGTCATTTGTGCAGCCCCCGGAGGACAAGACCTGGGTGTACTCCCCTCTGCACTACGGCAGTGAGTCTCAGACCTTGCCGGATGGGGAAGGGGAGGAGAGCGAGACAGTAAGTAGTAAGAATTACACCTCCCAGTACCAGTGTGTGTGGGCCGGCCCGACCGTCATGCCCACTGAGTATGGCCGTGCCAGTTATGACCATTTGGTTCCCCCTCCCTTCACCATGCAACACCCAGCTCTCACTGCATGCTGCTCAGTTTCTTCACACCGCTAGGTCTGTCTGGCTGCATGTGGTTTGGCAACTTGGTACATGTCTCCTCCGCCTAGGGTTGCAAAATTATGGTAGCTTTCCCAAAATTCCCAGGTTTTCCCGAAATCCTGATTGGAAGATTCCCGGAATCAGAAGGGTATAAGCAGGAAATCCGGAACCTCCCTACCAGGATTTCTGGAGAACCAGGGATTTTTGGGAAAGTAACCAGAATTTTGCAACCCTACCTCCTGACTCATGCATCACCGTTACCAGATCCCAAACCCACACAGCTACAGTTGTCAATGTCATTTGTTTTATTCTGAAACAACTGACCAACATATAAGCATGTGCTTTGACACATACAGTACAAAGCAGTTGGTCAGATGAGTGGTGGCAAGTATGGCAATACATTTATTTGATTTGTACAGTTCCTCTCTGAAACCCAATAACTGTGTTTTCTTTGTTCATAAATCCATATAATATGACATTATTGCTATCAGATGGTCCTCTTTCAGCCACTCTGCACAAATGATCAGAAACGACTTTGTGTTATGAGACCCCATAATTGATCCCTTGGTACAAACTCTGTTATATTACTGATGACTTCTATTTCACTGGGTATTTTCAGGGTGCCAAATCCCATGAATGTTCTGTAATTGAGATTTTAGATAAATTATAAATTAAACTCTTATTACTAAAGCTACTATTATGGCTTTGGAAAGCTAAGCGTGCATATTTCATTATAGGCTTCTAGTTTCCGTCAAGGGTTGGGTGGAGATGGATGAGAAATCATTTTGTTCTTAAAGGTACATATATGAATCCATTGACAAATTTCATGATTAAGGTCCAGGTTACATTTTATTTGGATAGTCTCATATAGATGACCTACAGATGGTTATACTATCAACAAACTATATGTTGATAAGCAACTGCATGCTAAGGTTAGGGTTATTGTTAGCCTAGGTTTAAAATAAGGGTAAGGGTTAAGTTTATGTTTTTCTATTTTTTTTATTTAACCTTTATTTAACCAGGTAAGCCAGTAAGTTCTCATTTACAACTGCGACCTGGCCAAGATAAAGCAAAACAGTGCAATAAAAACAACAACAACACAGAGTTAAATATGGGATAAACAAAACGTACAGTCAATAACACAATAGAAAATCTATATACAGTGTGTGCAAATGTAGTAAGTTATGGAGGTAAGGCAATAAATAGGCCATAGTGCAAAATAATTACAATTTAGTATTAACACTGGAATGATAGTTGTGCAGAAGATGATGTGCAAATAGAGATACTGGGGTGCAAATGAGCAAAATAAATAACAATATGGGGATGAGGTAGTTGGGTGGGCTAATTACAGATGGGCTGTGTACAGGTGCAGTGATCCGTAAGCTGCTCTGACAACTGATGCTTAAAGTTAGTGAGGGAGATAAGAGTCTCCAGCTTCAGAGATTTTTGCAGTTCGTTCCAGTCATTGGCAGCAGAGAACTGGAAGGAATGGCGGCCAAAGGAGGTGTTGGCTTTGGGGATAACCAGTGAGATATACCTGCTGGAGCGCATAAATGTTAATGACATCGCCGAAGTCAAGGATCGGAAGGATAGTCAGTTTTACGAGGGCATGTTTGGCAGCATGAGTGAAGGAGGCTTTGTTGCGAAATAGGAAGCCGATTCTAGATTTAACTTTGGATTGGAGATGCTTAATGTGAGTCTGGAAGGAGAGTTTACGGTCTAACCAGACACCTAGGTATTTGTAGTTGTCCACATATTCTAAGTCAGACCCGCCGAGAGTAGTGATTCTAGTCGGGCGGGCGGGTGCAAGCAGCGTTCGATTGAGGAGCATGCATTTAGTTTTACTAGCATTTACGAGCAGTTGGAGGCTACGGAAGGAGTGTTGTATGGCATTGAAGCTCGTTTGGAGGTTTGTTAACACAGTGTCCAATGAAGGGCCAGATGTATACAAAATGGTGTCGTCTGCATAGAGGTGGATCTGAGAGTCACCAGCAGCAAGAGCGACATCATTGATATACACAGAGAATAGAGTCGGCCCAAGAATTGAACCCTGTGGCACCCCCATAGAGACTGCAAGAGGTCCAGAAAACAGGCCCTCCGATTTGACACACTGAACTCTATCTGAGAAGTAGTTGGTGAACCAGGCGAGGCAGTCATTTGAGAAACCAAGGCTATTTAGTCTGCCAATAAGAATGCGGTGATTGACGGAGTCGAAAGCCTTGGCCAGGTCGATGAAGTGAACAATCACTCCCCCGTCCCGGCCCATTATTCTCCATAGAGACACACACACACACAGAGAACCATCACTTCCACCTATCCCAGGGACAGGAGCTGCCAGAGGAATACGTGGAACCAGAGCCTGTGGGCTAGTGGAAGGAGACTGTCTCCTGGGGTTTGTCTATGCATAGATGAAAACAAATGTAAAAACAGTCATAGAAAACTGCATTATTTGGTTGTGTTGAGGGGATGTTCATATGAGAGGAAAATACTACTTTTCTCTTTTTCTACCCTCTTATTTTCAGTATGTCCTCTGACTTTCCCTTTAAATTATTGATATACCTTTGATCAATAGATGTGCTTTGATAAGAGTTATACCTCAGTTATATCGTGCTGTGGGGGAATGAATCGATTTTATTTTACACTCTTGACATGATTATGTTCTGAAGATTTACAACTTTTATCCCTTCTCCTATTTCTCTCTTCTCTCTTTTTTTCTCCCTCTCTCTCTCCTTCCACCAACAGTAAACACTCCTCCGTAGAGCTGAGAGGATGATTCCGTGGAGAGAGGAGCCATCAGACTGATCCCCGGGCCTCTGAGTAGCAGGCAGCAGAAGCTTTCCAGTCCAGACCTGTATTTTAAACCATGGATACAAAAACAAAACAGACTAAATACTGGGAGGAAACCCCCTCGACATCCCGTGGTCACAGTGGTGATGATACTGTATGATCGATTCCCCTCCTTTCAACCCACCCCAACCCCAAATTGCCATACCAGAAGAAAAGCAGGAACTCAAATTGCTAGGCTATACATCTAGCATGCCCCATAAAAACAGGGTCATTGAGGCAACTCTGCTACTCCTCTCACATTCCCAAATGTTGATATAGTCAAATGGTCATATCATGTGTTTAATTGATATGTTAATTTATATTGTGTGCTTTTTCTTAGTTTTTTCTTTTGTTTGTGTTGTTTTTCTATCTTTTTTATTTGTGCACTTTTTCAGCCATTTTTTAATACTGTGAATATATTTAGTTATGTTGTGTGCATCAAATTTAGCTCTAGTATCAATCTTAATGTTGTTTTTCAAGATATTAATCGCTATCAAAGTGTTACTTTACCGCTATGATGAATGGTACTTTACCATTGGAGAGGGAACACTTTATTTCCATAAAATGAAAAAGAATCTATAGACTTTGTTTCAGAAAACATGATTTGGTAAATCTCATAAGCCTACTGTATTCTTTTACAGGTTTGTTTATTCATTGTTATGTATTTATTTTGTAATTTCTATCACAGTATTGCTACAGCCTTCTAGCCTCAAAACCAGATCATTGGAACACTAAATAAGGTGGGGTATTGTCAATCATTTCAAAATCCTACATCATTACAATGTCTTCCAGCTCCGCCCAACTTCTGGAGAAATGCAAACAAATCATTTTCTAAGCATAATGATTCATTGAGCTGTCGTAATATCATGAAATACCAACATTTCAGCAGTCAAACTTTGGCACTGAATGTTAGCTCTGCTGGAGGGGACTTAGGCTAATGGATTTGATTACTTAGGCTAAATAACTCACACTATCACATATCATGTCCAGAATTAATTAATACTTCTGTTATTTAGTAATAGTTAATCAGAGAGGGATTTCAGGCTGCTTTCAGACAGCACTTTTACCTGTCAACCATCATCAGATGTGAAAGTGACGTCTTCATCACAATCATCTGGCATAGGATTAGTGTTATAGTCTTTATGCGAATGACATGTTCTAAGGTTTAAGTTATGTTTCTATGTTTTTATTCCTCTTTTTGTGTTTCTCACTTGGCTGTTTAAGTTAGTTGGTGTGTTTGTATGTCTGTGCGTGCGTGAGGGAAGGTGTCAATGTCAAAACTTGTAAAATACTGATCATTCTATCATAATGTGCAGTGGCCAGTTGTAATCAGTTGCTGTTGTTAATGTCATCAAGAGACCATAGCAGCAGTATGTTGTACAGTACAGGTGTAGTCTTGGTTACTTTTAATTGCCTTATTGAGAAATTAAAACGTATCATATCAATGTTCTTTTCATAGCAGTGCTGTTGTATTTATTATTTTCAAGTCATTTTTTCAATAGTGTAGTTGTGAGCCTGAAAATGTGTATATAGAATTATAAATACATATATAAAGATATATAAATATATTTTCCATTTGAATTGGAGAATATTATTATTTTTTATTTTTTTGATTAAGATCTACACATGATTTACTGTACCATGTTCTTCAAGGTGTTGACAAGATGCAGCTCTATTTAGGGTTTATAAATCACAGCTGTTTTTTTTGTATGATATCCGTTACTGAAGAGTTGTCAGTTTTACTGTCCATGCAAATCAGTAGGGGTTGTTCTGACAGTTTAGCTGTATTTGTGTACATGTTTTCAAATCACTGTGTGCCCTCCTTTACAGAGACATAGCATGGTTTCAAAATGAATATGCATATCAGAGATATGTATTTATGTATATCTGTGTATATTCATCTATTTATTCATGAGGATAAATAGATGGCTGTATGTCTGTGTGTGTTTGGACCCTTACGATGAGAATGAATACAAAATAAAGCAGTTCTATGTCTATGAAATAGTGTATTCGTCCATGCTTCCAAAGTTGTGCATGTCTGTTGACTTCCATGTCTATATTGCTGATGTTTGCAAGCAGGGGAATTCCTTCCATGTGTCTCTTTTGTGCTACTGTTCAGTGCATGTTGTGAAAAACATAATTGTGCTGTGCTTGATTTTTGTGTGGCCTTTTCCCCCTAGCCTGCAAGAAAGCGCACAGAAGATACATTTTAAGAGAAGCATATTGACCTGCGTAGTGTAGAATTCAATATTTTCAACTGGTGAGAATAGCAACATGATGTTCACGGCACGGTACTCAAGAATATCTTTATTTTGATTTATGACATTTTATCTGAAGCAATATTGGTGAATGAGGAAGGTACAAAGACCATTTTTCATAACACTCTACTATGATTGGTCCTCATCAAAACAGAAAGGTTTGAGTCTACCAGTCAGTTCTCATCTGAGCTGATTTATGATGGTGAGTGTGGCCCATAAATGGAGATCATACCTACTAGACTGTTGTTTACACTACAGCTTTTTGAAAAGTAGTACTGCTATAACACAATACAATACAACAGAGGGAAAGTGTTCAAATGTGTTATGCAATCAATCATGTTTTTTTATTATGTCAAATATATAATGAGGTCCTTAGGAAATATTTTGACATTGGTCCATAATTTCCCTGTACTAACAAAATGTCATACATGTTCTCAAAAGCTGTTTGCACGGTTACCTGCCCATATTTTGATACAGCTACAACCAGAAGTGACTTTCGTAGCCAGTTAGGAGAATTTACGCAGCAGGTTAGGAGAATTAACATAGCAGGTTAGGATAATTAGGCTAAGGAGAGAAAGGGAGTTGGTAGCTCAGTTGGTAGAGCATGGCGCTTGCAACGCAAGGGTTGTGGGTTCGAGAAATGTTGTCGCCCTGGATAAGAGCGTCTGCTAAATGACTAAAATGTAAATGTTATTAAAAGGGTTAGGTCTAGGGAACATGCTCTCCTAACCTGCTATGAAAATCACTTCCGGTTGTAGCTGTATCGAAGTGGCGTGAAACGAGTGTGTCCCATATTGTGGCTACGTGATCTTTGTTTTGATTGTTTGTCTTTTTTTGTTAGTATTTTGCTTGAATGTTTTCTATAGAGAAAATATGCCCTGTGCAAGAGCCATCTCATTAAAACACTGAGCTATATCAGAGGGAAGTGACATTAAAATGTATTGTCAACCGAATTCAACTGTCAAATAGCAGGGATGAGATTCAATTGTACGACCTTCTCTTAATTTATGTCAATCAAAAGGTGGGGGGAAATTAATAAAGTTCCAAAATGCAACATTAATTTTGTCTATTTCTGTCGGTGAAGCGTTTTCAATATGGTGCTTTAAATGCCGCATTCACGTGATAGTCGGAACAAGGAAACTCTGAAATATCTGACTTGCTACTTGGTTGTAGTTGTACACGTGCCGCGTTCAACCAGTTAGCAAGTCGAACATTTCAGAGTTTCATTGTTTCGACTAAAATGTGAACGCGGCACAAGATAACTGGGAACTCGGAAAAGAAACGAGGTCAAATCACAATGTCAGTGATCTTCAGGTCGGAAAGTTGGAGCTCTAAAAAGATGCCAGAGTTTCCGACTTGGAATTTTGAGTTGGATGACAGTTCAAAAGAGTTTTCCCAGTCGGAGCTCGTTTTCTTCCGAGTACCCAATTGTGTGTAGATTGATGATGGGAAATCATTATTTAATCCATTTTAGAATAAGGCTGTAACGTAACAAAATGTGGGAAAAGTGAAGGGGTCTGAATACTTTCCGAATGCACTGTACATATAGGTAGAACCAGACGGCAGCAAACAGAGTAAACGGAACCAAGCGCGGAACGACGTACCTGAATATGTTCAATAGAAACTCTCGCTTTCCGTTTGGAGTAAACGGTTTCTGTTGCAGAACGATTGGCAACAAACGAAAGAATTGGCGTAATGAATACACCTCAGGCGCCCTATGTTCCTGACAGCTCGCTGTGTAGTCACGTGGGTCGCGCGTCAGCCAGGCTACGTCTTCATACCGCTACATTCGGATCAAGAACCAGAGCAAAGAGGGCGGGAATGATCGAATTGAATGATAGAATCATACGTCAGGTTTCCTTGGAGAACAACATACATTTTGAAAAGTAGTGATATTTTAGGATTTGTATCACTAGCGCATTTTGGAACTTTTTTATTTTGTAAAAATGTAGCTAATGTAATCTAGCTAGCACATCGATAATTTGTCTAACAATGACAATTAGAAGTCTCCTATTTTAATCAAGCTATAGGGTTATTCGCCCTATTTTGGCATGATGATGGACAACGGAGACTTCACTAACACTCTCCACACATGGGAGGACCTGTCTTGCAAGGTTTGTTGTCCTCTCATCAAAACTTTGTTCATTATCAAATATGTTTATTTTATATATCTTATTTAGCTGTATCTGGTTTGTTCCAGGGTCTTGGAGACAAAATGTCAAATGCAAGCAATAGTAGATGCTCAAGTCCAGCAAATGGCGTTCTTAGTGATGAGGGAAATCAACCCAGTGGTAAAACTAACATTCTATTGGATTTGGGCCTTTGGATACAATTCTACAAGTTCATATAAAAAATAAAAAATGTTAAAGGTGTAGGGTAATTCACTCTTTTATTTCCTAGAATCCTATTATGATATAATAAGACAGCTTCATGATGAAATAGACAGGTCCAAAATGTCATACAAAGAAGTAGAGGCCATGGTCCAAGCCCACATGAAGGTATGATGACGCATAGTAGCAAATGACTGTTTGACGACTAATTGTTTATGGTTTTCTTTAGTATACAGTAATGTTTGTAAAAAATAAAAATGTTTTACGTTCTCAGCCTATTTTGGATCAAATTCGTTCAGATGCATGTAAATTGGTGATTAGGTCATCAGCATTGGAGGATAGCTGTCACAGGAAAGACCAGCAGGACAGACATATTCTCTTACATATCCCCTCCCTCCAAGAGCTCCTTTTGAAATTAGCCTTTACCAAAAACTCGGTAGGTACTCTAGAAGTGTTTCCCCTCTTGTGTTTTTGATGTGAGGCTATAGGATAATCTTCATAGTCATATGTGACCATCATGCATGTAACCTCTGTGCTGTGTTTGACTGAAGGATGACGTGCAGAGTTACCTGATCTCTTCCGAACGAACATTCCTACTCTCTGAGAACGATGCTCTGAAAATGGAGCTCAGAGATGCCAAGTCTCGACATGAGACTGTGATGAAGAGCCTGCACCTTTCCCTTCACTCTGCTGAGCAGGAGAATAAGAGCTCCAAGTTGACACTTCAGCAGAACCTCAGACTGTCTGAGGGCAAGCTACACTCCATGGAGCAGAAACTCAAGGAGTTTGAGGGACAGGTCCTGTCCTTGCAGCACAATCTCATGGGCTCCAATGAAAGGACTCAGAGTCTGCAGAAAACCCTCCGGTTCTCTGACAATAGGCTCCAGTCCCTTCAGCAGGACCTGGAGGAGTCTGAGAAGAGAGGCCAAAGTCTGCAGCAAATCCTTGGGGACTCCCAAGAGAGGAACCAGACTCTGCAACATAACCTGGCTTCTTTTGAAAAGAACATCCAGTCCCTTAGCCAGAACCTTAGCGCTTCAGAGAAAAAGGTTGATTTCCTTCAGCACAATAACTGGAAGTTTGAGGAGATGGTCAAGTCTCTGCAGCAGACCCTCAGCTGTTCTGAGGGAAAGGTCTCTCTCCTGCAGCAGAGCCTGAAGTCTTCAGAGGAGAAGGTCTTATCCCTCCAACACAACCATTGGGCCCTGGAGGAGAGAGTCCAGTCCCTGCAGCAGAGCCTCAACTCCTCAGAGGAAAAGCTCCAGTCGACACAACATTGGCTCAAGGCTACAGATGAGAAGGCCAAAGCCCTGAAGGAAGCTCTCAGATCTTCAGAGGAGAAGACCAAGTCCTTACAGGAGGCCCTGGGGGTCAGCGAGAGCTGGATCAGGGCGACCAAGGCCCAGCAGCAGTCTCTGGAGAAATGCAAAGAGGAGCAGGAGGAGAGGATCAAGAGTTTGATGCAGACTCTCAGGATCACTGAGGTGAAGCACCACAGCACAGTGCAGGACCTGCAGGTGGGTCTTGAGAGTGCCATGGAGAAGGTGGAGATTCTGCAGGATACACTGAACAGGACTGAGTCTGGGCATGTGAAGGAGGTGGGGCAGCTTCAACAGAAACTGAACAGAGCTGCAAAGAAATTGTCTTCAACAGAGCAGGAGCTGCACATCCAGAGTGAGTGAGAGTGATAATTTTGCTTCGTCAATGTGAAAATCCACAAAAATAATGTTTAAGATTATATCAGATGTTTCCCTTTAACTGTGTAATCCTGATTTTATATTGGTTTTATTAGTTGCTGCCTTGAACACTAAATTGCTGGAGGAGCAGTCAAAGGCAAGCAAGGACCTTGAGAGATCCATTAGATATGAGAAAGAGCTGCAAGACACTATCAAGAATCTTAGGTAAACACAAGCACACACAGACTTTCCTTTATTGATACAAATAAACAGTCACCCTAGCCAATGGTTGGACATTACTCACTCCCTATGTCCCCTCTCTCCACTCTGTCAGGAAGAAGCTGAGAACTCAAACTGAGGAGAGGGGGTTTGCTCTGAATAGCCTGAGGATGCGTCAGAAGGACCTGGCGGATGTACAGCGCCACCTACAGGCAGACCTGCTGAGGTGCAGCCAGGTCTGTGGCAAGGAGAAGGGACTGCAGCACTTCACCCCCCGCAAGGGTGACCTGAAGGAGGAGTTCTTCCACCTGAGAACCAGCCTGCACTCCGTCCTGGAGAAGGAGGCTGGGAGAGACGACCCGGGGAGGCAAGACTGGATGCAGGTGTTAGACAAGAGTAAGGAATGGGAGAAAAAGGCAGAAAAACTGGTGAGACTGTAAATCATGTACTGTAAATAATGGACAATCGATACACATTGGTATATTTTGCTCACGGTACGGTTGCTCAGACTAAAGAATCACTTTCAATGTATTTCTGCTATACTTGTTACATTACCTCAGTAGCAGAATTTAATAAAGAAGCACAGCTGAGGTTTCACAATCTACAGAAAACTTGCATTTCTGCATCATTATTGCAATTTGATGAAGTTGTTGGCTTTATGTTCCTTTTTTTCTGCAGGTGGACAGTTTAGATTCTCTGCAGAGTCACCAGCTGCTGGAAGAAGGAGGGGATGAGAGGTACCAATATAGAGCAGGAGCATGGAGAAGTGGAGCATCACCCAACATCCTTTCCCCTTCTGCTGTGACGGTGCCCCAGAGGAACCTCTCTACGAGGCCCGCTTCTCCATATCCCTATGGGTAATCTAATCCGCATCTCTGCATAGATTTCATAGTTAAGCCAAAATCTTTTTTTTTCATGCTCAATTTGTTGTCTCCCAATTTGCTGTCTCCTGGGAGAGTGGATAGAAGGTTCTGGGGTTTTATGATTTTACATTATTGAGTGCCATTACAGACCTGTATGTATGGTTTTGTCTTCTTTTCTTCACAGGCAATATTTAGGCCAGGAGAAGAAGCTTGGGTCTAGCTCCCACCGTGGGTTGAATGATTCTGAAGGCATGCAGCATTTACTAACTATCCAAAAAAGACTGAAGAACCTCCAGTCAGGTAAAAAGCAATCACGTTAAGCTATCACAAAGAGAATATGTAGATGACATACATCCATTGACCTCTTTGTAGACAGGCACCACCCTGTCATCAATTCCAGGTCAGTCATAACAATGGAACTTTTTAATAGGACAAAAGGATTCACAAAATGTTTAAAGAGACCATTGAATTACAGAAAGGAATATTTTACTAATTATATGGCCTGATATCCCATTGGTGTTTTGCTTTCATTTACACAACCAAAGCTTAGAGACCTTCATTATGACAGAAGTAGGCCAATATTTGCCCTTGTTCTGGCATTTGTTCCACCAAATTATTGTAAATTATGAATGCAGTATGAATTTGTTTTGTCTTAGTTGAATTCCAGAGGAATATCAAGGGTTTACTCCGGACGTCATAGCACCAGCAGCGAGACTCTTTGGGACCATTGAATTACTTTACAACTGAGGGAAACCACATAATTTAAAAATACCAGACAATTTGAGAATTGTTATAAAATCAAAATGATTTCATGGCAAATAAATCATTGGTTCTAGTCCATTTTTGTTCGTTTGTATTTTCTTTTCATAAATAAGATCACATTCCTAAGCGATCAAGTTCATGAATGAACTGAAATACTGACATGGGTGGAAAAAAATATTGCTCAACCCACATTTTCTACAATGTAGACTTGTGGAGTTTTTTCATCTGATCACGCCCCTACCTATGGCCATTGGTCAATATTACATGGTGAAGGGTATTATTTGTCAATGTATCTATCAATGAACAGAGATATACCTCTAATTGGTCAAAGCAGTTGTCCCTCAGCTCACGTTCGCATTCCCTTCGGATAATTTTTTTCTGCGGGTAGGAGTCCGGAGGCGCTCTTTGCCAGTCTTAATATTCTCATAAAGTGGGAATCGTCAAAATGGGAACCCGAGACGACGAATATGACTATCTATTCAAAGGTAAGACGCGCTCCAGAGGTTTAGTAGTTAGGGGACCATTTACTTATTTTCTCAGTAGTTGAAATTCAACGCAGATGTCTCCAGTGCCCAGCTAACTAACACGTTAGCCAAACTAGCTTGCTAACAGGTTAGCAAGCTAGCTAACGAGCAGTTATCTGCAGCCTAATAAGCGTCTCATCACCATTTAGGTTGCTAGCTAACGTAAGCTACATTCAGACAATGTGGAGAAAAGAATTGCTTACTTACTAGTTATAAACGTTTGTACGATTAGCTAGCAAACTAGCTAGTTTGCTAATGTCTGACAATCAGCTGGTATGATCACATATAAATATTTGGTGTGATGTTAGCCAAAGCCACTGGCAATATGCTAGGCTAGCCATAACTTGTAACAACGATGCTAGTCTAGCTTGGTCGCCACTTGTCTGAAATATGAAGAACCATTTTGACTGAACATCTGCGTCCAAGATATGAAATGTTTTCTCTCACAAATAACTTTGCCCTAAGGGAGTGAACATTATTTATAGTAAGGGTTACATGGAGAAAAACGGACCTCTGAAAATTAAAATGGATGGCCCTCCCTTCAGCAAATTAATTTTACCTAGGCTAAACCCTCACTGTACGCTTGAAAAGGCTAAACCCTTCCCTATACCCAACATAATAATTACAACAAAGTGGATAGCAGAGAACATGTATACCGTTTACCCTCACTTCTTGGACAGGCCAGAGCCTTAGATATGCAGTTTTAGCAACTGTTAGTCATCCTGTACGCATTACATGGCAACGCAGGAATGTTGATAGCGCACAGGGCTGCGGACCAGAAGGTTGTGGGTTCGCATACCACCATGGATGAGTAGGGGTGGAAAGATTAATTTTATAGGAAAAACATTGCTTGAATCTATCATCGTATTTGCAGGTCCGAGAAAAAAAGGTGCCATTTATAAAAATATTATGCAGTTCTACATCATTTTACATATTAGCAGAATATATTTTTTTTATAAACTGGGTGGTTCGAGCCCTGAATGCTGATTGGCTGACAGCAGTGCTATATGTAAGCAATGTGGCCCGAGGGGGTGTGGTATATGTCCAATATACCACGGCTAAGGGCTGTTCTTACGCGCTGCACTATGCGGAGTGCTAGGACACAGCCCTTAGCCGTGGTATATTGGCCATATATCACAAACCTTAGAGGTGCCTTATTGCTATTATAAACAGGTTACCGACGTAATTAGAGCTGTAAAAATAAATGTTTTGTCATACCTGTGGTATACCACGGCTTTCAGCCAATCAGCATTCAGGGCTCAAACCACCCAGTTTACAACAGACCGTATACCACGGGTATGACAAACCATTTATTTCTACTGCTCTAATTACGTTGGTAACCAGTTTATAATAGCAATAAGGCACCTCGGGGGGTTTGTGATATACAGTGCATTCGGAAAATATTCAGACCCCTTGACTTTTTCCACATTTTGTTACGTTACAGCCTTACTCTAAAATTGATTACATTTCATGTTTTCCTCATCAATCTACACACAATACCTCATAATGACAAAGCGAAAACAGGTTTTTAGATTTTTTTGCAAATTTATTACAAATAAAAACAGAAATACCTTATTTACATAAGTATTCAGACCCTTTGCTATGAGACTCGAAATTAAGCACAGGTGCATCTTGTTTCCATTGATAATCCTTGACATGTTTCTACAACTTGATTGGAGTCCACCTGTGGAAAATTCTATTGATTGGACATTATTTGGAAAGGCACACACCTCTCTATATAAGGTCCCACAGTTGACAGTGCATGTCAGAGCAAAAACCAAGCCATGAGGTCGAAGGAATTGTCCGTAGAGCTCAGAGACAGGATTGTATCGAGGCACAGATCTAGGGAAGGGTACCAAAACATTTCTGCAGCATTGAAGGTCCCCAGGAACACAGTGGCCTCCATCATTCTTAAATGTAAGAAGTTTGGAACCACCAAGACTCTTCCTAGAGTCTGGCCGCCTGGCCAAACTGAGCAATCGGGGGAGAAGGGCCTCGGTCAGGGAGGTGACCAAGAACCCGATGGTCACTCTGACAGAGCTCCATAGTTCCACTGTGGAGATGGGAGAAGCTTCCAGAAGGACAACCATCTCTGCAGCACTCCACCAATGAGGTCTTTATGGTAGAGTGGCCAGACGGAAGCCACTCCTCAGGTCCCCTGTAGCTCAGTTGGTAGAACATGGCGCTTGCAACGCCAGGGTTGTGGGTTCGTTTCCCACGGGGGGCCAGTATGAAAATGTATGCACTCACTAACTGTAAGTCGCTCTGGATAAGAGTGTCTGCTAAATGACTGAAATGTAAAATGTAAAAGGCACATGACAGCCCGCTTAGAGTTTGCCAAGAGGCACCTAAACAACTCTGGTCTGATGAAACCAAGATTGAACTCTTTGGCCTGAATGCCAAGCGTCACGTCTGGAGGAAACCTGGCACCATCCCTACGGTGAAGCATGGTGGTGGCAGCATCATGCTGTGGGGATGTTTTTCAGCGGCAGGGACTGGGAGACTAGTCAGGATCAAGGGAAAGATGAACAGAGCAAAGTACAGAGATCCTTGATGAAAACCTGCTCCAGAGCGCTCAGGACGTCAGACTGAGGTGAAGGTTCACCTTCCAATAGGACAACGACCCTAAGCACATAGCCAAGACAACGCAGGAGTGGTTCAGGACAAGTCTCTGAATGTCCTTGAGTGGCCCAGCCAGAGCCCGCAGAGAAGAATGGGAGGAACTCCCCAAATACAGGTGTGCCAAGCTTGTAGGGTCATACCCAAAAAGACTTGAGGCTGTAATCGCTGCCAAAGGTGCTTCAACAAAGTACTGAGGAAAGGGTCTGAATACTTATGTAAATGTGTTATTTCAGTTGTTTATTTTTAATAAATGAGAAGAAGAAAAATCAAGCAGTTTTTGCTTTGTCATTATGGGGTATTGTGTGTAGATTGAGGGGGGGGGGGGAACTATTTAATCCATTTTAGAATAAGGCTGTAACGTAACAAAATGTGGAAAAAGTCAAGGGGTGTGATTAGTTTCCGAAGGCACTGTAGCCTAATAAGCAACTAATTCTAAAACATTGAGAAATATTGAAATTTCATCAATTGCAAATTACATGACCCTCCCCTGGACTAGATAGAAAACGAAACTCTCCCCTTGACTGAAATTGAAAAAGCATGACCCTCCCCCATTTTCCTCCCAGGTAATCATCCTGTAAATTTCGACCCCTCCCTAAGTATCAGCACCAGTCATCATGACTGTCTATCATGATAGTGGTTAAATGACTAGCTACCAGGAAAAGTGTGCTCAGTAGATTTGGGCTTAATTTAGTCATTGTTGAATCATACTGAACAAATATAGCTCTGTACTAGTCACCTCTCAACCCTAATCGTTTCCATTGTGACCCAGCAGCCTGTCATTGCAGTTTACATTTACATTTTAGTCATTTAGCAGACGCTCTTATCCAGAGTGCATAAATTTTCATACAGTTCTAATGTCATCTTTATTTTGTTGCCAGTGGTGCTGATCGGAGACTCTGGTGTAGGGAAGAGTAACCTGCTGTCCCGTTTCACACGGAATGAGTTCAACCTGGAGAGCAAAAGCACCATCGGTGTGGAATTCGCCACCCGCAGCATCCAGGTGGACGGCAAGACGATAAAGGCCCAGATCTGGGATACAGCTGGACAGGAGCGCTACAGAGCCATCACTTCAGCGTGAGTGGAGGAGGGTGCTCACTGCTCAATAATGTTAAGGATACTCATCTTCCTGTAACCTGCCCTTTATAGAACTAGCATATTTTGATAGTACTGAAACCATTCTGTGAAATCTTTCTCTATCTTAGTCTCACAACCTTTGACCTCCTATCCCTGCTCTGTCCCAATCAGGTACTACCGGGGAGCGGTGGGGGCTCTCCTAGTGTACGACATTGCCAAGCATCTGACCTATGAAAACGTGGAGCGCTGGCTGAAGGAGCTGAGGGATCATGCTGATAACAACATCGTCATCATGCTGGTGGGCAACAAGAGTGACCTGCGCCACCTCAGGGCAGTGCCCACAGACGAGGCTCGCGCCTTCGCAGGTAAACAACAAAAACACAGGAGTAGATGACAGCTCACTCCGGGGACAAAGATGGTTAAGAAGACATCCCTGTTTGTCTCAACTCAATCTTATCTCTTTTTATCCCTCAGAAAAGAATACGCTATCATTTATTGAGACATCGGCTTTGGACTCCACTAATGTAGAAGAGGCGTTCAAGAACATCCTCACAGGTAATAGACAGGGGCCACTATACAAGACTATTTACATTAGTTAGTTTCAAGTCAAATTGTTTGATTTCTTACACTTGAATGGAATTGCTGCTGTATTAAGGCACCTGATTTTTCTCTCCACAGAAATCCACCGAATTGTATCACAGAAGCAGATAGCTGACAGATCAGCACATGACGAGTCTCCAGGCAACAATGTAGTAGACATCAGTGTCCCCCCCACCACCGATGGGCAGAAAAACAAACTGCAGTGCTGCCAAAGCCTGTGACCCACAATACCACCTTCCTACCCCCACCCCTTACTCCTCTCTCTTTTCTCCTGTGTGTTGTACTTCTGCTGTCTCTATTCCTCCATGTGTTTTAGAAGTCTCCTAGAAAATCTGACTTTCTAGATAACATTCCTTTCTCCCTTTTTTTCCCTCATGTTCTTTGTTCGTCTGTACGCTATCCTCTTCTAACCTCAAAGCTCATGTCTTTTAACAAGTGATAGGATTTTTGTCTATTTTGTGTTCAGGCTCTGATTGTGTGATCCAATCCTGTAGAAGGAATGGTGAGAGATCAGTTTGTCCTGTGCTTCCGGTTGCCTTGCTGCTGTCCTCAAGGTCCCTGTCCTGAGTGTGGCATGAAAGAAAAGAACAGAGACCTGGGTAGTGACTGACTTAGGCTGATATGAAGTGTTTCTGAAAATGTTGTTTTTTTGTTAAGCCTGTGGCTCACAGAGATGCCAAAGTGTGGCTGTGATCATTTTCAATCTAAAACCTCATCTAAACAGTAAATTTGCAGAGGCACATTTGTCAAGATTGGACTTTTCCCAATTTTATCATGCGCTTTGTTTCACTATTGTTAGCTGCAGCCACTGTGTTCTCTATGTAATTAGTTTATACTATGAACTAATCCAGTAGTCCGACTACAATTGAAAGCAAATGTGAATATGCATCTTGTGTCCTGCCAATCATTTCAATGGAACTCGCCATGTAAAATCAACAACTAATTCCGAAGGACTCTAACGTCTTCAAATCACAACACTTAGCTTGCTTGGTTTGGGGAGGAGGCAGATATACAGTAACACTCTATATCTAGGGTGGAGGATGCTTTCATTGCTTCACTCTCTACTCAAACCATTAAAGCCTCTAAAATGTTGTTGACAGTGGAATTTTAAGAAAGGAAGGTTGCTCTTGTATGGTTGGCTATAATGCCTTATGTCTCCCCTTTCTAGTAGAATTGCCTGTACATAATTTTCTGTCACAGGTCCAACTTTTAAATCAATAAATACATCTGTTAATTTGCCATTTCATCAAGGAGCATTGAAATGAAATAAACCAAATTAATGTCACTTGTTGACAGATATTTTCTTTGAACATCAAGAACTTTCCTCTCAAGCCTTATAATGCTGAAACATGGCCTGCTGAACTTCTAGTGGTCTAGTTATATAGTATAACTAACATTGAATGCGTGATACAGAAATACATGTTCACATAACTGCTATCAGTAGGACCAATATCTCAATTACAACTTTACAGTGCAATGTGAGACTTATTTACAGATTTTGAAGAATTGAATGCAGAAAATGTAAGAGTGCACTGAAATGTAATGGTAGACTTATGAAATATAGACTCAGTTGAATAAGTTCAAAGACTTAACTTCAAAGTACTGTACATGCTCACCAGAAAATTGTGTGTTCATTAGATATTAAGTAAATTGCAACTTTGATAAAATGTCTGAATTTTTTCCTGAATTTTTTCCCTTTATGCCTGATTACCTTTACAGTCATTAATTTCAGTCATTCTGAATAGTTTATTTTATTTTAGGAAAAAAAAAATCCCATTAAGAAAATAAGGGTATTTCATTTATTTTATTAAGTGCAATCCACTATGTAAATATAAGTCGCTTAATTTGTGAATGAGTAATTAAACGTGGATAAATACATTGCCAAACAAAATGTGTGCTTGCTTCTGGTGTTAATTTACATTTTACATATGGAAAAATACCTGTAACTCAATCTGTTTTATTTCACATTCAAACGGGTGAGATATTGTATTTCTATCAGGTTTCTATATTTTACATTTGTATATCCTATCAATCGGGAGCAGAATGCCAGCCAAGTTACAAAAAACAGCGTAGCCAGCCTGTTGGCAGGCAAGATAACTAGCTATGCGGATCGGGAAACGCCGTCTGTACGTGGAGGAGGAGGCTACTGTCAAAGACAGTACAGTATTAAGATCACTGACATATAATGAAGTTAGGCATAAACTGCTTCTCCAATAGAAATCCCGGATCACACTTGTAGGCGATGTCATGGCGACTTTGGCTAGCTAAACTCATGCGCAGAAACACGTCATCGGGTCTAACGTCAAATCAAAGGCATTCCTTCAATATAAAGTTGTTTTTGATGGAAATGAAAACGTGTCAGTTTGTCACTTTCACGAGGTTGGAATGATAACATGTTCAACTACTTAAGAAATTGGCTCGAATATAGGTTGTGCGTTTAGATTTCGAGAAAACTAACAACTAAGGAAGACATTTTCACTTCTCATTGATCCCAGATCGCATGGACCTATTGTTCTTGTTCGAGAGCATCAAATACATGATGCATTGTGGGTAAAATGGTGACTGACTGGCTGATCTACAAATAATAATGAGTAGTTATTTCTAATGCAAAGTGATTTGTAGATCAGTCAGTCGGCAGTCGCCTGCAATGTTGAACAAGCTCATTGACTTCTCCAAACCCAAACCCCGGCCTGAGTATGCTTGGTCTGTTTCGCAAGCGTTCCCGGATGTCTCGCGATGTTGCGACTCTGGGTTTAGAAACTCTGTCCTACTGTTGTCTGTCAGCTAGACGAGAACTGGCATAGCTAGCTGGCTATCTGAAAGGAAATAAAACAATTTTCAACATTTATGGTTTCTATAGAGGACTATTTTAAATATTGGCAACCCCACTGTTAAAATGAAAAAAGAAGGAACGCGGTGAGTAATTTGTTCATTTTTTCTATCGTCTCGGTCGGCTAGCTAGCTACAGTTCTAGCTACAGTACTAGCTAGCGGGCTAACAAATAGCTAGCTAGCTAAAATAAAGTTAGCTGGCTCACTAGACCGTTTTCCTAGCAGAAGGCATTAGCTTAATAAATGAACGATACTGCTGTGAACACAATTAAACCATAATCAGTTGTCATTGTCATGTAGCAATCAGTATGGTTTCTAGTCTTTCCTGAACTAGCTACGGTAGCTAGAACTAAACACAGCTGGCTGGCCAGCTGACCAAATTATCCAGCTGTGTCCTTCTTCGGTCGGGGTTTTGTGTCTGTATTTGAGTTTGTGTGTGTGTTCTCGTCGTCGGGATTCGACACTACAAGCATGATGTAGTTAGCTAGCGTTCTAACTATGTTTGATTGTAGTAACCACTGATTAATCACCATCAAATCAATATGTTTTTTTTCCTGATATCTAACGTTACAACACATAATGATTGGTAGACTTGATGATACTCTGTTAGTGTCTACAGTTTATCCTCATTTTGGAGAGACCAGGGAATGTCTAGCCACCCCTGATATCTTGATATTCTGCTATGTGGAAAGATAATGGTGTCTGTATTGTATTTTGAGGGTCAAATAAGAATGCAATGGTCTTCAAGCTGTGGCTTTGATCAAAGATGTGATATCAAAAGTATACATTTAAATGGTTATTTTTCAAAAGCTATCATTTGGTCATGTCAGTACATTTCCTAGAAGCTATAAGACCCAGACATCCCATACAGACAGACATATGAACTCTGTCTGAGTAGCCAATTATCTGGGTGAGGATATCTAGGAGACAGCTGTTTATCACTCCCTTGTGCCCTGCTGCTCATACAGAGGTTGAACTTTAGAAGTAGCTGTGTTGTGTTTTGGCAAATTGTCTCAACTGCACTCTGGATTTTGGGGCAAATAGGCCTACAGTTCAGACAAGAAGATCATTATTTTCTTTCCTAATATTTAATACAATACACATTTTCAATGTTGTGAAAACATTTTAAGAGCCTATTTCATGTTGTCATAATTTAGGCCTCATACAGCTCAGTTCTAATGTTGGTCAAAGAAAATGATAGAATATTTTAAACCTCACTATTTGTCTCATAATAAGCTCTGTGAAGTAACTAGTAGTGTATTGTACAAAGTGAATGAGGTCCTAACTCCATCTCATCTCTCTCCAGCTGTTGGGCCTAACTGCTCTGAGCTGAGTCTGTTCCCCATCATTCCCTTGACCCCTGACCCTTGACCCCCTGGACGGCATAACCATGACGACGGGGGAGTGTTGCCACCTCCCGGGCTCTCTGTGTGACTGCACTGGCAATGCTGCCCTGTCCAAAAGCGTGGAGGAGTCGGATAACTGCAGAGCGCAGTATGTCACCCAGGTCACAGCCAAAGATGGACGGCTGCTCTCCACCGTCATCAAACCCGTGAGCACACTGAGGTACTGTGGCTGAAAACTCACTTTCAGAGCTAAGCATTTATGAGATGTTTAGGGCTTTCCAACAGGCTGTTATAGTAGTAATCCTAGTCGTATCTGGAACTCGTGAGAGCGTTTGCGAGTATGTGTCCGGAAAGTTAATGTCTCACTCTCACAGTTAGCCTCAGAATTTACGAGAATCAGCTTAGCTGTTAAGACTGAAATGTTAGGTTAGCCCAAGTGATATCCAGCAAGCTGTAGTAAGTAAACCCAGTCTAAGGACCCTGTTCAGGACCTTTCTGTTTCCTCCAGCGATGGGCCAATCTGCCGGATCTGCCACGAGGGGGCCAACGGCGAGGGGCTCCTGTCCCCCTGCGACTGCACAGGGACTCTGGGCACGGTGCACAAGAGCTGCCTGGAGAAGTGGCTCTCCTCCTCCAACACCAGCTACTGTGAGCTATGCCACACAGAGTTCACCATTGAGCGCAAGCCCAGGTCCCTCACAGAGGTAACAAAGGTCAATGCCTTTAGCTTGTCTGCACTCCTATGCCTGCCTCTGTGTGTGTGTGTGTGTGTGTGTGTGTGTGTGTGTGCGCGGTTATGTGCATGTGTGTGACTGCTGCTGCTTGCTTTTGCCTTTGTCGGCATTCCTCTGCCTGCAGTGTGTGGCGTGCATGTGTGTGTGGTTCTGCTTATGCTGTATCAAAACACATGACCATGATTCACTCTTCTTCTTCTTCTCTTTCTGCTTGCATAGATTACTCAATGCAAACATTGTCTTGTAGTTGCAATACTTCTGTGTTGATATAGAATTTCTGGCCTTGCTCATGGGTCAACAACATGAAGCTATGTTGACTTAGTTGTGTATTACTCATGCGTATTAAATCCTGGATATGTTAACAGAAATGTAGTTAGGGAGGGATTAGGGATTTTTTTGTTATTTATTGGAATGTACCATCATGTGTTCATGTAATGAATGATGTATGAACCCAGGAAGTTTATCCCTTCATCTACTAATGCGTATCTCAATAAACCAAACCAAACCCTGAAGAAGAAGAAAAGCAGCATGAGTCCTCCAGTGACCCCTGTTTGGCCTATAGTGCATGCTCAGTGCTCATATAGACTCAGAGGCTCAGTACATTTTCTTTCTTTCTCTTTCTTCTCTCCCCTCTCTTCTGTCTCCACAGTGGATGCGGGACCCGGGCCCTCGGAACGAGAAGCGCACGTTGTTCTGTGACATGCTGTGCTTCCTGTTCATCACGCCCCTGGCAGCCATCTCTGGCTGGCTGTGTCTGAGGGGAGCCCAGGACCACCTGCACTTCAACAGCAGACTGGAGGCTGTGGGCCTCATCGCCCTCACCATCGCCCTCTTCACCATTTACGTCCTCTGGACTCTGGTAAGTAGCCACAGATCTAGGACCGGCTAGAACTGACCTTAGATCAGCGTCTCAGCAACTTCATCCTATTTCATGCTATAACATGGTTGGGGAACTAGTAGCCTGTCTTTGACAAATCACACTTTAAATACTTAGTGAGACAACAAGACAGTCCAAGACAGTCCCACTTAAATTTGATGCGTAATGATTTGTTTTTATGAGTCTTTCGTCATGCCTGTTGGTTCTAAAAAGACTTTGCTTTAAAAGACAGTAATGGACTTTGATCGTGTCCATTTTGTATTAACCAGTTGTAATGTGTTTCAACTCATGAATGTGCTTGGGCAGCAGTTTTCAAACCTTACGTGTGCCAGTTTGTTTGTTTTTAGCTTTGGATGAACATCAATATTCTCTCCTCCCCAACCCCCTTCTCTCTTGCAGGTATCCTTCCGCTACCACTGTCAGCTCTACTCTGAATGGAGACGAACCAATCAGAAAGTACGCCTGCTCCTTCCAGACGCGAAGGGTGGGCATTCTAGCCAGCATTCCTTGCTCTCCACGAAGCTGCTGAAAAAGACAGCTGATGAGACCATAGTATGAGGTTAAAGGTGGGAAGATTGAAGTTGGTGTTCTTCTTCGTGTGCTGGAGGTTTGCGGCAAAAAAACAAGTCTCCAACCAGAGCCCAAGTACTTGTGGATGAATATTATTTTCTTTTTCTGTTTAAATCCTTTTCACCTACGTGTATCATCATCATCAGCACTTCATTTTCCACCTCTCTTTTTTATTAAGTCGTGTTAGCCTCTAATGGTGTTATATTGATCTGGTAAAGAAACCAGTATGTTAGAGGTCATTGAGTACCGTGCGGTATGGTGCTTGTGAAGGTTTGGAAAAGGGCAGTTGATTGGATGGTACTCCACTGGGCCCTGCAAAGAGACGACAAAGGATTGGACAGATCCTCAGTGGAGATGGCTGCTGAAGCTTTAAAAACAAACCCTAGCGTTTAAGTGAACATTTACTCTTTTTTATTTTCAGTTCTCCACAACCGACTATAAAAGTGTAGCATGGATCGTTGATGCTGATCTAAGGCGATTCATCCAGCGGTTGATTCCCTAATCACTGAGCGCAGAAGTGAGAAGCTTTGACTCCTGTTCACCAGCCACAGGCTATTCCACTAGGGGATTATAGATGCTCATGATATTTTATACGCAATTCAGTTGACTCCCTTCAATTTAACTCCATCTGTTTTCACCTTGGTCTGAGCAGGAATGTTGTTCGTGAAGATCGAGATTGTGCAATAAAACACAGTGGATGCGAGTGCTCTCACAGTATGTGACGAGACTGCTCCCAACACGCACAGTTATGCATGCGATGCACTGTTTCTTTTTTCTTTTTGGGGGGAAAAATATTGTTTCGTTTATTACTTTGGGGGATTGTAAGAGAGGTTGGTTGAGCTTCCATTGATCTAGTGTTGCTAGTTTGTATGTTGATCAGGGTTTCCTCCCTAGGAGTATAGAGAGGTCTCCTACTATCAGCACTTAATGAAAACTGTCCAAATAGAGTGAGCTGACCTATGTAGGTCTAGACGCCACTGATGAAAAAATACTTTATGGAAAAGTATATTCCACAAACATGAAGTTCAAACTTTTTGTGGTTGATGGAAAGTAAGGCTGACCTTTCCAGTATCGGAAGGTCAAGTACAGACTTACAGGAAATCAATAGTACAGTACTCTACTATGACGAGAGTCCAATGAAAAGCTTTTAGTTAGTGTGTTTTTTGTATTGGTGTGTTTCTTTTTGTGTAGTCACGTAACAATAGCTAGTAGTCACATGCAGCAAGAGCATAGATTGGTTGGTTGATGTTACTGCAGGTTTTGTAGCAGTTGTATTCCCTCTGATATGCAGTCGACCAGACTCTGACGTCTACACTCAGACGTATCTATAGACTTAGACTGTACCTTGACAGTAGAAGCCAGTGTCTGGTTCTAGACCGTTATGGGTTTTGTTGTTATCCATCTACCACAGCTTTAAAACATATGAGGTGACCTCTGGATGAGAGAGCGATGCAAAAACAACATAGCTCTTTGTGTGGGTTTTGTGCATTTGTTTTCTTCCATGTACACTGTATGGTCCTTTCAGATGTCCCACTGTCTTAGCAAAGCTTCATTTCTACATATTTGTATACGTATTGTTAATCATAGTGTCCTTGGTTGAACGTAAAAGTATTGACCCTGAATCTTAAAAGCTATTAACAGGCCTAAAGAGAAGAGGATTAATGCAAATATCCTCCTCAGTAGGGAAAACTCACGTTATGGTGCACAGAAGCCAAAAACCTAGGCCTAGATTTGTTGCTCATTTATGTCTATGATAGTAGAATTTGTTTTAATCCCTTCATAGCAATCATGCTCCTGTATATTGTTCATCTGTAGGTGCAGGTTAAACTCTTCCGGTACCTGAGGGTTGATAACCTGAAGGGCTTTGCAGTGGAACAGCTATGCACTATAAAGGTTTATTTATGCAGCTGTGAGAACCCTGGTTGTGGGAGTGGCATTCTGAAATCAGCTTAAACTTGAAGAAAATGGTGATCTCCAGTAAACAAAATAGGAAGTCATCCTCAGCATAGATGGACAATAGTCAGAACCAGTTCAGTGTAGTGTCCTGTTGGGAGACCCATTCTGAAAATGGATAGACATTTTTTTTTATTTGTAAAGTGGCGATTGTCACTCTAAAGGAATCCTCGCCTGGAAATAATTGTTGATGTTGTTAAAGGGTAGATAATGTTGTGTAATAGTAATACTAGAGCTTAGTATGAGGTTATTTTCCTGTATGTGTGGAGTGGAACAGTGTTGAGGATCTTTCAGCATGGAAAGAGTTCTTATCTGCGTTGTCAGCGATGGGCCACTGCCCGTGTCACATGCGGTCTCTGATTGGTGAGTTCACCTCCAGCTGACGTGTTGGGAGCTATGGAGACTTTGCAATGTAGGGTGTAGTTACAGCACGTGTGCAATTTGATAACTTTACAATGCAATTCTTACCTATAACCTTAACAATACGTAATGAAATCAGAAAGATAATGTAGAAGGAAGTGCATATGAAGGATCATAGCAGTTCGCTCACTTGTGCGGGCTGAGAGGGCTACGATAGGATGTTTGATTTTGCTATGCGAGTCTGTGAGTTGCCTACAATGCATCACTGCTCCCAGTGAAGGCAGCTCAGAGACTTGCCTTATTATACTCCAGTGTTATAACCGCTAACTCAAACAGTTCCTTCTCTCCAAAGAAGCATTGTTTCTTGTGTTTTATACCGG
The DNA here is from genome assembly GCF_964263955.1 of Coregonus lavaretus. NCBI lineage: Eukaryota > Metazoa > Chordata > Actinopteri > Salmoniformes > Salmonidae > Coregonus > Coregonus lavaretus. The sequence goes on along the minus strand of NC_139993.1, from coordinate 34,042,141 downwards.
TATATCAAATGGCACTTTCACAAAACTATAATGGAAATGAATTCAGTGTGGTTGTTTATATGATCTCCTAATACAGACTTTGAAAGGGATTTAAAAGTGTTACTGATATTTTCCCAGTTTCTGGTGTTCGGATATTGCTCCTCTGATTTTGTTTTTGATTTGAAGATGAAACAAAGGGTCCAGGGCATTGTCATGCTCATGTGTAAAAGGAACAACATACTTGTTTTTGTTTGTTAATGTTTGAATCTCATATTAATTTTACCACCGTTTTTAATATATTCATGTGTATCATTTGTAATTTGTTTCAATTATTGATTAGGCACAGGATTTTTATCAATCTTAAACATGTTTTGAAATACTATAGTGTTTATGTTGTGCAGTGTGAAAAGAAAGATGTCTTCACCAAAATATGTTGGTGCTTGCAATCAGCCAAGAAAAGTGTGCAAAGCAAATAAAAAATGAAGCTACAGAATGGATAAACATCAATGACTCCTTTGTCTTCTTAATGATGCAGACACTTGCATATACTACACAGGCCTCTTATTTGATGTTATTTCAGACTTTATGGTTATCTGCATCAGTTAACACATTCAGTCCAAAATAAAATTGTTTACAAAATGTTGGTTGAACTGTCATCTTTCTGGATCACATGAACTTTTCTAAAGGTCACATTATTTGGTTTTAGTCCAGAGGTTTCTCTCCAGGGGTTTTGCACTTTTTGTTTGGTATCCGTGCTCTGGTTTCCAGTCACTCACAGTTCAACAAGAGGGTCAACATATCAACAAAATGTCCCATGTCACGTCTTAAAATATAATGTTCACTTTCTGGTCACATTCTCAACTTATACTGAACAAATATATAAATGCAACATGTAAAGTGTTGGTCCCATGTTTCATGAACTGAAATAAAAGATCCCTGACATTTTCCATACGCACAAAAAGCTTATTTCTCTCAAATGTACACATTTGTTTACATCCCTGTTAGTGAGCATTTCTCCTTTGCCAAGATAATCAATCCATCTGACAGGTGTGGCATAGCAAGAAGCTGATTAAACAGCATGATCATTACACAGGTGCACCTTGTGCTGGGGACAATAAAAGGCCACTCTAAAATGTGCAGTTCTGTCACACAACACAATGCCACAGATGTCTCCTGTTTTGAGGGAGCGTGCAATTGGCATGCTGACTGCAGGAATGTCCACCAGAGCTGTTGCCAGAGAATCTAATGTTAATTTCTCTACCATAAGCCGCCTCCAATGTCGTTTTAGAGAATTTTGCAGTACGTCCAACCGGCCTCACAACCGCAGACCACGTGTAACCACGCCAGCCCAGGACCTCCACATTCGGCTTCTTCACCTGCGGGATCATCTGAGACCAGCCACCCGGACAGCTGATGAAACTGAGGAGTATTTCTGTCTGTAATTGGCTTGGCTTGGCTCCCCAGTGGGTGGGCCTATGCCCTCACGGCCAACCCATGGCTGCGCTTCTGCCCAGTCATGTGAAATCCATAGATTAGGGCCTAATGAATTTATTTCAATTGACTGATTTCCTTATATGAACTGTAACTCAGTAAAATCGTAGAAATTGTTGCATGTTGCATTTATATTTTTGTTCAGTATATAAAACTCATCTCCATTTAAGATAAGGCTCGTTTAAAAAAAAAAAAATCCATCCTCCAAAAATAGGCCACCAAAGATGAGCGGGTCATGTCATTCGATAATTCAATTCTGTTTTCCACCACTGGCTTACTCAAAGGTCAACAACTGATGGGAAATTCTGAATTGAATCCCTGTGAACAGTTAGTTCCTGGACCTAAAGAATGTCCCAATCCCACCCAATGCCTGGTAAATAGGCCTATAAGAGGCTTAGAATAAATACGGGTCTAATATTTTTCATATGCTGCTGTTGCACCATGTTTGACACCACTCGGCTAGCTCTAATGGGGTGTGGCACTGTCAGAGGAACAGGACTGGGCCTGGAGGAAACGTAAACAACCTCCTGTAGACCCCTGCCTCTACAACAGCAAGCCTCCATAAAGACAGACAGACACACAGGACAAGATAGCTCACATATTCTACCCACATACATCTAAAGTTGAGCATTTTGAATTCCAATACTGTACAGCGCACTGATAAGGGTTGATATGTTAAAGATAAATGAATGACTTACGTATTACTTTGTCAATTCGTTTATTGTAAAGTCTTACAGTGCTTATTGAAAATAAAACAATGAAAAGGTGAGCCAAATAAATTTGAATAGGTCATTTCTGGCATGATAACTAACGAAATGCATATACCAATGTATTAATACTGCCTTATTCAAGAGAAACTGTGAGTGGCTATATACACAGCACCGTCTAGTGGTCATTGTTCAAATCTCAGAGTCCAACATAATACAGCACTTCAAGTACAGCTCATCTCATTTCACAGACAACTGCCCTGTTGCTACACTGCAGGAACCTCAACGTTGAATCCATGAATGACTGACAAAGTGACAGAAAGGCTTTTTTATGTTTCACTTCATGGCAGAAGAGCACGTGAGTTCACAAGTAATAAAAAGTAAGTTTTGTATACAGGGAGGGAGGGGAGAGCAGGGCGTCGCCATATATGGTAACAAAGACAGAATGGGCCGTACAGGATAAGACAGTGTGACGGTGGAAGTGGATGGGGGGTTGGGGAAAGGGGGTCAGAGGAGTGGTGAGGGTCACAGGCTTTGGCAGCACTGCAGTTTGTTTTTCTGCCCATCGGTGGTGGGGGGGACACTGATGTCAACTACATTGTTGCCTGGAGACTCGTCATGTGCTGATCTGTCAGCTATCTGCTTCTGTGATACGATTCGGTGGATTTCTGGAGGAAAAGGACGAGACAGTAACTGAAAATAAAATGTGCCAATAATACATACCTTATAGACTAGTTAGTTTCCAGTAATGTGAGGTGTGTCGTGGCTCCCTCTTCTTACCTGTGAGGATGTTCTTGAACGCCTCTTCTACATTAGTGGAGTCCAAAGCCGATGTCTCAATAAATGATAGCGTATTCTTTTCTGAGGGAGAAAAAGAGAAAAGATTGAGTTGAGACAAACAGGGATGTCTTCTTAACCATCTTTGTCCCCGGAGTGAGCTGTCATCTACTCCTGTGTTTTTGTTGTTTACCTGCGAAGGCGCGAGCCTCGTCTGTGGGCACTGCCCTGAGGTGGCGCAGGTCACTCTTGTTGCCCACCAGCATGATGACGATGTTGTTATCAGCATGATCCCTCAGCTCCTTCAGCCAGCGCTCCACGTTTTCATAGGTCAGATGCTTGGCAATGTCGTACACTAGGAGAGCCCCCACCGCCCCCCGGTAGTACCTGATTGGGACAGAGCAGGGATAGGAGGTCAAAGGTTGTGAGACTAAGATAGAGAAAGATTTCACAGAATGGTTGCAGTACTATCAAAATATGCTAGTTCCATAAAGGGCAGGTTACAGGAAGATGAGTATCCTTAACATTATTGAGCAGTGAGCACCCTCCTCCACTCACGCTGAAGTGATGGCTCTGTAGCGCTCCTGTCCAGCTGTATCCCAGATCTGGGCCTTTATCGTCTTGCCGTCCACCTGGATGCTGCGGGTGGCGAATTCCACACCGATGGTGCTTTTGCTCTCCAGGTTGAACTCATTCCGTGTGAAACGGGACAGCAGGTTACTCTTCCCTACACCAGAGTCTCCGATCAGCACCACTGGCAACAAAACACACAGACAACATTAGCACTGCAATGACAGGCTGCTGCTGTATGTTCAGTTCAGTACAGTGGAAAATGTTAGACCACATAACAGATCATATACAATAAACCAATTACAGGTAGATCAAGTGGATTGCTTATGAAAATGTTCATAATCTAATGGATCTGTGCATGTCTGACTTTGAAGGTCCTCTGTAGCTCAATTGGTAGAGCATGGTGCTTGTAACGCCAGGGTAGTGGGTTCGATCCCCGGGACCACCCATACGTAAAAATGTATGCACACATGACTGTAAGTCGCTTTGGATAAAAGCGTCTGCTAAATGGCATATTATTTGAATGCTTTGGAAAGACAATATTTTCATTGATTGAATACTGCTGTTTGCATGGCATTGCCAAGATGACTGAAACAACAGAAAAGCATTCTTAACAGAAATAAAGTGGTTATATGAGTACAAAGTGCTGTTCTGCCTCTTCAGCGGAGGAAAATGATCTGAACTTTGTCCTTCTGAAGTCATGCTGCAGGAAGCTGAGAACCTGCTCTTAATGGGAAACCTGAGTTGACACTTTTCAGAGGGCCTCTTTTCCTTTCCTGTCTTCTCCCGTGATTCACCCTCTGAATCACTTGGAAATCCTCTGTTCTCACCCTGTCCCTTTTATCACATTTTCTATCATCATGTTTTAAGTGTCATTTGGAATGTATCATTTGGAAGATTGCTGTATACTACACTAGATTGGTAACGGGTGTGGTGTGGTGTGCTTCTGTGGGATTGATTTTGAAACATCTAACAGAAGCTCATCAGTAGGGTAATAAATGGGTATCTGTAAGATTTTGACAAATGTGCTTTCTTGTGCTATATCACTGGGGACTTCCTTCCTGCTCATTATCCCATTCTTATCTGATACAATGAAATGGGCAGTCTATTATCAGGGATGGTCATGTTAAGCTTCATCTCATACTGTCAGTCACATTATAATGTAAGCAAACTGTTTATGGGATGAATAAACAGAACAAATTCGAGTATTTCTACTAGGTATATTCTTTATGGGTATTACCTATAAGTAACATATACAACAAATACAAAATTACTGAATGAATCACCAATTTCAGGTTTGACCTTTGGTACACTTGTGAAACGAATCCTAGCTATGATTTGTATTTTTTTTAATCTGCATGTTGCTGGCCAGCACCTTTGAGGATGATGGTGTTATAAAGGAATGAGACCTGAGAAAACCTCTGTCGTTAGCCAAGTTAGAGCTGTGCATTTCTCAACACAATGCGACAAACAAATAATAATATTTAGCAAGCCACCAGATCAGATGGAGGCTTGCTAAATCTATCTGGACATTCTAAAACAATCTGTTATAATAAAATACATTGTGTGAGCTTCCTCTAACGGTACCCTCATAATTGACCAAATCAGACAAATCATATCTGTTGTAGCTACCACAAGAGGCAGCTAGCTACAGCTAGATGGGTAAAACAAGATGACAGTTAGTTTACCTTTGAACAAGAAATCGTATTCATCATCTCTGTTACCCATGTCTTTAAAATCGTCTGATTCCAATTTAATTGCGATATATTCCTGGTCTAGCGTTTCAGCTGTTGGTTGTAGTGTTTGCTCCGTCCCGTTTTTTCTGTAACCCAATGCGCGAGACAATGCCTTGGCTGTCACAGTCTCCAACCGACCGCAGGAAGAGGGGATCTTCCTGGCTCTGCAGAAGGGGAGGAGTTCACTGGCGCCAATGTAAACTGTACTACAATATTCCTGGCATGGCATTTCAGTAGTAGTAGGCCTACATAGCTAGGCTATATCAGTGATGCATAATATCTACAGCTGGTGGTTAAAGAATGCAGGCTTCTTTTTTCATCTGATGACCACTCCTGTCAAATTATACTTTATCAAGGGTCTACTCAAATCCTCAAGAAGTTCTACAGCTACACCATTGAGAGCATCTTGACTGGCTGCATCACTGCTTGTTACGGCAACTGCACCGGTCTCGATCGCATGGCGCTACAGAGGGTGGTGCGGACAGCCTAGTACATCACTGGGGCCGAGCTCCCTGCCATCCAGGACCTCTATATCAGGCGGTGTGAAAGAAAGGCCCAGAAAATTGTTAAAGATTTCAGCCACTCAAGCCATAGACTGTTCTCTCTGCTTCCGAACGGCAAGCTGTACCGGAGCATCAAGTCTGACACCAACAGGCTCCTGAACAGCTTCTATCCCCAAGCCATAAGACTGCTAAATAGCTAACAAAACGGCTACAAGGACTATCTGCATTGACCCTTGAATGCACACTCACACACTCACTCTATGCACACTCACTCACTCACACACACTCACACTGACACACCAACACACACACACACACACACACAAACACGCACACACACTCTTGTATAACTAACCTTGTGGGGACACACAATTCACCCTAACCCTAACCCTAACCCAATTCAAAATCCTATTTTCCCTAATCCCTAACCCTAACCCAAAACTTAACCCTAGCTCCTAACCCTAACACTAAACTTAATTCTAACCCTAACACTAATTCTAATCTTAACCCTAACCCCACTAGAAATAGCATTTGACCTTGTGGGGACTGACAAAAAAAATGTTTGTTTGTTTACTATTCTTCCCACAAGTATTGGTAAACCTGTCCACTTCATAACACGCACACACATTCATACTGACTCTACACACATGCACACACACTCACATACAATCATCATATATGCTGCTGCTACTCTGTTTATCATATATCCCAATGCCTAATCACCTTACCCCTACACATATCTAACCCTGCCACTCCAGTATCCCTGCACATTGTAAATATGGTAATGAAACTAACCCTGGAACTGACCCTGTATATAGATTACTTACTTTCTCGTGTTCTTCGTATTTCTATTTCTTGTGTGTTTATGTTCTACTTGACTTATTTTATAGTACTACTGATCAAAGGTGTAAAGTACTTAAGTCAAAATACTTTAAAGTACTACTTAAGTAGTTTTTTGGAGTATCTGTACTTTGCTTTACTATTTATATTTTTGACTACTTTTATTTTTACTTCACTACATTCCTAAAGAAAATAATGTACTTTTTACGCCATACATTTTCGCTGACACCCAAAAGTACATTTTGAATACTTAGCAGGACAGGAAAATGGTCAAATTCACGCACTTATCAAGAGACCATCCCTGGTCATCCCTACTGCCTCTGATCTGGCAGACTCACGAAACACAAATGCTTCATTTGTAAATTATCTCTGAGTGTTGGAGTGTGCCCCTGGCTATCCGTAAATAAAATAAAAAATAAAAAAATTATGCCGTCTGGTTTGCTTAATATAAGGGATTTGAAAATATTTATATTTTTACTTTTGATACTTAAGTATATTTTAGCAATTACATTCACTTTTGATACTTAAGTATATTTAAAACCAAATACTTTTAGACTTTTCCTCAAGTAGTATTTTACTGGGTGACTTTTACTTTTACTTGAGTCATTTTCTATTTAGGTATCTTTACTTTTAATCAAGTATGACAATTGGGTACTTTTTCCACCACTGCTACTGATATTGATTACTGCATTGTTGGGAAAGAGCAAGAAAGGCATTTCACTGTACTTGTGCACGTGACAATAAAAATATATATATGATGATTCTATTTAGGTGGTGGGCCAAAGCCGAAAAAAGTGAAGTTGATCGATACCTGTCGAGGGACGATATCACAGTAAAACATTCTTATGATGACTATAACATTTGTTGGCAACTTAAATTCTTCACATTTTCTCATAAAACGTATATTTCAACACTCTGACCATGATCAATAGCATCAAATCCATGATGCATTGTGTGTAAATGGTGACTGACTGACTGATCTACAAATAATAATGAGCAGTTATTTATGATGCAAGGTGATTTGTAGTCGGCAGTCACCTGCGCTGTCGGCTGCAATGTTGAACAAGCACTCTGTCTGCTCAGGCAAATTTGCCGACCTGCTAAACTTGGAACCAATCAGAACTCCCGTACATACCCCTCGTTATGAAGGCAGCCAATGGCCTGCTTCTATCTATGACGGGGTCTCCAACCTTTTCTAGCATGAGTGCTACTTTTAAAAAATGTAACATGTCCTAAGCAACAACAAAAAATTATAGCTTTCAAATTGGCACATTCCAGTGGTGTGTATTCATGGATGCCAAGAGACGCCAGGCTTCCCCAAATATTTGACCAATAAAACAATTAAAATGATAAAATAATTTATCTTTCATCTCTCTGTGTTTTCATAATTTTCTGCCAATTCGCAAGTGGCTGAATCACACCGGAAAAATCATACGAGTGAGGGAAACAGCGACCTTCTGTCTCAGTATGTGTAGCCCATGTATATGATGCTGTCTGGAACAAGAGTATGACATGTTGCCGGAGTAGCATTTGATTGATTGAGCATTAGGCCTCCCTTGATAAAAAAATTATAAAATAATTAGCCAGTCAGCATTGAGCTGAGCTCAACTGTGGTTTGTCCTGGCCCAGCAAAACACCCCCCAAGGGAGGCCAGTTTGGATTTGGCTTCACACCAATCAAATCACATCCTAAACTAAATGTCATCATGGTCAGACAAACTTGTCTGTTTCTGGTCTGCTTGTGTTGATGTCCTGCAGTAGCTAGCTTACTAAATCGTCCCTTTCCTAAGCCATGGATGGAGATGTGGATTTGTGGTTTTGACTGAATTCTCTGTACAGGCCAATGATTATGACAGCGATTCTGATCTAACCATAAATTCCTATATTGTGCCACTGGCCTGAGACGATTGAAGTTCAATATGTAGCCTAGATATAGCCTAGTAGGCTCACGTTAACTAGCTAGCTAACTTAGCTGATTCGTTTTTGCCCATGCGAGGAAGTTAGGCTAGCAAGCATTTTAGCTAGGTAGCCTATGAAAACTAAAACAAAAAACATACTGTATGACAGAGCCATAGACCGTTTTGCCAACATGAAAGAGAGGAGGATGGCATTGGCGTTCAACTAGTCTACAAGTAGGTTGAGTCACCGTATTTGTTTTTACTTGCGCGTGCACGCACGCAAGCACGCAGGGACACATACACACACACAGACAGAAATCAGTACCATGGTCAGCCACTTGAGATTTAGCAACATTGATTGGACTAAATTGTTTTTGGTATCTTTAAGTTTGTTTTCAGTGTATTAAACTAAGCATACAGTGCATTTGGAAAGTGTTCAGACCCCTTGACTTCTTCCACATTTTTCCACATTAAGTTACAGCCTTATTCTAAAACGGATTAACTGTTTTTTTCTTTTCATGAATCTACACACAATACCCCATAATGACAAAGCAAAAACTGTTTTTTATACTTTTTTTGCAAATGTATTACAAATAAAAAACAGAAATATCACATTTACACAAGTATTCAGAACCTTTACTCAGTACTTTGTTGAAGAACCTTTGGCAGCGATTACAGCCTTGAGTCTTCTTGGGTATGACGCTACAAGCTTGGCACACCTGTATTTGGGGAGTTTCTCCCATTCTTCTATGCAGATCCTCTCAAGCTCTGTCAGGTCGGATGGGGTGCGTCGATGCACAGCTATTTTCAGGTCTCTCCAGAGATGTTGGATCGGGTTCAAGTCCGGGCTCTGGCTGGGCCACTCAAGGACATTCAGAGACTTGTCCCGAAGCCACTCCTGCATTGTCTTGGGTGTGTGCTTAGGTTTGTTGTCCTGTTGGAAGGTGAACCTTCGCCCCAGTCTCAGGTCATGAGCGCTCCGAAGCAGGTTTTCATCAAGGATCTCTCTGTACTTTGCTCCGTTCATCTTTCCCTCGATCCTAGTGTTCTAGTCCCTGCCGCTGAAAAACATCCCCACAGCATGATGCTGCCACCACCATGCTTCACCGTAGGGATGGTGCCTGGTTTCCTCCAGACGTGATGCTTGGCATTCAGGCCAAAGAGTTCAATTTTGGTTTCATCAGACCAGAGAATCTTGTTTCTCATGGTCTGAGAGTCCTTTAGGTGCCTTTTGGCAAACTCCAAGCGGGCTGTCATGCGCCTTTTACTGAAAAGTTGCTTCCGTCTGGCCACTCTACCATAAAGGCCTGATTGGTGGAGTGCTGCAGAGATGGTTGTCCTTCTGGAAGGTTGTCTCATCGCCACAGAGGAACTCTGAAGCTCTGTCAGAGTGACCATTGGGTTCTTGGTCACCTCCCTGATGAAAGCCCTTCTCCCCCGATTGCTCAGTTTGGCCCGGGCGGCCAGCTCTAGGAAGAGTCTTGATGGTTCCAAACTTCTTCCATTTAAGAATGATGAGGCCACTGTGTTCCTGGGGACCTTCAATGCTGCAGAAATGTTTTGGTACCCTTCCCCAGATCTGTGTCTCGACACAATCCTGTCTCAGAGCTCTACGGACAACTCCTTCGACCTCATGGCTTGGTTTCTGCTCTGACATGCACTGTGGAACCTTATATTGGCAGGTGTGTGCCTTTTCAAATCATGTCCAATCAATTTAATTTACCACAGGTGGACTCCAATCAAGTTGTAGAAATATCTCAAGGATGATCAATGGAAACAGGATGCACCTGAGCTCAATTTCGAGTCTCATCGCAAAGGGTCTGAATACTTATTTAAATAAGGTTTTTCTGTTTTTTCTGTTTTATAAATTTGCAAAAATTTATAAAAACCTGTTTTCACTTCGTCATTATGGGGTATTGTGTGTAGACTGATGAGGGAAAAAAATGTATTTAATAAATTTTTGAATAATGCTGTAACGTAACAAAATGTGGAAAAAGTCAAGGGGTCTGAATACTTTCCGAATGCACTGTAATTTAGCTAATGAAGTTAGATAATGTTATTGCTGGTTATGTAGATAGCTATCTTTTGATAAAGAGAGGTAGGCTCTCTAACGTTAGCCTCCTCATTACAACATAGTTAGGTCATAGCTCATACAAGTTTATTGTGTATTGTCTAGATACTGCTGGTTATGTAACGTTATCATTTGATAATGCTAGCGAGGTAGGCTAGCTAGCGCAAAGCACAGCAACACTGCCTGAATGGGGAGCTGTGGCATTAATATGGAGTTGGACCCCCCTTATAACAGCCTCTACTCTTCTGGGAAGGCTTTCCACTAGATGTTGGAACATTGCTGCGGGGAGTTACTTCCATTCAGCCACAAGAGCATCAGTGAGGTCGGGCACTGATGTTGGGCAATTAGGCCTGGCTCGCAGTCGGCGTTCCAATTCATCCCAAAGGTGTTCGATGGGGTTGAGGTCAGTGCTCTGTTCCACACCAATCTCGACAAACTATTTCTGTATGGACCTCGCTTTGTGCACGGGAGCATTATCATGCTGAAATAGGAAAGGGCCTTCCCCAAACTGTTGCCACAAAGTTGGAAGCACAGAATCGTCTAGAATGTCATTGTATGCTGTTGTGTTAAGATTTCCCTTCACTGGAACTAAGGGGCCTAGCCCGAACCATGAAAAACAGCCCCAGACCATTATTCCTCCTCCACCAAACTTTACAGTTGGCACTATGCATTGGGGCAGGTAGCATTCTCCTGGCATCCGCCAAAACCAGATTTGTCCGATGGACTGCCAGATGGTGAAGAGTGATTCATCACTCCAGAGAACTTGTTTCCACTGCTCCAGAGTCCAATGGCGGCGAGCTGACTTGTTGGAAAGGTGGCATCCTATGACGGTGCCACGTTGAAAGTCACTGAGCTTTTCAGTAAGGACATTCTACTGCCAATGGTTTCCTATGGAGATTGCATGGCTGTGTGCTCGATTTTATACACCTGTCAGCAACGGGTGTGTGTCAGAGTGGTGTGGGTGGATAAGTAGGGAATCAGGCGCAGGAAACCAGGAGGACTCCAACAGAACTTTAGTAAAGTCCAACACAATAATAAGTCGCCAACCCAACCGGGTGGCGCGAACAATTACGCACGAAACAAAGTGCGGAAAACAACAAGAAAAGCGCACGCAGTGCGAACTCTCGAAAAACACAATGACGAGAGACACAAACTCCTAGAGGCAGGCTGACAAAAACAATCACGCATAACACCTGACCCAAACACACGAAACTAAATAGGGAAACAATTAAGACACAAATAAGGGACAGGTGTTATGAACAGACAAAACCAAATGAACATGAAACATAGAACGGTGGCAGCTAGTACTCCGGAGACGACGACCGCCGAAGCCTGCCCGAACAAGGAAGAGGAGCAGCCTCGGCCGAAACCGTGACAGTGTGGCTAAAATAGCCGAATCCACTAATTTGTCCACATATAAAGGGATTAATACTTATTGACTCATTTCAGCTTTACATTTTTTATTAATTTGCAAACATTTCTAAAAACAAACTTCCACTTTGACATTGTGAGGTATTGTGTGTAGATCAGTGTCGCAAAATCTCAATTTAATACATTTTAAATTCAGGCTTGTAACACAACAAAATGTGGAAAAGTCAAGGGGGGTGTGAATACTTTTTGAAGGACCTGTAGGCTTTCATTAGTTCAAGAGACAATTCTTCTTATGAATAGCTTTAGAATGCAATTTATTTGCTACATATCCTGAATGTGCAAGTGTGTGTTCTAAAGTTGAACATTTGTTCATTGATGTATGCAGAAAATAAGTAGAACTGTCTCTGTTTATGTTTGCCATGATAGAAATTTTTAAAATTTTAAAATTTAGAAACATTGTAACAATGTTCTAACTGGTAACTGATTTACATGTTTGCAATATTAGAAACATTGCAACAATGTTTCAAAATGGTACTCTAATCCTGAGTGGTCAATTGCAGCACAGATTATACATTATATTCGATCTTTATACTCTAGTGGCCGCTCTAACAATGAAAATACATTTCTTCAAAAATGGAAGGCAGTCGGGAGGAGGCAAGATCAGGTGGGACCATTCTAGCCAATGAGAGGGCAGATACGCATGTAAAAAGAGGCACAATGTTTTCCACTAGTTACCACAGCCATTTAATAGGATCTCTGTGGGCCTAGTCGTAAAGACTTGTCATAACACACCCAGTCATTATGTTTACATCGGACTGTCAAACAGACTTCAAAAGGTTTCCTTTACTAGGCCACCCGTGCACTTTCATCCACTGGCATCCAATTTCCAGCCTCCAAACAGTGGTGAATGGAAAGAGACATCTGCTACACAAAACACCAGAAAGTGTAATGACGTTTGGCGATTGTAAACCGACCAGAATTTATGTGTCCGCCACTCACCCCCGAGAGCATTTCAACCCTAGCAACTAGCAAGCAGGCAGCTCAGTGTTGCCAACTCCTCAGTAAGGAAAGTAGCTATTGGCTGTCCTAAAAGTCGCTAAATGGCGTCATCGCCTAATTTGCATAATTACCCATGTGCATGTAATTGTGATGGATGCTGTAGGAGAGAGGAATAATGTCGTGGGAGAGACAAAAAGTGGGTAAAAAACACCCTACATATGTTTACAACTACAAATGAACTTTCTTCTGTTTTTTTATTTCACAATTCCCACCCTCCTCCTTTATTCGGGCTTGGGACCGGCAAAAATGACCCAAAATAGACACTTTTTGTTTCGTTTTCTTAAGTTTGGTTTGGTTTGGTTTTTAACCTTATGGTCCACTTAGGAGCCTACAACAAGTCACAGTAAAATATGAACATTTTTAACCACAACATCTAAATGGACCAAAAAGAGACAATAGAAAAAACTGTCAATGGCAATGTGAGAAAATGATAGTAACTAGTCTGGCCCTAATTCAGGCTGTGCTGGCTCACAGAAAGAGTGGGTCATCGTCATTTTGGTCAAGGCTCTCTATGGCAGGTTCAGCAACTGAGGGAGCTGACTTAAATGAGTAAACAGCTGATGTGCCAAAAAGCTGCAAAACATTATCCGGCAGCTGGTGCTCATAGCAAGCCTCACCAGACAGCTTCAGTCCATATCGAATGTACAGGATGGAGTTAAGGACAAGGACATCTGATTTCTAAGTTTGCTTTTTACCACACTCATCTGGCTGAATACTCTCTCGACTTCAGCATTCGAGTGAATGCGGGATGTAGCTCATTTGATAGAGCATGGCGTTTGCAATGCCAGGGTTGTGGGTTCGATTCCCACGGGGGGCCAGTATAAAAAAATATGTATTCACTAACTGTAAGTCGCTCTGGATAAGAGCGTCTGCTAAATGACTAAAATGTAAAAAATGAGTGTCGCAAGGACAACACAGACACAGCAGCCATGGCAAGTTCTTGAAACGGGTTGATATCAGCTGCATCCCTGAACTTCCAAATCTCACTCCAGAAGCCCAGTGTGTTTTTTGTCTCATTCCATTTACTAAGATGGATGGTACGCCATTGCTGGACAGTCTTGTCTATCTCTGCAGGGGAGTAGCCAAGGAGCTTGGCTATTTTTTATATTTCTCCAGGGCTCTTATTGTGCTTTAGAGTTTCCTCCACATTGAAAACTGACATGTACTGCAATGCTTCGATGTTGTCCGGCAGTCTCACCCTCAACTCATTAGTGAGGGAGATGGTGAAGGATACACACCGCTTTCGGACATTGTTTTCATCCTCAGGCGCAAGGTGGAGCTCAGCTGCCTTTGAATCAAAAAAGGTAACCAAGGTACGGTTTGGGACTGATGTATCCATCTATTGGCCCTTTGAGTACATCAACATTTGCCAGTGGATTCAGCACCCTGCTGCTCACAGACTTGATCAGGCTAACCAAGCTGTCAAGTAGCTTAAGAGGATCTACTTGCTCTCCCTCAAAAGCCTATGTTTTGAGGATCACTGTACATGGAGTATAAAACCTCAGCCATGTAGCAGTGTTCACTGGACTTGGTGACTGCGAAATGCAGCCTAAGCTCCTCCCACTGGTCCAGAATGCGTGAAACCGCGGGTTCAATGGAGAGCCAACGTGTGGCACACACCTTGGTTATCTGTAAAGGTTTCTCCCCACAGTTGATGGTCTCATATATGGCCTTGTAGGCCTCCCTGCGCTTTGGAGACACTGAAAACCAGTTATAAGTCTCTCGTACCAAGTACTCCACACTACGGGGGATGGTGTCATTGGAAGCATGACTTACAGCAAGCTGCAGAGAGTGGCACACACAGCAAATAAGAACCAGATCTTTGAGGCCATACTCCTCCTTCAGCACTTTATGGACCCCATTGTTAATCCCCGTCATAACAGAGGCATTGTCAGTCCATATCCCCAGGAGTTTCTCTTTTTTAAGACAACACTTCTCGAGGAAACCCACATCAGCACAGGCTATAGATTTGGCATCTCCTCCCTCCAACTCAACAAGCCCCAAAAACGTTGATACAATTGTCTGCTTGGTGTCACTAAAGTACCTTATCACAACCCCCAGGAACTTAGAAACACTTACATCCGTGGACTCATTGAGGAGGAGGCTGAAACGCTGGTCACCCACATCTGCGACCAACTTTTTCAGAATGTATGGTGCTAGAACACCATTAATCATTTCTGTGCACTTTGTCCTGTGCATTTTGAAGTGGGTAGCAGCAGTGGAGTCTGAGAAAGCAGCTCTACATGCTTCTCCAATGTGATCACATGCCAGCATGGAACAGTGTTCAGCGATAGCTAATGCCATGGTGGCCTCTTTTTTGCAGAGTCAATTTTTTTAACCATAAATGGCAGCTTGTTTTGGGTGGAACTGTTATAAGGCTTTGCCTTTTGAGTATGTTTTTGAGTTGTCATGTGTTTTTTTACATCACTAAGTTTGGCGTAGAAATCAGCCTTACAATACAGGCAGTATGCCCGTGTATCATCTCCAATAAACGGCTTCAACCAGTCTTTGAATTCAGGGTTTGATTCCCACTCCTTTCTGTATTTTTGAGTGTACAGTTTAGACTGGGACATGATGAGCTAGCCAGCTAGATGTTTAGCTTATGTCACAGAGAGGCACACACACAGTGGATGAGGTGAGTAAGTAACTGAGGCTGTGTGAGTCAAATGCAGTGATTTATTTTTGTGCAGTGATTTATTTTAGACAAAGAACATTTAACATTTACATCCCGCCCTGAATGTAAGCCAAGAGGTTTATTTATTTGATGGAATAGATGTTTTGTAATGCTTAAGTTGTTACGAGTGTACTTTATTTTGGAGTTGTCTGGAGATGGCAATGCATATTCATGGCATGAGGCTAGTAGCATAGCCTCTCTCTCCATTGAATACAGGCGGTTGACATCAACAACCCTCATCAAATATTCAAAAAAGGATTACAATAATGAGATGTATCCATCAATCGAAAGTAAGGATAGGCGGGAGCTAGACAGGCTGCCGTGCCGCTTTGTGGACAACACCTCTCATTGTTAGCACGGAGACACATGTCTCTTGTCAGTATATCCA
The DNA here is from genome assembly GCF_964263955.1 of Coregonus lavaretus. Lineage (NCBI taxonomy): Eukaryota > Metazoa > Chordata > Actinopteri > Salmoniformes > Salmonidae > Coregonus > Coregonus lavaretus. Next base: position 34,026,078 of record NC_139993.1, on the reverse strand, counting down.
TAATCTTTGGCTTTTCTCAACTTTGGTCCCACCCTGTTCACGCTCCCCTCGCACATGCTTGCGTCCCTCAACAGTCCCCCCCCCTTACAAAAAAAAGATTGCAGTTTAGAAACTGCAGTAAAAGTGCAGTAACTGCAGTCGACTGGTATTTTGGACACAGTATTTGCAGCTTACTGCAGTTATGCTGCAGTGTACTGTAGTTATACTGCACTCCACAGGAGGTTGGTGGCACCTTAATTGGGGAGAACGGGCTCGTGGTAATGACTGGACCAGAATCAGTGGAATGGTATCAGCTACATCAAACAGTTGGTTTACATGTGTTTGATGCCATTCCATTTGTGCAGTTCCGGCCTTTAATATGAGCTATTCTCCCATCAGCAGCCTCCACTGCTGCCCTCTGCAATCTTTTTTTCGTAAGGGCTGCCCACTTCACTTCATTGAAAATGAATGGGGCTCTGTTGTGACGGCATAGAAGTGAATAGGATGTCGGACGGAAAAAAGATGACGGAAGAGGATGATGAAGTGGATTCTGAATCTAATGGCGGTAGAATCAAGGAGAATTGGATATTGTCCAAAAGAAAGGAAAACAGAGCAAAGTAGAGTATAGTGATGAGAATGTCACTTCGTATCTTGTAGGAGTACGGTTTGTACAGTGAGGGAAAAAAGTATTTGATCCCCTGCTGATTTTGTACGTTTGCCCACTGACAAAGACATGATCCGTCTATAATTTTAATGGTAGGTTTATTTTAACAGTGATAGACAGAATAACAACAAATAAATCCTGAAAAACGCATGTCAAAAATGTTATAAATTGATTTTAATTTTAATGAGGGAAATAAGTATTTGACCCCTCTGCAAAACATGACTTAGTACTTGGTGGCAAAACCCTTGTTGGCAATCACAGAGGTCAGACGTTTCTTGTAGTTGGCCACCAGGTTTGCACACATCTCAGGAGGGATTTTGTCCCACTCCTCTTTGCAGATCTTCTCCAAGTCATTAAGGTTTCGAGGCTGACGTTTGGCAACTCGAACCTTCAACTCCCTTCACAGATTTTCTATGGGATTAAGGTCTGGAGACTGGCTAGGCCACTCCAGGACCTTAATGTGCTTCTTCCTTTGTTGCCTTGGCCGTGTGTTTTGGGTCATTGTCATGCTGGAATACCCATCCACAACCCATTTTCAATGCCCTGGCTGAGGGAAGGAGGTTCTCACCCAAGATTTGACGGTACATGGCCCCGTCCAACGTCCCTTTGATGCGGTGAAGTTGTCCTGTCCCCTCTGCAGAAAAACACCCCCAAAGCATAATGTTTACACCTCCATGTTTGACGGTGGGGATGGTGTTCTTGGGGTCATAGGCAGCATTCCTCCCCCTCCAAACACGGCGAGTTGAGTTGATGCCAAAGAGCTTGATTTTGGTCTCATCTGACCACAACACTTTCACCCAGTTCTCCTCTGAATCATTCAGATGTTAATTGGCAAACTTCAGACGGGCCTGTACAGTGAGGGAAAAAAGTATTTGATCCCCTGCTGATTTTGTACGTTTGCCCACTGACAAAGAAATGATCAGTCTATAATTTTAATGGTAGGTTTATTTGAACAGTGAGAGACAGAATAACAACAACAAAATCCAGAAAAACGCATGTCAAAAATGTTATAAATCGATTTGCATTTTAATAAGGGAAATAAGTATTTGACCCCCTCTCAATCAGAAAGATTTCTGGCTCCCAGGTGTCTTTTATGCAGGTAACGAGCTGAGATTAGGAGCACAAACTTCAGACGGGCCTGTATATGTGCTTTCTTGAGCAGGGGGACCTTGCGGGCGCTGCAGGATTTCAGTCCTTCGCGGTGTAGTGTGTTACTAATTGTTTTCTTGGTGACTATGGTCCCAGCTGCCTTGAGATCATTGACAAGATCCTCCCGTGTAGTTCTGGGCTGATTCCTCACCGTTCTCATGATCATTGCAACTCCACGAGGTGAGATTGACAGTTATTTTGTGTTTCTTCCATTTGCGAATAATCGCACCAACTGTTGTCACCTTCTCACCAAGCTGCTTGGCGATGGTCTTGTAGCCCATTCCAGCCTTGTGTAGGTCTACAATCTTGTCCCTGACATCCTTGGAGAGCTCTTTGGTCTTGGCCATAGTGGAGAGTTTGGAATCTGATTGATTGCTTCTGTGGACAGGTGTCTTTTATACAGGTAACAAACGGAGATTAGGAGCACTCCCTTTAAGAGTGTGCTCCTAACTCAGCTCGTTACCTGTATAAAAGACACCTGGGAGCCAGAAATCTTTCTGATTGAGAGGGGGTCAAATACTTATTTCCCTCATTAAAATGCAAATCAATTCATAACATTTTTGACATGCGTTTTTCTGGATTTTTTTGTTGTTATTTTGTCTCTCACTGTTCAAATAAACCTACCATTAAAATTATAGACTGATAATTTCTTTGTCAGTGGGCAAACGTACAAAATCAGCAGGGGATCAAAAACTTTTTTCCCTCACTGTAAATGAGGAGCAGCTGATTGAAATACCTATCTTGAGGAATCCATTTGAGATATCCAAACTGGTGGAGAGAGTGCTGGGTAGAGTGAAGGCTGTGAGGATCACGAGAGGCGGGCTGGTTTAGATTTTTTTGTGCTTCTGAGGATCAGAAGAAACGTGTTCCGATTTGATACGTTTGAAGTGTCGTGTGTGTCTCTTAGGAACAGGGCACCCCTCAAGGGGGTTATATTTGGAGTCTTGTGGGAAGTAGATGTTGAAGAGATGAAAAATATTATTGGAGTGATTGATGCACGTCGGATGAATCTTGTGGTGAATGAAGAAAAAGTGAAGAGTCTATCTGTTCTTTAGTTTTTTGATATGGAGTCTCTCTCTACTCAAGTGCAGTTAGGGTATATTAACTATAGATTCAGTGCATTTGGTCATGTTTCAAGTGTTTGCAGAAGGGAGAAGCCGAGATGTCCAAGTTGTGGAAAATATCATATTATGTGTTATAAAAGTGATGAAAATGTAACATGTTGCAATTGTGGTGGGAACCATGAAGCCACGTCTTTCGAATGCCCCACAAAGGTGAAAGAGAATGAGGTGGCCAAAGTCAGGGCCATCCAGAGCATATCATATGCAGCAGCTGTTAAAAGGGTTGAGGAAAGTGGAAGGGGGAAAAAGTAAAGAACTTGTCTGTCGGCCTTGTATTAAAGAATATAACTGGTTAAAGAAAATTGTGATAAATAAAAAAGTATACCAGTTTCATTTAAGGACCAAAGGATTGACAGCCGTCCCATATAGATTGCAAAATAGTTGGGAAGAGATTTTTGACGTACCGATTCCATGGCATAGTATTTATGAATTGATACGCAAAACGACACCGGATTCAAAACATATAATTTTTCAATTTAAATTATTATATAAAATTCTTGCTACCAATAGAATGTTATTTATATGGGGGATACAATCTTTCCAGCTCTGCAGATTTTGCTGTGAAGAGACAGAATCATTAGATAATTTGTTTTGGTACTGCCCATTTGTAGCTTGTTTTTGGACACAGGTCCAGGAATGGCTAAAGGATTGCAATATTTACCTGGAGCTAACCCTGCAGATAGCACTACTGGGTGATCTGAAAAGTCATAGTCAATCGATCAATAATATAATAATACTTTTAGCAAAAATGTTTATTTTCAATTTACGATCTGTAGAAACAATGAGAATAGAAAGGTTCAGAACTTTGGTAAAACATCACAGTACAGTTGAAAAATATATGGCAAATAGAAATCCAATATGGATGGTGTTAAGAGATAGATGGGAGGTGTTGAATGGAGCTGAAGGATGGGAGTAATAACAACAACTGATAACAACAAGATAACTAATGTAAAGCATACTGTGTCCATAATAAATATATAGGTTATAGGTTGAGAGCTTTTGTGAAAGCACAGTTAGAAAAATATGGCATATAGACATCATGAAAATGATTGGAGGAAGTTCAGGAGTAAAAACAAACAAAATATAATTATTGTGGAATTTGACTGTGTCCGTAAGGTGTATGTGGTATGTGTGGGCTGGAAGTGGAGGCCTGGGCGTTGTTGTTCACTGGTTTGCTCCAATTGGGGAAGGGGAATGACAGACCTCTACATGCTTTGTAAGTAGGAAAACCTGCAAAATCGGCAGTGTATCAAATACTTGTTCTCCCCACTGTATGTATATATGTATGTACAGTAGGGAGATCAAGTATTTGATACACTGCCGATTTTGCAGGTTTTCCTACTTACATCATTTTACATTTTAGTCATTTAGCAGACGCTCTTATCCAGAGCGACTTACAGGAGCAATTAGGGTTAAGTGCCTTGCTCAAGGGCACAACGACAGATTTTTCACCTAGTCGGCTCGGGGATTAGAACCAGCGACCTTTCGGTTACTGGCACAACGCTCTTAACCACTAAGCTACCTAAAGCATGTAGAGGTCTGTAATTTTTATCATAGGTACACTTCAACTGTGAGAGACGAAATCTAAAACAAAAATCCAGAAAATCACATTGTATGATTTTTAAGTAATTAATTTGCATTTTATTGCATGAAATAAGTATTTGATCACCTACATTTACATTACATTTTAGTCATTTAGCAGACGCTCTTATCCAGAGCGACTTACAGTTAGCGAATATTTTTTTTTTTTCATACTGGCCCCCCGTGGGAATCGAACCCACAACCCTGGCGTTGCAAACGCCATGCTCTATCAACTGAGCTACATCCCTGCCGGCCATTCCCTCCCCTACCCTGGACGACGCTGGGCCAATTGTGCGCCGCCCATGAGTCTCCCGGTCGCGGCCGGCTGCGACAGAGCCTGGATTCAAACCAGGATCTAGTGGCACAGTTAGCACTGCGATGCAGTGCCTTAGACCACTGCGCCACTCAGGAGTTCATACCAACCAGTAAGAATTCTGGCTCTCACAGAACTGTTAGTTTTTCTTTAAGAAGCCCTCCTGTTCTCCACTCATTACCTGTATTAACTGCACCTGTTTGAACTCGTTACCTGTATAAAAGACACCGGTCCACACACTCAATCAAACAGACTCCAACCTCTCCACAATGGCCAAGACCAGAGAGCTGTGTAAGGACATCAGGGATAAAATTGTAGACCTGCACAAGGCTGGGATGGGCTACAGGACAATAGGCAAGCAGCTTGGCGAGAAGGCAACAACTGTTGGCGCAATTATTAGAAAATGGAAGAAGTTCAAGATGACGGTCAATCACCCTCGGTCTGGGGCTCCATGCAAGATCTCACCTCGTGGGGCATCAATGATCATGAGGAAGGTGAGGGATCAGCCCAGAACTACATGGCAGGACCTGGTCAATGACCTGAAGAGAGCTGGGACCACAGTCTCAAAGAAAACCATTAGTAACACACTACGCCGTCATGGATTAAAATCCTGCAGCGCACGCAAGGTCCCCCTGCTCAAGCCAGCGCATGTCCAGGCCCGTCTGAAGTTTGCCAATGACCATCTGGATGATCCAGAGGAGGAATGGGAGAAGGTCATGTGGTCTGATGAGACAAAAATAGAGCTTTTTGGTCTAAACTCCACTCGCTGTGTTTGGAGGAAGAAGAAGGATGAGTACAACCCCAAGAACACCATGCCAACCGTGAAGCATGGAGGTGGAAACATAATTCTTTGGGGATGCTTTTCTGCAAAGGGGACAGGACGACTGCACCGTATTGAGGGGAGGATGGATGGGGCCATGTATCGCGAGATCTTGGCCAACAACCTCCTTCCCTCAGTAAGAGCATTGAAGATGGGTCGTGGCTGGGTCTTCCAGCATGACAACGACCCGATACACACAGCCAGGGCAACTAAGGAGTGGCTCCGTAAGAAGCATTCAAGGTCCTGGAGTGGCCTAGCCAGTCTCCAGACCTGAACCCAATAGAAAATCTTTGGAGGGAGCTGAAAGTCTGTATTGCCCAGCGACAGCCCCGAAACCTGAAGGATCTGGAGAAGGTCTGTATGGAGGAGTGGGCCAAAATCCCTGCTGCAGTGTGTGCAAACCTGGTCAAGACATACAGGAAACATATGATCTCTGTAATTGCAAACAAAGGTTTCTGTACCAAATATTAAGTTCTGCTTTTCTGATGTATCAAATACTTATGTCATGCAATAAAATGCAAATTCATTACTTAAAAATCATACAATGTGATTTTCTGGATTTTTGTTTTAGATTCCGTCTCTCACAGTTGAAGTGTACGTATGATAAAAATGACAGACCTCTACATGCTTTGTAAGTAGGAAAACCTGCAAAATCGGCAGTTTATCAAATACTTGTTCTCCCCACTGTATATATATGTGTGTGTATGTATGTATGTGTGTATGTGTATATATGTATGTATGTATATATATATATATATATATATATATATATATATATATATATATATATATATATATATGTGTGTGTATATTTGCGAGAGAAAAAAACATATATGGGGGATTGGAAGTGATGCAGACAATTACATTGATGGAAGTTACAATCTATCTGAAATATTAAAGCTGATCTACCCCCTAAAAAAAAAAGGGTTGAGGGTTTGAATGGTGCACTTGGAAGAGTCCATGGTGGTGGATAGGCCTTCACTGCAGGCTGCAGGGGTTGCCTTTCACCAGCAGGATCCTGACATTTTAAAGGTTAAGAAGGTGGACTTTGTGGCCTTTATAGAGCTATGGTGATAAATGGCACTGCCAAGGTGGAGAGAAGGTCCAGGAAGGTAGAAATCATTGTGGAAGTGGTGGAGTGGTTTCTGGGGCTGAAAGATTTCTCAGCAAAGGAATTACATGGAATATTGTCACAAGCCGTACCACCCTCTCAGGCCCTAGAGCCCAAGAAGAGAGATATGGAGAATTGAAAGAAGGAAGAAGTGGGAGTTTTGTTTTGTCAATGTACAATTTTATTTGGGTGGATTATGTTAGTTTCCCTATCATGTATAGATTTTATTTTTTACCTTGTTTTGGTTTCAACCCGTCCAGTTGGTAGCGGCAATACACCCTTTGGGGTTGTAGTCCGCCATAAAACCCACAGAAGAAGAAGGGGCTCCGTTATGTCATAGCCCAAAACATGTTAGATGGATTTCCGGTGTCATCTCTGCCTTAGCAAAATGTCTGTTTTCTCATCGAACCACATCGCATTTTGGCGCAGTAGGCTATACTGTACTACATGTTTTCAAATCAAATCGCAAATGTTCCATGCCTCTGACATGCGGTAATGATAAAAAGTGGTGTAATAGCCTACTAAAATGTTGTTTCAATTATTGTGATAGGCTCATAATTTACGCCGTACCCCCACTATGGAATTCTGAAATTCGAGCTGGGTCGACGGAAACCCGGGCCAGCACAGCCCAGTTTCATAACTGGTGCCAGCTCGATTAGAATTCGGGCTGGTGACGCCGTTACTATGCAACCACCAAGCTGATCACTGCTGAATGCTGACACAACGTTTAGCTAGCTCGTCTGGGGTTGTTGCTGTTAGCTAGTACATGGATAAGTAGTACTGCAGTAGTAAGACATTACACGAATTACCACCATAGCAGGATCCTTCATTCATTTTTGCACTACACAAACTTTTATGAGAAAAGTCAGCCCTCAAATGCTAGCTACCTATCATTAGCTAGCAAATCAGAGTTGAAACAAGCTAGGTAGCGAACGTGAGCTAGCATATATTTTAGCTGGCCAGGTCGTATTGAACGCTAGCTAGCTACATCATATCAATGATTGAATTGTGTTATCAGCTAGTAATTTTGCCCTCGTAGAATTTAGAGGACAGCGTCTAGAAGTCCGTTTATGGAGGTTCTGAGTACTGCTGTTTTTCTGTTCTACTTGATAATTATTGCACCCACCTGGTGTCCCAGCTTTACCAGTCCGTGATGAGAAGACTACAGAAACTATAGCAATGGAACTGAAGTAATGGAATAGCAAAACTATAACGTTAGCATTGGGAATATGGAGTCGAAGTCATTGGCTGCTTAGATTTCTTTTTTATAATTTTTTCCTTTAAAAACAACAAAAACAACTAAGTGGAACTCTTAAAGAGTGGAACCCTCGCTCTCCTAATATAAAGTTGAACCCAATCCACCCCATCCTCTCCCTTTTTTTGTCTTCTCTCTCTTTTGTCTCCTCACTGATCCTCTCCTTCCTTTCCCAAAAAATTCTCTCCTTTCTCTTTACCTGAAAAGTAAAAAATAGTGTCTGTGGATGGATATGTTAGACCTAGCACTTGTGGAGATGTTTGGATAGGTGTAAGTATTATGATAATGGATGATACAACCCTAACCCTTGTTTGATTGGTTAGTGTGTAGTCCTAGATGTTTTATCTGCTGTGTTTAGTGTGGTGTTTTGTATGTTAGGATGTGTTAATGATATTTACGTGTGTGTGTGGGATGTAGCTCAGTTGGTAGAGCTTGGCATTTGCAACGCCAGGGTTGTGGGTTCAATTCCCACGGGGGGCCAGTATTAAATTTTTAAAAAATAAATACACAAAAAACAAACAATTAAATAATAATAATGTATGCACTCACTATCTGTAAGTCGCTCTGGATAAGAGCGTCTGCTAAATGACTAAAATGTAAAATGTTAACTCCTGATGTTCCTTCTTTTTTTTACCTTGTTCCCAGCATCTGGGTTTTTGTACTTTTCTCCTCAGCCTCCTGTTCTGTCAGAGACAAACCACACCACAAATACAATAGGATTTGGAAAAAGTTTTATTTGTCAGAGGCCATATTGTAGAATGGAAATGTACCGTAGATAATCATAGAAAACTATCTTTATTTTGACAGTATTCTGGAATAAACTCATTGTCCACAGTATGGGCTGGTTTCCCGGACTCAGATTACACCTTGTCCTCCTGGACAAAAAAAGCATGCTCAATATAGATTCAATATAAAATATTGTATTTGTCCAGGACTAGGCTTAAGACAGGAGAGGAGAAGAAGAGGGTGAGATGGAATATACTTAGCTTAGGTACAAGCATGCTAGGGGGTGCGGGGAGTGGCTAGGGGTAGGCATGCCCAGGGGTCCTCAACCGCAGTCCAGGATCAGCAGCACGTCGAGGTAGGTTTGGGCCAGGCACGTCCGGGAGTTATCAGATGTAGAAAAGGACAAAAGAAGGGGGTTAGTGGGAGCATGCTTAGGTACATCAGATAAGACACAGTACAGTACACCAGATGAGACAAACTGACCATGGGCCCTAGGCAACTAGGCAAAAAAAAACTTGCAGCATAAACACTGGAGACTGGGACAGGGGGATCGAGAGACAATGTGGCCCCGTCCAACACCACCCGAGTGCAACAAGCCAGAGATTCAGACCCCGTAATAGAGTCAATGGTATGGAATCCTAGTTGAGAGTGGGGAGCCGACCAAGCAGAGACAGGAAGGATGGTTCATCAGTCCATACCTTGGAACCTGATGTCTCTCAGCATTAAGGAATTAGGAAACTAGCGCCCTGTCCAGGGGGTATAGGCTACTTGTACATCAAGCTGCCTTACGTGACAGAAACAGGAGTTAGGCTTCTGCCCATATAGGCCGTTCATGCTCAGACAATGATTATTTGTCCAAGGTTTAGCTACGTAACGTTACTTACTTTAATTTACAAGACTGAAACCAAGTCTGATTCTCTTACATAAAAGAGGAGCTCTGTAGGAGAAAGACCTGTATCCATCTGTTTTCTTAGATATTGGGGGAACAAGGAGTCCTGCATCTTGTGGTTCAATTCTGTTGTCCCTTTCTAACACATACCCTTCTCAACCTCTCACCTTCTCTCATCTCTCTGTGAGGTGAGGTTCTATTTTCTAATAATTGGATTGAAGTGATGAATGGCTTAGAAGGAATGCATTAATGAGGAGCATAGGTTTGAACTATACTGATATAAATTGTTTCACATAACAGGCTGTGATTCATGTGAGGAACGTTAGGGGCTAGGATGAGATAAAACTTGTATTTCTTATAGATAAGACTTGTATTTCTCACAGATACGAGCACTGCTTCATTGTGATCTGTGAACCTTCCAAGGACATGGGTACTGCAAAAAAAGTGCTAACTCCACAGGTTGTTATGATAAACTTATGCCTGGCAACAGTGTGCAACAAATGGAGCGCCGAGGGGTTGGGACCAACCCGTGCGCCAACGGATTGGCTGAGTAAGTCTAAACCACGCTCAGTCTACTCTGATTGGTCAGCAGAGAGGTGGGAACTCTCTCTCTCTGTCAGAGTATTTGAAGAAGAACCTGTAACAATGGATTCAGTTCTCTGTCTGCCCTGCGTGGTATTTCAGTGAGCCCGTATACGAACCTTCATACTTATCATACATACATTTTGCATATAATAAATTTAGCTTGGATTGAATATCTCTTGATTATGTTTTCTCTTATTCCAATACCAGATTTGAATTACGCAATTTCTAACATCTCCCTTCCTGACACACACACACCCTCCTCCCAATAGCAGTCAATCATAATGACCTTTATCGTAACATTAGCTAATTTACCATTTGTGTTTCCCCTCTTCTTATCACTCATATGTTTATCCTTGCCTTGGTGGCAGGCGTAGGTTCTCCTACCGACCACCAGGAAGGGGGTTCCATCATAGGGAACATATTTGAGTTCCCAATGCAAGTTTTTTCACGATGCGAAATCTGAGAAGTTAAACAACTGACACAAGTTAGAATAGCAGTCCATATCTATAGCTAACTTGATGGACAATCTAAAATCGATTAATAACACACACGTCTGTCTACTTAACGACCTAGATTAATATCACTCCTTGATTAAATTCGAACTCACCCTTCTGTCCAGACGCTTTATCATTTTTGTTTACAACAAAGCTGGTCCTTGTCTCCTGTTTATAATGGTTCAGATGGTCTTCAAAAGCTTGCAGGCTAGTAAAATACTATTACTGAGACAACTCTAGCTACGTCGGCGCGAGTGGCGCAGACCGGACTATGACGTCACTTTTACAAATTCGGTATCCCGTCTAGCCATGACCGTGCACCCGATTAGACAACGGATGGGGTGATTGTTGTCTTTATCCGGTGCATCATCGCAGAGCGCGGAAGAGAGAAATCCCAGCATGCTGCACTCTCCACCTAGCGAATAACGTTACATGGAAACGAATTGTATTCATCCGACATTTCACTAACTTGCAACCGTTCCGTCTCTCCTAAATCATAAATTAAAAACGGTGTTATTTATTTAATATTGATAAATTGAAGGACCATTACCAAGCTTGGGCAATATATTAGTAGCTTTTTTAAGGTACTCTTTTGACCGCAAATTCATTAAACCACAAAACAGGATAAACTGCGCAAAAAGATGTCGACCGAGGCAGCTACTCCTGAGAAACCAGGCCAGGGGTAACGTTTCGTTTCATTCATTTATTATTATGTTAACTGGCCGGCTAACTGGCTAGCTGGTAACATTTATTTTCATTATCCTGCTCGCTAAGGTTTTGTTAATTTGAATCCGTATTGTTTTGAGAAATGACCAACTAAATGGTTATCTAGCGAACTACCTGACTAGCTGGGACTACCTAGTAAATCACTAACTTTACCAACGCGTTAAGTAGGTACAGTAGCTAGCTACTGTAGCTAGTTACAGTGGAACTGACAGCATTTTAGCAACATTAAACATTATAAAAATGTGTTCATATACACCCCCAGGAAGATTTTTTTGTTGTACATTTTCTGACAAGCGAGCACTTAGATATGGTAATCAATTCTTAGAATGTTTGGGAATTACGTATACTAAGGCATTTGTGAAAATGTATATAGTAATATAGAGTTGGAAAGCAGCTGTGTGTTTGGACAATAAATAGACACTGCAGTAAATAATAATAATAATAATAATATGCCATTTAGCAGACGCTTTTATCCAAAGCGACTTACAGTCATGCGTGCATACATTTTTGTGTATGGGTGGTCCCGGGGATCGAACCCACTACCTTAGCGTTACAAGCGCCGTGCTCTACCAGCTGAGCTACAGAGGACCATAATAAATCCTCATAAAAACATCTCTCTGGTCCAGGAGTCTATGCAGACCCGTGCGCCACAGCCAATCAGAGCTACAGTAGGCCTTTATGCAAACAAGCCATTTGCCCCACAGGCCTGCCATCATTCACTTTGATCTGGACTGTGTAACTTTAGATCATTAGAACGCATTAGCCAAAAGCCACAAAATACCACAGGAGACCTCTTACATTTTGGAACTTTACAGTCCTATCGATCAAACCATGAAAAGGAAGGCTCTCTCCCTCAGTTATGCACATCAACAACAAGATCAACAACAAGATCAACAACTAATGCTAGCCAGAGGAAGATGTGCTAAAATCTAACGAAGGAACATTAGATAAACACTCTTAAACTTTTTCAGCTAGTTGACCATCAAAATTGCACTGATAAACAATGGGGAATTGTAACCTACTCGTCCTTCTGTAGCTTGCATGCCCTTGTCCCAACCAAGCACCCAAGCTAGCTGGCTAAAGTTGGCTGGCTTGCTAGCTAGCTACTTCCAGACACAAATGAGAGAACACCTCACTCTGACTATTTTACTCGCCCTAGCAGAGTTGGTTATCTAGAAAGTTTGTGACTAACTATTACTTTTTTTGCCTACATTTACTGACACTGGTCACATTCAGCGGGTGTTGCGCGTTCGTAAATTAATCCGTTATTCTGCGCTCTGGCACACTCAGACGAGTGCTCTGAAATCAAAGTAGCTAGCTAGATAGGCAGGGGGAATTTGCGAATGCAAGAGATATGCTAGCTAACTGGAAAACAGTCGTTGAAGTTCTTGCTAGCTACCCAAATGACACCTGCATCTCTAGCTGTGTATATCCACCAAAAAACGATGAGGGGAAAAAGTCAGTCACTCACCCACTACTCCCAATGACATCCTCCTAGCAGCTAGCTAGCTATCTAGCTAACGTAAGGCTCCATGTTTTTAGTTTGCTACATAAATAGATACGCTAGCCTATTAGCCACTTTATGACTGACTTGTGATCATTGCCCTTGCTAGTCTGATTGTATTGACATTCCCAGCCTTAGTTACATTTGTCAGTTTTTGTCCAAAATATTGAGTCATTGAAACTAAAACCGTGCATCCCGAATGGAGGCAGCAAACAATGTACCAGACCTGCTGTGATTTACAACCTCAGAAAAAACAGTAATGTAGGTAACTTTATTTAGGCCTTGGAGAGCTGTGGTGTCATTTAAAAACAAGGAACTGATTTAATAAATATCAGTCGCGGGGAGAGGACCGAGAGGCTAGAGCGGATGTAGCGAGGCGAGGAAGGGGGGAGCAGAGAGATGCGGGGAACGGGCGTAAGTGACGTACACACACTCAGCAGCAGCCGGCGGAGGGGGAGCCGTGGAGAGGGAGAAGACTGCACAGCTGAGCTGGCACACACACAAACAGGGATGTCGCTAAATCAACCAAAAGTCGCTGGGGCAGCCTTAAAAAGTAGCTACATTTGTCGCTATACAATTTTACCAATAGAAGGCGCTGGAGGGGTCTGAAATCTCACTAAATCTAGTGACAAAGTTATTAAGCTGGCAATACTAGTATGTTGAGTGGGAACAAACCAAACAGATTCGGTTCAGTCAGTCGTCCATAGCACGGTGTTAAAACATGTCAAATAAAGTTTTAATTTCGATGGGCAAGGGAGAAATAACTTGTAGTATTGGTCACCATCTCGATGTCACCATGACATGCTAATTAGCTAACGTAACGACAATCCGGTATGAATGACCAGTGCAACCAAAGATGGACCACAGCCTGTTGGTTCCAATGGGAGCAAATTAATCATAGTGGGTAGAACAAGCAAGGAGGTGGGCAGAGCCACAATCACGAGCTTGTGAGATCCTATTAGCGCGTTCTAGCATGTATTTACATATTTCCGGTAGGGAATGCCTACTCTGAAGTGTGCGTGGGCAATAAACCAATTCACCCTTGCACTCCTAAACAACGCAATTTTTTGAAACTTTGGCAAAGGGTAAAGTCTACACAATTTATTCCACTCTGTTCGTAACAGATTATAGTTTTGGGAACAGAACTCTATTGAAATCAAATCAAATCATCGATGAGAAAATTAGCGGAATGTAGGCCAAAATCCAACTCGCTCCATCTTCTCCCAATACCGGCCACTTGGCTTCCTCTCATCACAATATTTGGTGGTGAGTGGAAATGCCAACTGGACGCTTCAGATTTATACATCTGGTGAAACATCTGGCTGATTGTTCTATCTGTGGTACAACAGTGTTGTATTGTGGTGCTTCCCAGTTCCCACTGTTGCTTCCCACTGGGCAGAAGTTGCTTCACCTGGCAGGTGTTTCACATGTTGCTGGCGGTAGCTATGTGGCCAATCTCACTTAACTAGAAATAACTTGTAATATTGGTAGTATAGTAACTATCTGGATGTCACTGTGATACAGTCTAATGCTCAATGGGGAGAGTATTGTGTCATGTGTGGCTCAGTTGGTAGAGCATGGCACTTGCAACGCCAGGGATGTGGGGACCAGTACAAAAAAACAAAAAAAGGTAATAAAATGTATGCACTCACTACTGTAAGTCGCTCTGCATAAGCGCGTCTGCTAAATTACTTAAATGTAAATGCGAGAGTTTGTGCTGCAAGCCGGCAACACAACACAGGGCACAGTGTGTCCTTCGCTTCTGCTTGCTGAGCATTTTTGTCCTGCAGTAAGGAGAGGGAAGTAGCTAGATATACTGAACAAGTGTTGGTCCCATGTTTCATGAGCTGAAATAAAAGATCCCAGGAATTTTCCATATGCACAAAAAGCATATTTCTCTCATTTTGTTCACATCCCTGTTAAGGAGCATTTCTCTTTTGCCAAGATAATCCATCCACCTGACAGGTGTGGCATATCAAGAAGCTGATTAAACAGCATGATCATTACACAGGTGCACCTTGTGCTGGGGACAATAAAAGGCCACTAAAATGTGCTGTTTTGTCACACAACGCCACATTTATATTTTTGTTCAGGTGTAGTTTAGCCAATATCAGGCCAGGTTGACATCTAAAGCACATTTATTGTAGTGATTTTCAACTGCATTGTCAACAAACAAAAAAACTATTATTCAGAAAATTATTATTCAGATAAAGCACAATTATTCCGATGTTATTCTGAACACTGTCCAAAGTCCCAAATTTGGCATACAAGTTTCCAATTCTCGCTGAAGTTTCTAGCCACAAGCATAAACTAGCTAGCTGGTGAAGGCTCATTAGGACAACTGACTGAACTGAATCTGTTCGTCCCCCACTCAGCTCTCGCTGCGCAACATGCGTCATACATTTTCGGCACCAGGCAAGTTTTTAAACCCAGAGACGCAACATTGTGAGACTTCCGGAAACACTTGCGAAACAGACCAAGCAGGCCGGGGTTTGGGGTAAAGGTCTTCACTGGTCCAAAAAAGTTGGACCCGTTCCAAAATGGATCCGTGGCTTTCCCACCCTACCCGATATATGCATACATTTATTTTATTTTTAACGGAGACCCGTTCCGAATGGACCCGAGGACAGTCAGACCCGTTCCGACAAGGCCTGTGGAAAAACACATCTGTGCTGTTCGAATCCGAGAGACTCGTTCAGATCCGAGAGAGAGAAAGAAACCTGTGACTGGGCGCTGCCAGCGGCATCAATAATAGAGCGAAATTGGCCAAATGCTTGTTACAAATTCTAGCTAGGGGTTACGTTTAGGAGTTAGGTAAAAGGGTTAGGGGAAGGGTTAGCTAACATGCTAAGTAGTTGCAAAGTAGCTGAAAAGTAGTAAGTAGCTAAAGTTGCTAAAATGCTAAAGTTGTCCATGATGAGATTCGAACTCGGAACCTTTGGGTTGCTAGACATTCACGTTATATGCAGTAACCATCTGTCTTGTGTAACCATACCAAATGTAACATATCATACTAATTTGAGTGTCCCGGATTTACATTTACAATGTTACGTCTAGTCTGAGACCAGGCTGAGTATTGAAACATGCTCCAACATGCACTTAGTGAATGTTATTTCTGTGTGGTGTTTTGGGAAACAAATGTTACATCTTCGGCCATTCTAGGAAAGATGCATCGTTAAAACACTTGTAAGCCTAAATTCCAGGTAGCTAGCAAAGCGGTCTGATTTGTTGCAGCTACTCTTAATGAGTATATAATCTATTGTCATATGTTTTGGTAACTATAGATAGCTAATGTAATGTGTTCTTTCTTTCCAAAGGGAAATGATTGGCAAGGCCAAGCATGAACCTAATAATACCAGGAAGGAGAGGCCCCAGAAGCGTGGAGGTGGTCGCTTTGAGCCCTATGGAAACCCATCAAAGAGATACCGTGTGTTTGTCAGCAACATCCCATACGATGTGAAATGGCAGGCACTCAAAGATCTAATGAAAGAAAAAGGTAAGGTGTTAAGAGTAGTGTTGGATCCGCTATAGATATTAAGTCCAGCAAGGCTAATAAAGCCTCCCATAACGGGTCATTTGGGTTGAACCACTTCACCACGTTGACTGGAAGGCTTCTGGCCTGTAAAGGACCCAAGTCGCAATTCGTAGCTATGAGGTTCTTGGTATGCGGACTAGGCGGCAAAACTTGAAATGGCAGTGGCCTTTCCATGGATTGGCCTGTTCTGCTTACTCCCTGGGATGATTCAGATTTCAGAACAGTTCTCTGTGATTTCTGCCTTCAGCTAGGTAATTTTTATAGTGCTACGAATAGCATTATACATTTGTACTTTGGAGTGATGGATTTCTTCAGCTACGCTTGATTAGACAATGGGAATCTACAAAATAAAGGGAGCTCTTCAAATGAAATACAGTGCTTATAGTATATGGGCCATCAATTGCACTGTTGTGTTGGGTTTTGCGTGGTATATAGCAAATTGCATTTCTCACAGAAAAACATCCTAATTGCCTTGAGACAATGAATTGCTCTCAGGTGCTTACACTACGATTGTTAAAGCAGGTCTTGCTTATGTTTTCTGTGTGATCATTTTCTTAGAGATTGTCAAATTTAGAATTCTATCATGTTTGAATACTGGTGTTCTGTAATTGAATGT
Organism: Coregonus lavaretus; assembly: GCF_964263955.1. Taxonomy (NCBI): domain Eukaryota; kingdom Metazoa; phylum Chordata; class Actinopteri; order Salmoniformes; family Salmonidae; genus Coregonus; species Coregonus lavaretus. The sequence goes on along the minus strand of NC_139993.1, from coordinate 34,009,010 downwards.
TAATTTGCAGCATGGGCCAGTTGTCAACTTCTTTTGTCTTAAATTTGAATCCTGCAACAAAAGGAACGGTGTACTGTTCATCTAACAGTTTCAACAGTTGTTTACATGGCTTTGGCAAAGCTATAGATATGTTAGAACTAATATAATAAATTAATAATGATAAAGCATAGGTGTTCTGAGAGGTTACCAATGCTTTTCAGAAACATAATTTAGTGTTTGGATATGATTGAATGTGGTGTTAAATTGCATTCTCTTTTTTAGGTTTGTTGTTTCCGCAGATGTTGTACCAATCACGGATGTGTGTTTTGGGATTTCTTGGGGTACAGGTCTACAAAATTAAGCAGCTTCTTACGCCTGTTCTTGTTTCAGCTGAGGATTGGTTCATGTCCATTTATGGTGTCGACTCATTTGCTGGAATTAGCTATGGTGGTCCCTCTGTTAGTTAAAAATGTGGACACTTGTGCCTCTCCGTGTCCAATGGATGTACATCTTTCCAAAAATGTTCTTCAGACATTGGAGTTAGCGGAGTTGGTACAATTTTAGTTTTTGTGTGTATTCATTCAAAGGTGCGGCAGAACAGTTGTATCAGTCAGTGGTTCTAAATACATTTAACAAGGAACGTGGATTTTGGAAGGGTAGACTCGTGGTTTCAAAAGCCTTTGCAAACTTTCATTCTGTAAAGTAAGTTTATCTTTACTTAGAAAAGGGTTCCTTCATGATGGCAATTCATCCGATTACAGGGCTGGTAGCTGTTTGACAATTGTTCTCTTCAATATATTGGTCTTGGTGTTTTTAGGGCCTTGGCAAGGACAGAACCAGAAGTCATTTTAAGATCCAATAACAGCTTGCCTTTTGTAGACCTGTACCAGAATTGGCTACTGAGGTGCTTGGGGGGAGGCTCTGGAGTAGCAGGCCCGAGCTCACGGTCACCAGCCGCTTGTGTGTCTGCTCTAAACCCCCATTGTTCTCTCGGCTTCTCTCCCTTGGTGTGTGTCGTCTGGAATCTGATTTGTAGTGGGTGAGGTAACGTACGTGGAACACTTAATGGATGGAGAAGGCAAATCAAGGGTAAGTGCAATAGTCAGCTTGAGTTTCCTTTTCTTTCATTGTGGGGATTTTCAAACATGGAGTTTTGATGAAAGTGTGTCAAGTGGGTGACACTGAACAGAAAACATGGTGCAGTCTGTGGCACTGATGCTGCTTTTCGACTGTAACATCAGTGTTACACTAGTGTATACACCCTGATGTCATACTAGGGAAATTGTTTCCATGACTAGGGCTGACGGTGAGGAATTGTGAAGAGCAGAATCAACAACCTCTACATAATCAAAACAGTTGCTTTGTGAGAAGGTGTTAACCGTCGAAGGTGTAAACCCATGTTCACACTTAGCCATTATGAAAAGCTCCAGCAGCCTTGCCTTGGCCCCAAGTCAGAGCAGGTCCACTGAGGCCATGGCCCAGTGAGTCCCAGGAGCCGGGCTGTGGAGGTGGAAACACAAAAGTCTGAGGCTTTTTGGTGAAATACCCGGGGTAAATCCTCAGTGGAAATGCACCATGAATGAAGTCATCTCCTGGGTTGGTGTCTTATTGGGAATTCAGGTTTCAGTAGCTGAGAAAGTACAGTTTGCTGCGGATTTGTTCATCTGGGACTTAATCTAAAATGGGGCCCAGCCCCCAACAGGTTGTTACATTGTTGTTACATGTAATAGATTTGAGTCTATTTAATTGTTTTTGTGGAACATATATTTCCAATTTCCATCAAGGGAGTCCATTTTGTCAATGGGACTTCTGCTTTTGATGTGGACAATGTTTTAAGGGTTTAGATTCACCAGACCTCTGCATTTGTTGACCAGCTTTTAAACAGTCTAATCATTTTTAAAGAGTAAATGACTGTTCAAGGCTAAGGCCATACAAGTGAGTAGAATGTGTGTTTAACCTTGTTATTGAATATGGAAGAAGGTCATTAGATGGCTTTCATAACATGAGCTATTCTGCCCCCTGAATAGCATTGTTCTCTACATTGCGAAGACTGATTACTAACTTGAACATTGTTTTTCTACTTCAATGATGCTGTTGTGCGGTCTTCAATCAACAAAGGGTTGCGCGTAAGTATTTTCTTCATTCAATCTTTATTCTAATAGATGTCTCAAAGTTCTTCTAAGTTCCATATATTCATCATGATGTTTGTCTCAACAGGGTTGTTGAGTTCAGGACTGAGGAGCTGATGAAGAAGGCTGTGGAGAAGGTCAACAAGTACAACCTGAATGGTCGGCCCCTGATGGTTAAAGAGGTAAGTAGTATTTTTTAAATCTAACAATAGGCTTGTATTTCCTGTTTAGTAATGTTGGCAATGTCTCTCTCTTCCTCTTTCCCCAGGACCCAGATGGTGTGATTGCCCAGAGGGATTCCCACAGGGCCCAGGGTGGTGGAGGTGGTGGCGGCCCCCCCGGCGGCCATGGTGGAATGAACATGGGGATGGATCGCATGAATATGGAGAGGATGAACATGGGCCCAGGACCGGGAGCCCCACCCATGGTCAACATCCCCCCCAGTCTCATGAACAACTCTAACATCCCCAATGAGATCATCCACGGGCTGCAGGCCGGCAAGATCGGAAGCACTGTCTTCGTAGCTAGCGTAAGTCGGAGATTGTAGTCCAGAATGCCAATATGCATAGTTTTATTTTGTATAATTTGAAATAATATATTGCAGTACACGTTATTGCAATAATTTTAACCATGTCAATGCCATGTTTTGTGTTTCCAGCTGGACTACAAGGTTGGCTGGCAGAAGCTGAAGGAGGTGTTTGGCATGGCAGGAGTGGTGGTGCGTACTGACATCCTGGAGGACAAGGATGGGAATAGCAGGGGCATGGGCACTGTCACCTTTGACATGCCTATTGAAGCTGTCCAAGCCATCAGTATGTTCAACGGTCAACTGCTGTACAACCGGGTCATGCATGTCAAGCTGGTAAGCAATATAATCTAGAGATTGTACACTCACTAAAATGAACAAATGTTACAATCTGTGTAAACATTTTGAATGTATTTTAAGCTGTGCTCTTGTTGGGTATTTCAGGATGAGAAGTCCTTGCCAAAAAGAGACTTTGCACCACCTGAGAGACCCCCAGCACTACCCCGTAAGTACACGAGAGCCCCCCCCCTGTAAACAGAAGCCAATGAAAAGCTGAAAGAAAACTGCCATCTCTGTCCAACACAAAAATATTGAGTATGTTCAAGCCTCGCTTCCACAGGCTCTTCAATAGAAGGGCCGGTAGTATTTCTTCTTTCTTTCAATCATCCATTGCTTTTCCCTCAGGTGGACTGAGTGGCATTGGGCTGGGACTGGGGCCTGGTGGCCAACCCATCGACGCCACCGCACTGAACAGAGGAGTTGGAGGAAGAATGGGCAGCATGGGACCTGGAGGTAAGGGGCTGTCTTTGTGATCCTCCTTCACATCAAACTTTAATTTGGCTTGGTTCAGTCACTCACTAATGTTTGTTTTGGTTTGTAGGCATGGATGGCATGGGCTTCGGTGATGGCATGGGTAGAATGGGAGGTATGTACGTTTTTGTACTGCATCCATTGATTGGGTAGAGTTAATCAAAAAATATTTGCATGGTGTTTTTTCTTATACATTTAAATTTTAATTTCCTCATCATAATTTCCCCCCCAGGTGCGGATGACTTCGGTGGAGGAATGAACAACATGGAGTGCTTCGGACCATCTGGAATGGGCAGGATGAATGGTAAGGAAATTAATTTCACACATTACAAATTCACGCTGATGTGAAACATTCACGTTTGGCTGGTCTTCTAATAGTTTCATCTCGTGTTGTCAGAGATGGACCGTGGGATTGGTGGTGCTTTTGACCGGGAGTTTGGTCGAAATGAAATGGGCATGTCTCGCAATAATTTTGGAGAGTCCTTTGATAGAGGAATGGGTTAGTACTTTAAGGATTTGCCAAATGTCTTGCTAACACGTTGAACATGACTGATGCTGATTTCTCACAGGACCTAAACTCTCTCACTAGTCGTGTTGTGTTTTCCCTCGACTTACAGGTAGCTCACTGGGCATGGACCGCATGAGCTCTGGCATGGATCGCCTGGGTGGTGGAATGGACCGTCTGGGCGGGATGGAGCGCATGGGAATGGAGAGGATGGACCGCGTGTCTGATCTGGACAGGCTGGGGGGGTCTGGCTTTGACAGGATGGGCTCTGGGCTGGACCGGCTGGGGCCCAGTATGGATAGGCTTGGTTCTGGCATGGATCGTATGAGCTCCAGCGTGGACCGCCTGGGCCCAGCTGGGTTTGACCGCCTAGGCCCGTCCAGTTTAGACCGCATGTCTGCCGGCCTGGACTTCGCCTCCCCCATGGGCATGGCGGACCGCATGAACACCGGCATGGAGAGGATGGGAACCAACTTTGACCGCATGGGGTCTGTCGGCATCGACCGCTTTTCCACCACTGGGCTTGACCGCATGGGCTCCACGATGGTCCGCATGGGCGCTGCCGGTGTTGGAGGCCAGTTTGACCGGCAAGCTGAGATGGAGCGTGGAGGCTTCGGAGGAAACAGCTTTGGAGGAGCCGGGGCTGGAGCCAACGCCAGGAAGGGTGGTCAGATCTTCGTCAGAAATGTAAGTGTCTCTTTAGAAATAATTATCTTACGTGTCCCCATTGGTGTGGTTGGAGCATATTCAGCATATTGATTTTAAAGGAACGTTCCACAGCTTGTCTCCACGACTCCACAGCAAGTTGTTAGTGGCCCTAGTTATCTAAATTGCCCGGAAATGTAAAAATAAATGCGCAAATAAGCGGTAAAATAGGCTTTTGTCGAACCAGGAAGTAATATGTTAGAATGAGATTACTACAGCTTCCATGGTGCTTTGCGTCTGGAAGGCAAGTACGGAGAGGTGCGTCTAACCTCGATATATTAACTAACGATACACAACTGCAATGCACACATCAGCACTGTGAAATTATGCCGATATAAAAACATTAGCTAGCAGCAGAGCATATGAGCGGAGTGGAGCGGTGAGAATCTCAGCTCCTCGCTCACGGAGCTGTTCAACCCTCCGCTCCCCCCGCTCAAAGCCACATCAGGCCAGTCCGCTCATTATCGCTCAGCGCTCAACGCAGTTTGCATCGCGCTCCACTCAAATCGCCCCCCGCTCACTCCAAAAAAGGAACAAAATCTGCATGTATTTCACTTTTAGCTTAAACCACAGCCTTACTTTATCTCCCCGAATTTGTTGCATACAGACTCATCTCGGATTATCCATTCTGTCTTGAAACGGGGATCTAACACTGACGCTAAAATGAGATGTTAATCAGTATAGTATATTCCATAGCGAATTGACACATTGTTTGCCAATGTTTCTGCAAAAGCAGCGATGCCCATTGGAAGTGCAGCGTGAGTGTAATCGGTGAGCAGGGATTTGATTTCTGTGACAGCAGAGAGGATCATCCCCAGGTTCCCCAGCTCCTTCTGCATTTTGTCTGTGAGGTCTGCTAGTGGTGTCAGCACACTGACAAGGTGCGTCAGCTGCCGTACTTGATTCAGGGTGATGTTAGCAACATTAGACTTGAGTTTGTTTTACCATAACGGGTATTTTTGGAACAACCGGATGAACGACTGAATCATCCGCAGCTGGCTGCTCCATCGAATGGCGCAGGCATTTGTGGGGCGGACACCTAATTGGTCGGTTTCCTCTGTGCTCTTGCGTACACTTTTCACCAGGTGCCCGACTTTCACTAACAGCCTATTAATGTTGTCGTGCTTGTTAACGGCGTTTTTGATCGCCAGCTGAAGCATGTGAATGGGGCATCTCAGATGTAAATTTGACAAAGTAAAGTACTAATTTATCATAGTTTCTTGGGGGGGTGTAGCCCGGTTGAGCTACGCTGGCGAAGTGTTGCATCCCTTCGCGTTCTCCTTTACTCAGCGGTTCATAGTCCATGAAAATCATTTAAAAAAATGCTACATCCAGCTCTCTTTTTCTCTCCCTTGTTATGGTTGGGCCTTTACGTGCAGTGAATAAACGTTTGAATTCCTCAACCCTTTTCTCTTGTTGCTGCTGCTGCTCCTCTCGCTCTATAAAATACAAATTCATGGACGACACAAATTAAAATTAAACAGATGGATTCTGGGTCAGGCTTGAGCATGCTTCAGACTCGTGGTGTGAGCGAGCGAAATTGGAGCGGGACATAGGGCGACACTCCGTCCTTTTAAAAATGCCGCTCTGCGCTCTGTCAAAATCCGTCCGCTCACGCTCCACGCTCGCTCCCGCTCCACTCCGCTCATATGCTCTGGCTAGCAGGCGCAAAACACTTACTCCATTGTCATCTGTCCTCTTGGCCCCCCGGGTTTAGGCTGTTTATCTTCTGGATACTGAAGGATGTCTCCAACACAGGGTTGAAACTCGGATGATTAATCAGTCTGTCACCTTCTTGGCTGGAAGTGGCAATGGTAGACAACAACAACTGCGCCCGGTCCCACTCATTACAACAAACACAATCTGTCTCTGTAGCCATTAATGGGCTTTTTCCACATGGACACACTACCAGTCAGTGTTCGCGCTAGCCTCCCCGGCTTCACCAGCGGATTCATCTTCGGCAGCAGACGCCGCTGCATGATTAGCCAGATATTCCTCTCCTCGTCTTATTTACTCCTCGCTGTATTCTGGCTCAAAAGTTGTAATCGTCCAACTCTGTGGGGGGTCATCGCTTGCAGCACCCATTCTACACACGATCTGTGCTATAGGTTCTCTAACTGTAGTAATGAGAGCTCTGACTGACACAGAACTACAGTCTCAGGGCTGTTTAACTAGGAACGGCCACTTTTTCAAATTCCCTGTGTTCGGGGTGGGACACGTGGAGATCAGGAAATCAACCTCACTCCTCCCTTAAGCTTGTTGTAGTTTTCATAAAACACGTGATTACCCCCAAATACATAATTGAGGGTAAAATATGGGAAATAACCATAGCTAGCTATTGATCTACAGAATGCATTTAGAAGCTGTTTTCACAGACCTACATGTTCGTAACGTGATCTGGACAACGATTTTGAGGTCAATGGCCGGAACGTTCCTTTAAGACTAATCTTGAAGCTAGTATTCGACAGGCACCATTGTAAACTTCAACTGTTCAATTTGACTCTTCTCTTGTAGCTGCCCTTTGACTTTACCTGGAAGATGCTGAAGGATACCTTCAATACATGCGGTAAGAACATAATCTACTCATCTCTCTCTCTCTGTGTATGTGTGGAGGCTGCTGACGGGGAGGACGGCTAATAATTATTGCCGGAGCGAATGGAATGACATCAAACATGGAAACCATGTATTTGATACCATTCCACTCCAGCCATTATCATGAGCCCGTCTTCTCAAATTAAGGTGCCACAAACCTCATGTGATATATATATATATATATATATAGAGAGAGATACTACCAGTCAAAAGTTTGGACACACCTACTCATTCAAGGGTTTTTCTTTATTTGTACTATTTTTTACATTGTAGAATAATAGTGAAGACATAAACTATGAAATAACACATTTGGAATCATGTAGTAACCAAAAAAGTGTTAAACAAATCAAAATATATTTTGTATTTGAGATTCTTCAAATAGCCACCCTTTTCCTTGATGACAGCTTTGCACACTCTTGGCATTCTCTCAACCAGTTTCATGAGGTAGTCACATGGAATACATTTCAATTAACAGGTGTGCCTTCTTAAAAGTTAATTTGTGGAATTTCTTTCCTTAATGCGTTTGAGCCAATCAGTTGTGTTGTGACAAGGTAGGGGGGGTATACGGTAGGGGGGGTATACAGAAGAAAGACCTATTTGGTAAAAGACCAAGTCCATATTATGGCAAGAACAGCTCAAATATGCAAAGAGAAACGACAGTCCGTCATTACTTTAAGACATGAAGGTCAGTCAATACGGAACATTTCAAGTTTCTTCAAGTGCAGTCGCAAAAACCATCAAGCGCTATGATGAAACTGCCTCTCATGAGGACCGCCACAGGAATGGAAGACCCAGAGTTACCTCTGCTGCAGAGGATAAGTTCATTAGTTACCAGCCTCAGAAATTGCAGCCCAAATAAATGCTTCAGAGTTCAAGTCACAGACACATCTCAACGTCAACTGTTCAGAGGGGACTGTGTGAATCAGGCCTTCATGGTCGAATTGCTGCAAAGAACCACTACTAAAGGACACCAATAATAAGAAGAGATCTGCTTGGGCCAAGAAACACGAGCCATGGACATTAGACCGGTGGAAATTTGTCCTTTGGTCTGGAGTCCAAATTTGAGATTTTTGGTTCCAACCGCCGTGTCTTCGTGAGACGCGGTGTGGGTGAACGGATGATCTCAGCATGTGTAGTTCCCACTGTAAAGCATGGAGGAGAAGGTGTTATGGTGTGGGGGTGCTTTGCTGGTGACACTGTCTGTGATTCGTTTAGAATTCAAGGCACACTTAACCAGCATGGCTACGACAGCATTCTGCAGCGATACGCCATCCCATCTGGTTTGGGCTTAGTGGGACTGTCATTTGTTTTTCAACAGGACAATGACCCAACACACCTCCAGGCTGTGTAAGGGCTATTTTACCAAAAAGGAGAGTGAAGGAGTGCTGCATCAGATGACCTGGCCTCCACAGTCCCCCGACCTCAACCCAATTGGGATGGTTTGGGATGAGTCGGACGGCAGAGTGAAGGAAAAGCAGCCAACAAGTGCTCAGCATATGTGGGAACTCCTTCAAGACTGTTAGACAAGCATTCCAGGTGAAGCTGGTTGAGAGAATCTCAAATATAAAATGTTTTGATTTGTTTAACACTTTTTTGGTTACTACATGATTCCATATGTTATTTCATAGTTTTGATGTCTTCACTATTATTCTACAATGTAGAAAATAATAAAAATAAAGAAAAACCCTTGAATGAGTAGGTGTGTCCAAACTTTTGACTGGTACTGTTATTTATATATTAGGGACTTTCTTGCGCCCAAGAGACCAGTGATGTAGTCAAGTCACTAAACCTCGAGGTAGAGTCCCTAGTGTCCGAGTTCTTTATACTGAAGTCACGATTCGCGTCTCAATTCCCTAAAAGCTGTGGTCCAACCATTTTTAAAATCTGAGTTATGTTACATTGTTGCACATTGTAAGGATAACACGATAATACAGCTCTCTTAACATTTGCTGTTGTAGCTAGTATGTTAAATATGCAACCAAGAGATTTGACAGTCACTACTGGTTGACTTGGAGTCATAAAATTAATCTTAGACTCGAATACTACAACAATGCAAGAGACTATTATGTGAAATGTAATTCAACAGAATTGAGAAGCATGCTAATTGGATTGTTTTGAAGTTAGACCACAACATTTTCCCATTTGACAATGACACCATGGTGAAGTCTTTTTGACCCAAGATTCAATTGGAACTTTAATCAAAATATTTCTAACCCCACCAATGTGCTTTCTTTTGCAGGTCTCGTCCAGTATGCTGACATCAAGACGGAGAATGGCAAGTCCAAGGGCTGTGGCGTGGTTCGCTTCGACAACCCGGAGACTGCAGAGAAAGCCTGTCGCATCATGAATGGCTACAGGCTGAATGGAAGAGAGATCGACGTCAGAATTGACAGAAACGCATAATCGTCAACAGATCCACTGTCATTTTGACCCTGATATTTACATATTTCTTGGTTTGTTGGGGAGTTGTAACAGTGCAAATGTGTACTTTTAGTTATGCTCGTCCCTGCATTTTTTGTGACAATTTTTTTATTTTTTATTTTACTTATACTGAACAAAAATATTAACACAAAACGTAGTGTTGGTCCCATGTTTAATTTGCTGAAATAAAATATCCCAGAAATATTCCATACGCACAAAAAGCATATTTCTCTCAATTGATGCACAAATGTATTTCAATTGACTGATTTCCTTAAATGAACTTTAACTCAGTAAAACCTTTGAAATTGTTGCATTCATATTTTTGTTCGGTGTATAATGCTTCACTTTTTGCCTTGGTTCTAAGGTTTTTTTATATCAAAATTGGAATTTTGTCCACCCTTCCTTTTCATTGTGCCGACAACATCATAGGGGCATCCCCAGATACTGAACCTAGCAATATAAAATGATTGTCTGTTCACACTGGAAAGTCTGGCAATTTCTCCAAGCTTCTCTTCTGGACGAACTGCGGCAGGTGCAGATGGCTGTTGTGCCGTGATGTTGAAAGTGTTGCTAATCTCACGTTTGAAAGACCATAGCCTCACAGATATATCGGTCGCATTGTTCTTTCACCGGATTTTGAAATGTGAAGCATCCGGTTTGCGTTTCCACTCACTACCAAATATGGTGGTGAAAGAAAGCACAGTGTCCGGCAGTGGGAGATGGATTTCGGCCAACGTTCTACTAATATTCTTATCAATGAAACGTTTGAGCTCAATACAGTTTTCTGTTTCCAGAACTATCATCTGTTACGAACAGAGTTGACTAAGTTTTGTAGACTTAACCTTTTCCCAAAGTTGTATAAAATTGCGTTGTTTAGAAGAAGTGCAAGGGCGAATTGAGTTATTGTACAAATATGCGCAAGTTTTTATGTAGTAGCACAAACTCATGGGCCGGGTTGCCAGGTGTAAGCTAAAATGTATATCCCAATGACACTCAAAACCCGGCCAAAATGCCTGAAAACTAGGCCTGAAAACTAGGCCAAACATATTTTTGCACAGCAGGAGAGGAGTCTTTACCGTTCGGCCATCAGATTTGCCACCAATGCTCCATATAGGACACATCACTGCACTCTATGCTCCTCTGTATACCCGTCGCAAGACCCTCTGGTTGATGCTTATTTATAAAACCCTCTTAGGCCTCACTCCCCCCTATCTGAGATACCTACTGCAGCCCTCATCCTCCACATACAACACCCGTTCTGCCAGTCACATTCTGTTAAAGGTCCCCAAGGCACACATCCCTGGGTCACTCCTCTTTTCAGTTCGCTGCAGCTAGCGACTGGAACGAGCTGCAAAAAACACTAAAACTGGACAGTTATCTCCATCTCTTCATTCAAAGATTCAATCATGGACAGTCTTACTGACAGTTGTGGCTGCTTCGCATGATGTGTGGTCTACCTTCTTGCCTTTGTGCTGTTGTCTGCCCAATAATGTTTGTACCATGTTTTGTGCTGCCACCATGTTGTTGTCATATGGTGTTGCTTCCATGGTGTGTTGTCTTAGGTCTCTCTTTTTGTAGTGTTGTGGTGTCTCTTGTCGTGATGTGTGTTTTGTCTTATATTTTTTATTCCAGCCCCCGTCCCTGCAGGAGGCCTTTTGGTAAGCCATCATTGTAAATAAGAATTTGCTCTTAACTGACTTGCCTAGTTAAATAAAGGTGCCACATTTATACAATAAACAATTTTTTCCAGAACGTTATCGAGCCAATTAAGAAAGACGTAATTTGTAACTATGTTAGAAGCAAAATACGATTTTCATCAAAACAATAATTGCGAACTTTTATTTTTTTTAACGACTTGGTCTATTTTCTGGCAATTGTGCCTTTATTATGTGCCAGATGTTAAGACTACAAACAGTTATAAATGGCCCATTTGCGAGATTACCATAGGCTACAGGTTCCCTTGGAGAGTTCATCAATGAGCTTGACGCCTTGATAAGTTCCTTTCCTGAGGATGGCTCACCCCTCACAGTTCCGGGGGACTTCAACCTCCCTACGTCTACCTTTGACTCATTTCTCTCTGCCTCCTTCTTTCCACTCCTCTCCTCTTTTGACCTCACCCTCTCACCGTCCCCCCCTACTCACAAGGCAGGCAATACGCTTGACCTCATCTTTACTAGATGCTGTTCTTCTACTAATCTCACTGCAACTCCCCTCACTGCAACTCCGACCACTACTTTGTATCCTTTTCTCTCTCGCTCTCCTCCAACACTACTCACTCTGCCCCTACTCAGATGGTAATACGCCGTCGCAACCTTCGCTCTCTCACTCCCGCTACTCTCTCCTCTTCCATCCTATCATCTCTTCCCTCTGCTCAATCCTTCTCCCTCCAATCTCCTGATTCTGCCTCCTCAACCCCCCTCTCCTCCCTTTCTGCATCCTTTGACTCTCTATGTCCCCTATCCTCCCGGCCAGCTCGGTCCTCCCCTCCAGCTCCTTGGCTTGATGACTCATTGCGAGCTCACAGAACAGGGCTCCGGGCAGCCGAGCGGAAATGGAGGAAAACTAGACTCCCTGCGGACCTGGCATCTTTTCACTCCCTCCTCTCTACATTTTCTTCATCTGTTTCTGCTGCTAAGGCCACTTTCTACCACTCTAAATTCCAAGCATCTCCCTCTAACCCTAGGAAGCTCTTTGCCACCTTCTCCTCCCTGCTGAATCCAAACCAGTCAGGTTTCAAGACTGGTCATTCAACTGAGACTGCTCTTCTCTGTGTCACGGAGGCTCTCCGCACTGCTAAAGCTAACTCTCTCTCCTCTGCTCTTGTCCTTCTAGACCTGTCTGCTGCCTTTGATACTGTGAACCATCAGATCCTCCTCTCCACCCTCTCCGAGCTGGGCATCTCCGGCGCGGCTCACTCTTGGATTGCGTCCTACCTGACCGGTCGCTCCTACCAAGTGGCGTGGCGAGAAGCTGTCTCCGCACCTCGTGCTCTCACCACTGGTGTCCCCCAGGGCTCAGTTCTAGGCCCTCTCCTATTCTCGCTATACACCAAGTCACTTGGCTCTGTCATATCCTCACATGGCCTCTCCTATCATTGCTACGCAGACGACACACAACTAATCTTCTCCTTTCCCCCTTCTGATAACCAGGTGGCGAATCGCATCTCTGCATGTCTGGCAGACATATCAGTATGGATGACGGATCACCACCTCAAGCTGAACCTTGGCAAGACGGAGCTGCTCTTCCTCCCGGGGAAGGACTGCCCGTTCCATGATCTCGCCATCACGGTTGACAACTCCGTTGTGTCCTCCTCCCAGAGTGCGAAGAGCCTTGGCGTGACCCTGGACAACACCCTGTCGTTCTCCGCTAACATCAAGGCGGTGACCCGATCCTGTAGGTTCATGCTCTACAACATTCGGAGAGTACGACCCTGCCTTACACAGGAAGCGGCACAGGTCCTAATCCAGGCACTTGTCATCTCCCGTCTGGATTACTGCAACTCGCTGTTGGCTGGGCTCCCTGCCTGTGCCATTAAACCCCTACAACTCATCCAGAATGCCGCAGCCGGTCTGGTGTTCAACCTTCCCAAGTTCTCTCACGTCACCCCGCTCCTCCGCACACTCCACTGGCTTCCAGTTGAAGCTTGCATCTGCTACAAGGAGCTGTGAGGGGAACGGCACCTCCGTACCTTCAGGCTCTGATCAGTCCCTACACCCAAACGAGGGCATTGCGTTCATCCACCTCTGGCCTGCTGGCTCCCCTACCTCTGCGGAAGCACAGTTCCCGCTCAGCCCAGTCAAAACTGTTCGCTGCTCTTGCACCCCAATGGTGGAACAAGCTCCCTCACGACGCCAGGACAGCGGAGTCACTCACCACCTTCTGGAGACATTTGAAACCCCACCTCTTTAAGGAATATCTGGGATAGGATAAAGTAATCCTTCTACCCCCCCCCCCCAAAAAAAAAAAAAACATTGTAAAGTGGTTATCCCACTGGCTATAAGGTGAATGCACCAATTTGTAAGTCGCTCTGGATAAGAGCGTCTGCTAAATGACGTAAATGTAAATGTACAGACTAAAATCTGGGTTTATGATTGTAATTAAATGTTGCCATGGTTTGCTTAGATAGCCTATAGCCCCTATAGCAGGTAGCTTAGTGGTTAAGAGCGTAGTGCCAGTAACCGAAAGGTTGCTGGTTCTAATCCCCGAGCCGACTAGGTGAAAAATATGTCGATGTGCCCTTGAGCAAGGCACTTAACCCTAATTGCTCCTGTAAGTCACTCTGGATAAGAGCGTCTGCTAAATTACTAAAATGTAATAGGCCTACATCTTATTTCAGACAGTCTACAGTAGCCTAGGCAAACTGTAAACTGTACGATTTAGCAGCTTGCTTAGCTCAAATTAACAGACTATGGGCCCCGTGTAGCTCAGTTGGTAGAGCATGGCGCTTGCAACGCCAGGGTTGTGGGTTCGATTCCCACTGGGGGCCATAAATGTGTGCACGCACTAACTGTAAGTTGCTCTGGATAAGAGCGTCTGCTAAATGACTAATACAAAAATACAAAAAAATATAATACAAACAAAATAAATTATTCAACATGAATAGTTTGGCGATTTCGAGTTAAGTGCTTGTGTTTCCTAATAGCCTGCTGGAATAGGCTACTGAGGATGGGATCGTACGTAATTTCAATCACTGAATTCAATATTAATAATATGTATATGAACTGAATATGCTTGTCAACAACTGCCAGTATTCTAATTAATTTTTTATTTTTTACCTGTAGCCTATTTTGACTGATTGTTGACGTCAATCTAATGCGTTCTAACAATTGATCGGCAATTTCAATGAGGACTTTACCCCAAAAACAGAAACACGTGAGGGAGTTCCATAACTTATATTAAAAAAATTCCACTCGCGCATAATGACAAGTTAAATAGCCTACCTACAACTGGTAAAAAAAGGTTGTCACGACTTCTCCTCACTCACGTGACTCAACCAATAGTGGACTAAGAGCCAATTTATGCTTGATTTGGAAGCCAAATTGAGGTCTGTACCGCATCGCCATGCGCCTCCAAAATTATATATTTTTAACAATGTGGAGGCCTTCATATAGCTCCGCATTGACATGATTGGTATAAACACAAGCTCACTTCCTTGCAGGGGTGAAAGCAGATTTAATTTCTTACCGATATGGGACACCCAAGTGCGCACATGCATTTAAAAAAATACTACAAACATTTCAGGGTAGCCTACTCTGCTGACACTGACAAACAGATCAATAAACACGATATTGTCTGATCCATATAATTGGCCTACCAAAAAGGGGGGACACAAATTCAATATGATGTCCATCTAACCTGGAGGAGGAAATTATTGTCCAAAAACAAACAAAAGTGGCATTGACCCAATGACAAAGACCGTGAATATGCACACTCACTGGGGATATGGCCGATGTTCTCCGCTAGTGCCAATATAATAGGCTTCTGTTCGCTCAATTAAGTTAAGAATTTTGATAACTAAAAGACAGATTGTTAACTTTTCATTGTCATCTCTTTAGAACAATAGCCATTTGCTTCCCAAACAGTTTTTCCGCTATTGTATTTTTTAATATTGCGATATGCCAGCGCACACTGCCTAAATTGCGGGCCCTTCTGATAGACTATGCGATTTAAAACAATCCACTTATTGTTTAGAAGCTAATGATCCTCTGTTGCCAAATCATGCTTTCTGGTGTAGTAGACTATTTTGAATGATTTTATGTACTTCTGGCTAGACAGTAGTTAGCTAATTAGGCTATATAATTTTGGCAAATCAATTTACTCTAGGGAAAGTTTAGCTTCCCTTAACATTATGGACAGCCTATGCCTTTTAATGTGGCATAAAAACTTCACGCTGACCCTGAGTATTTCACCACACCTTCCACCTCCGACACATCACCCTCATTCACTTCCTGTCTTCAGCTCACTTTGTTTACATTTCCTACCTTTAACAAACCTTCTCCCTTTTTCCCGCCATTTTTAAACAGACTCAAGCTCACAGTCTTCCTCCCTCTCAGACCGCCTCTGCCTCTCTTTTTCCCCTCCATTCATCCAAGTATACGTTTCCTTATCATTTTACATTTTAGTCATTTAGCAGACGCTCTTATCCAGAGCCACTTACAGTTAGTGAGTGCATACATTTTTCATACTGGCCCCCCGTGGGAAACGAACCCACAACCCTGGCGTTGCAAACGCCATGCTCTACCAACTGAGCTACATCTCTGCCGGCCATTCCCTCCCCTACCCTGGACGACGCTGGGCCAATTGTGCGCCGCCCCATGGGTCTCCCGGTCGCGGCCAGCTACGACAGAGCCTGGATTCGAACCAGGATCTCTAGTGGCACAGCTAGCACTGCCTTAGACCACTGCGCCACTCGGGAGATATGATATGCTAATACTGCACTTCTCCTGACATACATCTGTTTCTTGCTTTCTCAAGGGACTCCATTTACCTTCCTACTCTCCCTTTCTACACTTATTCATAGCGCTTAAATTTGAGCAATAAACTTCGGTCCTTCTTCGCTACCTGGGCGTCCTTTACTCGAGCTCTCCGCACCAAACTCCCACACGTCACCTGCCATGGGGTAATAATAATACTAATAATATGCCATTTAGCAGACGCTTTTATCCAAAGCGACTTACAGTCATGCGTGCATACATTTTTGTGTATGGGTGGTCCCGGGGATCGAACCCACTACCTTAGCGTTACAAGCGCCGTGCTGTACCAGCTGAGCTACAGAGGACCACGTTTGTGCTCAGCTGCTCCTTATAAACCAACCGTACTCCTACTAGATACGAAGGGTCATTCTCATCACTGTACCCTACTTTGCTCAGTTTTCCATTCTTTTGAACAATACTCAAATTCTTCTTAATTCTACCGCCATTGTATTCAGATTCCACTTCATCATCCGCTTCCGCCATCTTCCCCACATCGAACTCTATCAATGCCACGCCTTCTTAAACCCTTAACTCCATGCTCTCGGAGTTTGTGCTATTAGTACAGATAAACATAACTGCTTATTTGGACGTAGCTAGCTATTTTACAGTGAAAAAGCGAGGTAAGTTTATCGGATAAATTATCAATAATCTAGTATTTTCTGTATTTCGGCCCGCATAATTCTAAACAATTGTATTGTAATCAGTTACGTGTATTGCTTTATCATCTTGTAGACGGGAAGTGATCTTTATTCGCTCTGGCCAACAGTGTTGTTGTATGCTAAAGTTAACGTTAGCTGGCCTTTTAGCTAGATGTTTAAAAATCTACTAACTTATCATTTATGTAAAAAGACAATTATATAAATCGTGTAAGCACATGGAAATACTTTTTAGCGAATTATTTATTTATTTCAGACTCATATGACTTAAAAGTGGCGGGCTGTGGGTGACGGACTGTGAAACTCAATCTCCCATGACTCTGTAGTCCCGAAACTGACACTGTTGTTATAATTTTTTAACATTTTATTTATTTATTTTGTTTGTATTTTTAGTAATTTATTTTTACAACATTTTGTGTTTTTCTCTGTGTTGTCATTTGTGCATCGTTTTCGTGACGTTCTCAGCTTACTCATCTATGGCCTCTCCAAACGGATGCATTTCTCCGGCCAGTTGGTGGCGACAACATTATACCATTTGAGGGTAGTTCGCCATAAAACCCAAAGAAGAAGAATTCATCCGCCATTTCACTAGCTAGCAGCCGGGCAGTCTCTCCGAAGTCATACATTAAAACCGATATTTATTCAATACTGGTTAAGTGAAGGCCCACTGTCAAACTTCGGCAATATTTTAATAACGTTGTTGAGGTACTCTACTGACCGCAAATTCATTCAGCAACAAAACAGCGGAAATCGGATAAGCTGCGAAGATGTCGACCGAGGCCGCTGCTCCGGAGAAACCAGGCCAGGGGTAACGTTTCGTTTTATTAATTTATTCTTTTGTTAGCTAGTTGGCTAACTTAACTAGCTAACTCACGTTCCTGCTCGCTAAGGTTGTGCAACCTGTACGTTATGTCCCCAATTAGCTAGTAGCAACTAGCTAAATTGTTATCTAACTGGCTAATCACCACTAACTAGCTAAACAGTTGATTCTACTAGCCACAAATGGGCGCTTCGTGCGTGCACCGGCATGAGGTTAGCTACAGTAACTAGTTAGCCCCCCCAAAAAAAGTATTAACTAGATAACTGACCAACCTGTCCTCTCCCTCCATTTTTTTTGTGAAGTACGTCATCACGTGCAACACTGAACAAAAATATAAACGCAACATGTAGTGTTGGTTTCATGAGTTGAACTAAAAGATCCCAAAAATTGTCCATATGCACAAAAAGCTTTTCTCTCAAATGTTGTACACAAATTTGTTTACAACCCTGTTAGTGAGCATTTCACCTTTGCCAAGATAATCCATCCACCTGACTGGTGTGGCATAGCAAGAAGCTGATTAAACAGCATGTTCATTACATAGGTACACCTTGTGCTGGGGACAATAAAAGGCCATTATAAAATGTGCAGTTTTGTCACACAACATAATGCCACAGATGTCTCAAGTTTTGAGGGAGCGTGCAATTGGCAAGTTTACTGCAGGAATGTCCACCAGAGCTGTTGGCAGATAATTTAATGTTAATTTAGCTACCATAAGCCTCCAATGTCGTTTTAGAGAATTTGGCAGTACGTCCAACCAGCCCAGGACTTCCACATCCGGCTTCTTCACCTGTGGGATCGTCTGAGACCAGCCACCCAGACAGCTGATGAAACAGTGGGTTTGCTCAACCGAATAATTTCTGTACAAACTGTCGGAAACCTTCTCAGGGAAGCTCATCTGCGTGCTTGTCGTCCTCACCAGGGTCTTGACCTGACTGCAGTTCGGCCACGCTGGAGAAGTGTGCTCTTCACGGATGAATCCCGGTTTAAACTGTACTGGGCAGATTGCAGACAGCGCGTATTGTGTTGTGTGGGACAGCAGTTTGCTGATGTCAAAGTTGTGAACAGTGCCCCATGGTGGCGTTATGGTATGGGCAGGCATAAGCTACAGACAACGAACACAATTGCATTTTATCGATGGCAATTTGAATGCACAGAGATACCGTGACGAGATCCTGAGGCCCATTGTCGTGCTGTTCATCTACCGCCATCACCTCATGTTTCAGCATAATAATGCATGGTCCTATGTCGCAAGGATCTGTACACAATTCCTGGAAGCTGAAAATGTCCCAGTTCTTCCATGGCCTGCATACTCACCAGACATGTCACCCATTGAGCATGTTTGGGATGCTCTGGATCAACGTGTACGGCAGCATGTTCCGATTACCACAGCCATTTAAAGAAGAGGGGGACAACATTCCACAGGCCACAATCAACAGCCTGATCAATTCTGTGAAGATGTCGCACTGCATGAGGCAAATGGTGGTCACACCAGATACTGACTGGTTTTCTGATCCACGCCCCTACATTTTTAAAAAGGTATCTGTGATCACCGTATGCATATCTGTATCCACAGTTATGTGAAATCCATAGATTAGGGCCTAATGAATTTATTTCAATTGACCGATTTCCTTATATAATGTGTAACTCTGTAAAATCTTTGAAATTGTTGCATGTTGCGTTTTATATTTTTTGTTCAGTGTATTTGGACACGCATAATAGCCAACTAGCTAGTTATTCAAACACACTAGATGGGTTGGTTGTTTAGCAACAAAACTGAGGCATGCGCAACTATGGGGCAAAACAGTCTGGGTTGGCTTAGGTTGTTGACATGTAAGCTATATTTCGTCTTATATATTTATTTTTGTTACAGGTGGTTAGCTAGCAAATTTTTGCCATATTGACATGAAATCAGTCAACACCTCAAAACAAGACATGGTATCAATAAGATGAAACGAGACAGTTTCATGGCAGTTTCTTGTCATTCTTGCTAGTGATCTGGCCATTCTGAATCACAACAACACGCTGACTTCTGCTCCATGGAAGTGCGCACATCGTTTTTGTGACGTTGTCCGCTAACCCATCTTCGGAATATATCGCATATCAGGAAAAGGGGCGACAGTAGCAGACTAAACTCCTCCACAATTTACGATTGAGTTGAGCGGGGACTAGTGTGGGCGGACTGGAGCGCCGACATCACATAAAATTGCAGTTTTTATCAATCTTCTGATTAGCACCCAAAGAATAGCCCGCAATTACAGAGAACAATGTGTGTAATTTTAGGGCTATTATTTGGGTGCTGAAATCAGTTTATGATAACTACATTTTGTGACATCGGAGCTCCAGTACGCCCACACTAGTCCCCGCTCAACTCCATCGTAAATCTTGGAGTTGAGTTTAATCAGCTAGGGCGAAAGGGAAGTTGAGCTCTTTTCAGACTGCCAGTGGAATATTGCAGAGTTCCCCGCCGAGTACGCTACTTGTCCCTCTAGTCAAAGCGGCTAGTGCCTTCAAACACGAGGGCGACGGGCGCCAGTGACCATAGCAACGAAATAAACATGATTGATGCGCAAAAAAATTAGCACTTTAACACCATAAACATGCATTAAATGCATTTACATGCAACATAAATTATTAATAAAAATTATTGCTAGCTAGTGTGGGCAAGTTAGCTGGTACTGCTGTTGGACATATAGGCTGACGTTTTTACTGTGATTGGTCAACGACTGCACCGCTTGAAAAATAGAGCAGAATCCTATTTCTCCGCCTCTGCTGAGCGGCTTCCACGGGCACGAGCACCGCCGACCACTCCACCTGGATAGAATTACCAGGCCAGAAATACTCGGACATGCTCTTGATGAAGTTGCCCTAAGAATAACCAGTACAACACTAATGAGGAGTTTGCATTTAGCTAGCTAATAAATTACAGCTACATTTCTAGACAGCAATACCAAGGGTGGCTAGCTATTTTTTTGTTAAGTGGACGTTTCAACTCTTGTTCACCATCAGACTGACTCCATCAATCACTAGCTACAGATTGTAACACCAGATAATGTGATTTAAACCAAAAATATTTGGACCATTATACTAGTAGTTACAGGTGTGGCTATACAAAACGTCACCAGAGATTTTTCAACTAACCTGGTATTGGCGATACCATCTTCATCCTTGATTCGTGGAGACGGGTGTCATATAATGTCTGTGTCCCGTTGCAGGGGGTATGTTAAGAAAATGCTGCGTTATTAAAATAAAATGTTTGGTCAATTTAAGTAATCCAACCATGTGTACTCCGCCATCTTGTCTTTGAAGTATTCTCTCATTGATCAAGAGAAGATTTGAAAATACTGGAGATATTTTTACATCACTGGTTAGAGAACAATCAGCTACATTTTGGAATTTTGCATTTTGATTCGGGATCACCAAAAGAGAAAGGCAACACTTGTCAGCAATGTTCCCTCAGATTTTTTGGGCCACTGAGCAAATTGTAGGTTTTGTGAGCGGAAACTATAGAACGTTGTGAGAATATTGTGCTACTTCCGGCGCACGTTTACATTGAACACTGAGGCTGTACCCTTACAGTTTTAGACAGTAGCCAATAGGCCATTGTGGCTATTTGAGCAGAATGTAGGCCTACCAACAAAACCAATGGAGCAAATCCCATAACATTTCCACATGGAAATAGCGTTTGATTTCTATGATATAGCCTACAGGAGCCTTTATGTGGTGATCAATGCAGGCTTACATTGCATGATACTTTTAAAAACGTTTTTACATTATGAAGGGCTTGACATTAATTAAATATATTTTTTACTTGGTCTGTAACACCATGGGCCAAATAGGTGACTGTAAATTGCATTGTGTTTGTATGATGCAAGAAACCACTTTACAAACATAAAGGTCATTAATACCATGCAGAGAATTAGACAATGTAGGCTACCCCTCTGCCTGTTGGCTTATTTGCATATTCAAGCCTGTCTCAAAATACAACACTGCCCCTTTAAGACAAGCTTTTTACTTGACTGACTTTTCAAAGAAAATAGCCTACATGTTTTGTGCTCTTGTAGGAAGCAGTAACTCCCCATTGCTGACCTAGACTTATCTATAACTGGCAAAGAATATCAACAAATGTGCACACGCAAGGCTCTGTGCTCTGATCTAAAAAGCGCATTCACGTGGGGTAATTGCAAGATATCCCCACCAATAGAATTCTACTCCATTGCGCTCTGGCTCTGCCTACAACAAAATCAGACTAAATCTTGCAAAGTTTGGTTTGGTTTGTTGCATTGGAAAGGGGCTAATATAATGTTGATTCGATTACAGAGAATTTTGATCTACAGTGCCTTGCGAAAGTATTCATCCCCCTAGGCGTTTTTCCTATTTTGTTGCATCCCCCTTGGCGTTTTCCTATTTTGTTGCATTACAACCTGTCATTTAAATTGACTTTTATTTGTATTTCATGTAATGGACATACACAAAATAGTCCAAATTGGTGAAGTGAAATTTAAAAAATAACTTGTAATTAATAAATAACGGAAAAGTGGTGCGTGCATATGTATTTTGCTATGAAGCCCCTAAATAAGATCTGGTGCAACCAATTACCTTCAGAAGTCACACAATTAGTTAAATAAAGTCCACCTGTGTGCAATCCAAGTGTCACATGATCTCAGTATATATACACCTGTTCTGAAAGGCCCCAGAGTCTGCAGCACCACTAAGCAAGGGGCACCATCAAGCAAGTGGCACCATGAAGACCAAGGAGCTCTCCAAACAGGTCAGGGACAAAGTTGTGGAGAAGTACAGATCAGGGTTGGGTTATAAAAACATACCAAACTTTTAACATCCCACGGAGCACCATTTTAAATCCATTAGTAAAAAATTGAAAGAATATGGCACCACAACAAACCTGACGAGAGGGCCGCCCACCAAAACTCACGGACCAGGCAAGAAGGGCATTAATCAGAGAGGCAACAAAGATAACCCTGAAGGAGCTGCAAAGCTCCACAGCGGAGATTGGCGTATCTGTCCATAGGACCACTAAGCCGTACACGCCACAGAGCTGGGTTTTACGGAAGAGTGGCCAGAAAAAAGCCATTGCTTAAAGAAAAAAATAAGCAAACACGTTTGGTGTTCACCAAAAGGCATGTGGGAGACTCCCCAAACATATGGAAGAAGGTACTCTGGTCAGATGAGACTAAAATTTAGCTTTTTGGCCATCAAGGAAAACACTATGTATGGCGCAACCCAACACCTCTCATCACCCCGAGAACACCATCCCCAAAGTGAAGCATGGTGGTGGCAGCATCATGCTGTGGGGATGTTTTTAAACGGCAAGGACTGGGAAACTGGTCAGAATTGAAGGAATGATGGATGGCGCTAAATACAGGGAAATTCTTGAGGGAAACCTGTTTCAGTCTTCCAGAGATTTGAGACTGGGATGGAGGTTCACCTTCCAGCAGGACAATGACCCTAAGCATACTGCTAAAGCAACACTCGAGTGGTTTAAGGGGAAACATTTAAATGTCTTGGAATGGCCTAGTCAAAGCCCAGACCTCAATCCAATTGAGAATCTGTGGTATGACTTTAAAGATTGCTGTACACCAGCGGAACCCATCCAACTTGAAGGCGCTGGAGCAGTTTTGCCTTGAAGAATGGGCAAAAATCCCAGTGGCTAGATGTGCCAAGCTTATAATTGCTGCAAAGTGTGGCTCTACAAAGTATTGACTTTGGGGGGGTGAATAGTTATGCATGCTGAAGTTCTGTTTTTTTTGTCTTATTTCTTGTTTGTTTCGCAATAAATATTTTGCATCTTCAAAGTGGTAGGCATGTTGTGTAAATCAGATAATACAAACCCCCCCCAAAATCTATTTTAATTCCAGGTTGTAAGGCAACAAAATATGAAAAATGCCAAGTGGGTGAATACTTTCTCAAGCCACTGTATATAGTGCGAACTCAGTGAAGTTCAATCTCTGCGCATCCTGGCATTTGTTTTGCGCAGCAGTCCTGCAGGAGGTGCGCGGCCACGCACAGCTTAGAGGGAACATTGCTTGTCAGTTACTCATTTGATTTCAGCGTGATAATCATTGCACAACAGGGGGGAGATGAGGTTGCGTGTCCTGTTAAAACTAACACAGCTCAAAAACCACACGGAATAGGGGAATAATGTGTACATCACTGGTTAGAGGACAATTTGTAGAAGACATCTAGCTACATTTTCAAGTGTTGCATATTGAGTCAAATGGGTCGCCAATGCAGTAAGTGTAACTTTTTTTTTGTTAATCACTTCCATCGATATCACGCTAAAATCAATAGAATGCGGGGCAAACATTTGGAGTGTAGCGCTATTTAAAACAAACTATTCAAAGTAGGGCTGGGCGATATCGAATTAATGTTTTAGTGCGATATTCCAAATGCCTATATCGCAAGAATCAAGTTCTTGTTTTATTTGTTTATGAGCTTTTATGTCCCCTTGTTCTCATGTTGTCTTTTTGGTCTTGTCTCCTGTGCCATGTGTACCTTCCCATTTACTCACACACACACCAAGCCCCTCCCCCCTGCCACTCACAACAACAAAGATGAGAGATCACTTCATCTCTGACAAGAGGTTTTAACTTGCTATTTGAGGTTTGGTCCAACAGAATCGGTAATTTGTATTTATTTTAAGGCAGCAGCTTCTCTTCCTGGGGTCCATTAAAATTGAGGCAGTTATATACCACTTAAGAAACATTACAATACATTTCACAACACATTAAGCGTGTCCCTCAGGCCACTACTCAACTACCACATATCTACAACACAAAATCATATGGACACCGAAATACATTTAGACTTTATTTTACTGTAATAGCGGAGTAGTTAACCTTTCTAGCGATACCTTTTTTTTTTTTTTGTTCATGTCTCAACTTCTACATGGTTAGTTAGATGAGAACTTGTAGAAGGCTTATCTATATTCAGGAATGTTGGTTTTGGGAGGCAGCCATCATGGAAAAGGGAACAAACACTTTTTCTGTTAACTTCAACTAATCACGACCCGCCATAGGATATCAACAGTGACAATGGTTGGCTGCTATTTAAGTGATAGTTTGGCTGTCAAATCAGTGTATTGGTGTGTGGCCAGCTACTTTTATAGAGAGGCTTGGGCGGTATACCGTATACCGGGGTATTTGGAAATGGCCACAGGATGGTTTTTCAATACTGTTAACTTTCTTTGAAGTTGAATACATTTGAATCTTTGTAGCTACATTTTAAGTAAATATCTGCAGTCAACTTGTGCAATACGTTAGAAGATAAAGAAGATTGCGTTCTTAATTTCATCGGTCACAATCTTTCATTATGAAGCTTACCGGTCACGTGGTGTTTGTTTTACAAGCGCAAAACGATGAGAGCGTAGCCTTGTGAGTCACTCACTGTTGTGCAGCACGCACTTGGTGATCTAGTTACGGTATGGAATTCACAATTTAAATGTTTGCC
The DNA here is from genome assembly GCF_964263955.1 of Coregonus lavaretus. Classification (NCBI taxonomy): domain Eukaryota; kingdom Metazoa; phylum Chordata; class Actinopteri; order Salmoniformes; family Salmonidae; genus Coregonus; species Coregonus lavaretus. Next base: position 33,983,930 of record NC_139993.1, on the reverse strand, counting down.
AGCTAGATATCTTATAACTTAACTGTCTAAAATGTGTTAAGTGCACTGCAGTTGTTCATTTGGTTTGCTAATTTAGTAGCTATGTAGATATCTAGATAAATGGTTTCTTCCAAAATCATGCTTGGCTTCGTAACAGCAAAACATCCTCTCCTGGTTCAAGAGCCTTGCCGTCTAATACTTGTTTTGTGCGTGCAGCAAACTGTAAGTAGCATCTTTGAGTTAATTTGTTAAATGGGATGTCTGTCCTGCAAATAGTTTAGGTTAGAGACTATAAAATGTTTGCAATGCACTCGTTAGCATTCTCTATGGGATTTCACATATACTTGTTAGCATTGCTAATCCCCCCCAATTCATTGTGGTCAAAACGTCAGCTTGTGTAATGTCGTAACGCATACTGTCCGCATCATGGAAAGTAGCGTAATATACATTAATTAGATATGGTAAAATTATATCTTAATTTGGTCTGATAGTAAATGAAGCAAACTCTCAGATTTTATAAATACTTACATTTCCCATTAGTTTAGCCATTTTAGAGATTTAAAAAATGCTCTTACGCACAATTTAACCGGGCGCTCTACAAAGAGCGCCCCATAATGACTGTGCAGCAGCCCATTCATTCGACTTCCCTACCATTATTGTGGGTGCGATATCAGGCTCCACTCCAGGTAGCTAGGCTTATCGGTTGGGTAGCTAGCAAAGCGATCTGATTTTGTTGCAGCTAATGAGTTCATCTATTCTTATGTATTAGGTAACTGTCTAACTAATGTGGGTTTTTTTTCTTTACAAAGGGAAATGAACGGCAAGGCCAAGCATGAACCCAATACCAGGAAGGAGAGGCCCCAGAAGCGTGGAGGTGGTCGCTTTGAGCCCTATGGAAACCCATCAAAGAGATATCGTGTGTTTGTCAGCAACATCCCATATGATGTGAAATGGCAGGCACTCAAAGATCTAATGAAAGAAAAAGGTAAGGTGTTAAGAGTAGTGTTGGATCCGCTATAGATATGAAGTCCAGCAAGGCTAATAAAGCCTCCTATAACGGGTCATTTGGGTTGAACCACTTCACCACGTTGACTGGAAGGCCTCTGGCCTGTAAAGGACCCAAGTTGCAATTAGTAGCTATGAGGTTCTTGGTATGCGGACTAGGTGGCAAAACTTGAAATGGGAGTGGCCTTTCCATGGATTGGCCTGTTCTGCTAACTCTCCGGGATGTTTCAGATTTCAGAACAGTTCTCTGTGATTTCTGCCTTCGGCTAGTCATTTTTATAGTGCTGCGAATAGCATTATACATTTGTACTTAACTTTGGAGTGCTTTAGCTCTTCAGCTACACTTGATTGAACAAAGGGAATCTACCAAGTAAAGGGGGCTCTTCAAATGAAGTACAGAGCTTATAGTATATGGGCAATCAATTGCACTGTTGTGTTGGGTCTTGAATGGTGTGTGTATATAGCAAATTGCGTCTCACAAATGCAGAAAAATAGAAAAACGTACTTATTACCTTGAGACCTAATGAATTTCTCTCAGGCGCTTACACTACAATTGTTAAAGCGGTTCTTGCTGCTTATGTTTTTCTGCGTGATCCTTTTCTTGGAGATAGTCAAATTAAGAATTGTATAATGTTTAACGGGTTCTCTGTAATTTTATCTTAATTTGCAGCATGGACCAGTTGTCCTCAACTTCTTATCTTCAATTTGAATCCTGCAACAAAAGGAACGGTGTACTGTTCATCTAACAGTTTCAACAGTTGTTTACATGGTTTTGGCAAAGCTATGGCTATGTTAGAACTAATGTAGTAAATAGCACCTGCTTTTAATCATGATAAAGCATAGGTGTTCTGAGAGGTTACCAATGCTTTTCAGAAACATAATTTAGTGTTTGGATATGATTGAATGTGGCCTTAAATTGCATTCTCTTTTTTAGGTTTGTTGTTTCCGCAGATCTCCATGTTGTACCGATCACGGATGTGTGTTTGGGATTTCTTGGGGTACAGGTCTACAAAATGAAGCATCTTCTTACGCCTGTTCTTGTTTCAGCTGAGGATTGGTTCATGTCCATTTATGGTGCCGACTCATTTGCTGGAATTGGCAATGGTTGTCCCTCTGTTAGCTACAAACAAATTTGGACACTGTTGTGCCTCCAGGTCCAATGTATGTACAGCTTTCCAAAAATGTCATTCCATGTTCTTCAGACATTGGAGATAGCTGAGTTGGTACAATTTTAGTTTTTGTGTGTATTCATTCAAAGGTGCGGCAGAACCGTTGTATCAGTCAGTGGTTCTAAATACATTTAACAAGGAACATGGATTTTGGAAGGGTAGACTCGTGGTTTCAAAAGGCTTCGCAAACTTTCATACTGTCATTCTGTCAAGTTTGTCTTTAGAAAAGGGTTCCTCCATGATGACAACGCATCCGGTAGCTATTTGACTATTGTTCTCGTCAATATATTGGTCTTGGTGTTTCGGGACTCGGCAAGGACAGGCTAAGAAGTCATTTTAAGATCCAGAAAGAGCTTTTTGTAGACCTGTACCAGAATTGGCTACTGAGGTGCTTGGGGGGAGGCTCTGGAGTAGCAGGCCGAGCTCACGGTCACCAACCGCTTGTGTGTCTGCTCTAAACCCCCATTGTTCTCTCGGCTTCTCTCCCTTGGTGTGTGTCGTCTGGAATCTGATTTGTAGTGGGTGAGGTAACGTACGTGGAACACTTAATGGACGGAGAAGGCAAATCAAGGGTAAGTGCAATAGTCAGCTTGAGTTTCCTTTTCTTTCATTGTGGGGATTTTCAAACATGGAGTTTTGATGAAAGCGTGTCAAGTGGGTGACGCTGAACAGAACATGTTGCAGTATGTGGCACTGAATGAGGTCATCATGGGTTGGTGTCTTATTGGGAATTCAGGTTTTAGTAGTTTGGAAAGTCCCTTTTGCTGCAGATTTGTTCATCTGGGACTAAAATGGGGCCCAGCCACCAAGAGGTTGTAACATGCAATAGATTTGAGTCCATTGAATTGTTTTTGTGGAACAAATATTTCCATTTGAGTCCATTTTGTCTGTGGGACTTCTGCTTTTGATGTGGACAATGTTATTAAGGGTTTAGATTCACCAGACCTCTGCATTTGTTATATTGTCTGGTGACCAGCTTTTAACCTGTCTACTCATTTTGAAAGAGTAGCTGACTGTTCTAGGCTAAGGCCATACAAGTGAGTAGGATGTATGTTTAACCTTGTTATTGAATATGCATGAAGTCATTGTTCTCTACATTGCGAAGACTGATTACTAACTTGAATGTTTTTCTACTTCAATGATGCTGTTGTGCGGTCTTCAATCAACAAAGGGTTGTGCGTAAGTGTTTTCTTAATTCAGGCTTTATTCTAATAGATGTCTCAAAGTTCTAAGTTCCTGATATTCATCATGGTTTTTGTCTCAACAGGGTTGTTGAGTTCAGGACTGAGGAGCTGATGAAGAAGGCTGTGGAGAAGGTCAACAAGCACAACCTGAATGGTCGGCCCCTGAAGGTTAAAGAGGTAAGCAGTCTTTTTTTTGATGCTACTGACTTAACACCAGAAGGAGAAAAAAACAAATCAATAGGCTTGTATTTCCTGTTTGGTAATGTTGCCAATGTCTGTCTTTCCCCAGGACCCAGATGGTGTGATTGCCCAGAGGGATTCCCACAGGGCCCAGGGTGGTGGAGGTGGTGGCGGTGGCCATGGTGGTATGAACATGGGGATGGGAATGGGGATGGGGATGGGGATGGATCGCATGAATATGGAGCGGATGAACATGGACTGCATGGGCCCAGGACCGGGCGACCCACCCATGGTCAACATCCCCCCCAGCCTCATGAACAACTCCAACATCCCCAATGAGATCATCCACGGGCTGCAAGCCGGCAAGATCGGAAGCACCGTCTTCGTAGCTAACGTAAGTCGTGGATTGTAGTCAGTGTGCCAATATACATCATTTTAACCATGTCAATGCCATGTTGTGTTTCCAGCTGGACTACAAGGTTGGCTGGAAGAAGCTGAAGGAGGTGTTTGGCATGGCAGGAGTGGTGGTGCGTACTGACATCCTGGAGGACAAGGATGGGAATAGCAGGGGCATGGGCACTGTAACCTTTGACATGCCTATTGAAGCTGTCCAAGCCGTCAGCATGTTCAACGGTCAACTGCTGTTCAACCGAGTCATGCATGTCAAGCTGGTAAGCAACATATTCATTTTAGAGAGTGTACAAACTACACATTTTGAATGTATTTTAAGCTGTGCTCTTGTTGGGTATTTCAGGATGAGAAGTCCTTGCCAAAAGGAGACTTTGCACCACCTGAGAGACCCCCAGCACTACCCCGTAAGTACAATGTCGTCGTCGTCCCCAAAGTAAACCGAAATCAATGAAAAACAGGCCGGTAGTATTTGTTCTTTCTCTCAATCATCCATTGCTTTTCCCTCAGGTGGCCTGAGTGGCATTGGGCAGGGACTGGGGCCTGGTGGCCAACCCATCGACGCCACTGCACTGAACAGAGGAGGAGGTGGTGGAGGAATGGGCAACATGGGACCTGGAGGTAAGAGGCTGTCTTTGTGATCCTCTTTCACATCAACTTTTGAATTTGACTTGGTTCAGTCAATCACTAATGTTTGTTTGGTTTGTAGGCATGGATGGCATGGGCTTTGGTGGTGGCATGGGTAGAATGGGAGGTATATACTTTTTGTACTGCGTCAATTGAATGGGTAGAGTTCATCAAATCGTTTGCATTATTTTTACTTTTTTTTATACATTTGAGTATTGAAGATTACATTTTGTTATGATTTTTTCCCCCCTAGGCATGGATAACTTTGGTGGAGGAATGAACAACATGGAGCGCTTTGGACCATCAGGAATGGGACGTATGAATGGTAAGGAAATTAATTTCACGCTTGATGTGAAACATTCACGTTTGGCTGGTCTACTAATAGTTTCATCTCTTGTGTTGTCAGAGATGGACCGTGGGATTGGTGGTGCTTTTGACCGGGAGTGTGGTCGAAATGAAATGGGCATGTCTCGCAATACTTTTGTAGAGTCCTTCGATAGAGGAATGGGTTAGTACTTTAAGTACTTGCACAATTTTTATCAATCAAATGTATTTTTACATCAGTAATTTCTTGCTAACGTGCTGAACACGCCTGATACTAATTTCTCACAGGTCTAAACATTCTCTCACTAGTTGTTGTCTTTTCTGTGTTTTCCCTCGACTTACAGGTAGCTCACTGGGCATGGACCGCATGAGCTCTGGCATGGATCGCCTGGGTGGTGGAATGGACCGTCTGGGCGGGATGGAGCGCATGGGAATGGAGAGGATGGACCGCGTGTCTGATCTGGACAGGCTGGGGGGCTCTGGCTTTGACAGGATGGGCTCTGGGCTGGACCGGCTGGGGCCCAGTATGGACAGACTTGGTTCTGGCATGGATCGTATGAGCTCCAGCGTGGACCGCCTGGGCCCAGCTGGGTTTGACTGCCTAGGCCCGTCCAGTTTAGACCGCATGTCCGCTGGCCTGGACTTCGCCTCCCCCATGGGCATGGCGGACCGCATGAACACCGGCATGGAGAGGATGGGAACCAACTTTGACCGCATGGGGTCTGCCGGCATCGACCGCTTCCCAAACAGCGGGCTTGACCGCATGGGCTCCACCATGGACCACATGGGCGCTGCCGGTGTTGGAGGCCAGTTTGACCGGTCAACTGAGATGGAGCGTGGGGGCTTTGGAGGAAATGGCTTTGGAGGTCCTGGGGCTGGAGCCAACGCTAGGAAGGGCTGTCAAATCTTCGTCAGAAATGTAAGTGTCTAGAGAAATTACGATCTTAAAGTTCCCCATTGTTGTCGATAGAGCAGATTCCGCATATTGAACTAGTATTCGACAGTCACCATTGTAAACTTCAACTGATCGATTTGACTCTTGTCTTGTAGCTGCCCTATGACTTCACTTGGAAGGTGCTGAAGGATACCTTCAGTACATGCGGTAAGAACATAATCCACTAATTTGTATATATGTAGGACTTTTTAAGGATAAGTAGAATTGTTGTTGTAGCTAGTAAATTCAAATATGCAACAGATTTTCAGACGAAGTCCCCACTGGTCGAGTTCTAGTGACTCGAGTTGGTTAAGTCTGATTCCTGGACTCAAGTCCCTTGCAATGTTGAAGTACTCATCTTAAATGTAATTGAACAGAATTGGAAAACATGCAAATGGGATGTTTTGAAGTTACGCCACATTTTCCCATTTCGCAATGACACCATGGTAAAGTCTTTCTGCCCCAAGATTCAATTGGAACTTTAGCCAAATTAATTAACCCCAATGTGCTTTCTTCTGCAGGTCTCGTCCAGTATGCTGACATCAAGACGGAGAATGGCAAGTCCAAGGGCTGTGGTGTGGTTCGCTTCGACAACCCGGAGACTGCAGAGAGAGCCTGTCGCACCATGAATGGCTACAGGCTGAATGGAAGAGAGATCGATGTTAGAATTGACAGAAACGCATAATTGTCCACAGATCCAGTGTAATTGTGGCCCTGATATTTGCATATTTCTTGGATTGTTGGGCTTTTGTAACAGTGCAAATGTGTACTTTTAGTTATTGCTCGTCCCTGCATTTTTTTTAGTGACCAAATTTGAATTTCTTTAATTTTACTTAATTCTTCACTTCATTGCCTTTGTACTGAGGTGTTTTGATAATAAATAACATTGGAATTTTGTTTTCTGTCCATTTTCCTTGCCACTCAAATGTACTACCGTAGCTTGTATGAAATGAAACACTGGTATCTAAACCTATTTCATAAGTACTATGCCCCCTTTGGGGGCTGTGTTTGAGTAAGAGATGGGAGAACCAACCAGTATAAAGGCACGGCACAGCCCCCCCCTTGTGTCAACATATGGGCCTCACAAGTCAGGAGTTCACGACCCTTCCCTTCCACAAGCTTCTCTGCCACCCACTACCAACACAAGTGCTAGCAGAGCAGCAAAGAGGCCCTGCAGTTACTTCAGCATCAGTCTTGTGACCATGTTATACTTCTAGCGTCTAAATCTCAGAAGTTCCCTTAACGGGTAATACTCTACAGTCATGTTCATAAGTTTTGAGAATGACACAAATACTAATTTTCACAGTCTGCCTCAGTTTGGATGATGGCAATTTGCATATACTCCAGAATGTCATGAAGAGTGATCAGATGAAAATGAACTTAATCCCCCAAAAAACATTTCCACTGCATTTCAGCCCTGCCACAAAAGGACCAGCTGCCATCATGTCAGTGATTCTCTCGTTAACACAGGTTAGAGTGTTAACAAGGACAAGGCTGGAGATCACTCTGTCATGCTGATTGAGTTACAATAACAGACTGGAAGCTTTAAAAGGAGGGTGGTGCTTCATTGTTAACTATGGTTACCTGCAGGGAAACACGTGCCGTCATCATTGCTTTGCACAAAAAGGGCTTCACAGGCAAGGATATTGCTGCACCTAAATCAACCATTTATCGGATCATCAAGAACTTCAAGGAGAGAGGTTCAATTGTTGTGAAGAAGGCGTCAGGGCGCCCAAGAAAGTCCAGCAAGCGCCAGGACGGTCTCCTAAAGTTGATTCAGCTGCGGGATCGGGGCACCACCAGTGCAGAGCTTGCTCAGGAATGGCAGCAGGCAGGTGTGAGTGCATCTGCACATACAGTGAGGCGAATACTTTTGGAGGATGGCCTGGTGTCAATAAGGGCAGCAAAGAAGCCACTTCTCTCCAGGAAAAACATCAGGGACTGACTGATATTCTGCAAAAGGTACAGGGATTGGAGTGCTGAGGACTGGGGTAAAGTCATTTTCTCTGATGAATCCCCTTTCCGATTGTTTGGGGCATCCGGAAAACACGTTGTCCGGAGAAGACAAGGTGAGGGCTACCATCAGTCCTGTGTCATGCCAACAGTAAAGCATCCTGAGACCATTCATGTGTGGGGTTGCTTCTCAGCCAAGGGAGTGGGCTCACTCACAATTTTGCCTAAGAACACACCATGAATAAAGAATGGTACCAACACATCCTCCGAGAGCAACTTCTCCCAACCATCCAAGAACAGTTTGGTGACGAACAATGCCTTTTCCAGCATGATGGAGCACCTTGCCATAAGGCAAAAGTGATAACTAAGTGGCTCGGGGAACAAAACATCGACATTTTGGGTCCATGACCAGGAAACTCCCCAGACCTTAATCCCATTGAGAACTTGTGGTCTCAAGAGGCGGGTGGACAAACTCCAAGCATTGATTATGCAAGAATGGGCTGCCATCAGTCAGGATGTGGCCCAGAAGTTAATTGACAGCATGCCAGGGCAGATTTAAGAGTTCTTGAAAAAGAAGGGTCAACACTGCAAATATTGACTCTTTGCATAAACTAAATGTAATTGTCAATAAAAGCCTTTGACACGTATGGAATGCTTGTAATTATACTTCAGTATACCATAGTAACATCTGACAGAAATATCTAATAACACTGAAGCAGCGAACTTTGAAGACCAATACTTGTGTCATGCTCAACTTTTGACCATGACTGTACTGTTTAAGACAACCGGGCTCTTTGGCACTTCACTACAAATGAGTGCCACTGGGTGATAATCAAGCATGTCACCATATAGGTATTTGGCAGTGGCATTAGTAAGGTAGTTGAAACATTTGGGGACATCTGACGGGTAACTGAAATAAAATAAAAACGGGTGCCAGCTGATCAGCGCAGGCACCTTCCGCTTATTTGTGCAAAACAAATATGCAAACGCAACTTGTCACTCCGTGCAAAAATAAAAAAACAAGTACTATAGAATATATAAATTAGAAGCCCAGTAATTTAAAACAATTGTCTGTTCACAGTGGAAGGTCTGGCTATTTCTCCAAGATTCTCTTCTGGGCGAAATAAAGCAGGAACTGCGGAAAGTGTTTCTAATCTCACTTTTGCTCCTGCACATCAGGCTCATTACTGTTGTCCTCGCTGTTACTCACACGGGGGCTGAGGTGGGTCTCTTCAATATGTGAGGTGATGTCATCTGATGCATCCAGCATAATCAGAAGCAACAGTATCCTTCAACACAGAAACAACAATTAATAACTGGCTAGCTACGATCTGAAGAACGTTAATCTGGCTAAGCAAGAAATTACTGAGCTTGTGTGAGTAAATCATTATGGAATAGAGTGGAGAAGCCATTTGGTTATAATAGCAACATGTGATAGCAGCTAAATCTACTTTGCTCAATGAAATTCAGTTCAAATACCTTGGGGGTCAGGAGGTTAGAAATGGTCTCCCTCGTGTGAGGCTCTAAAGTGTAGTCTGACAGTTATTTTTGTACAACAGCTTCCCGAAGAGGGAAGTTTGTGAGTTCAGAGAGTCCCGTCTTTTCTTTCTGAGTTATTTATCTTAAAGTAATGTTTGTAAACTTATGGTATTGGGGAAACGTTTGCTAACTAGTTAGCTTGCTAATGTTGGATAAATATACAGCAAACTTGACCTCGAGCCTGTCGCTGCAGTGTCCAAACTTTCACCCATCTTGTACGGTTTCGAGTTTTTTTTTTTAACAACCGCTTCTTCTTTTCTTTGTCATTCAGCATATTGACCAGAGCCGAAAGCGCCAGTGATACAGTACTTGTGCATAACTTATTTTTAAAGGAGCCAAATATTCTTATAACTAACCCTGTGTCCGAGCCATAGTTGGCGCTACTGCTAGCTCCTGGTCTGGATTTTTGTTGTTAAAAAGATCAATATATTTTTAATCATGATGCATGAATCTACCTATTTGACAAAGTTGTTGCATTCTAACCGAAATATTTATTTTTCGCTTAAGGCAAAAATGTCGAATCTTCCACATGTACGTCAGAAGGTCATCAGCGGAAAAGGTCACAGGCAATGCAACCAAGATGGCGGCCTCCTTGTGTCAGTGTTACCAGGTTAGTTATCATTAAAACATATTTTTCCACGTTGTCTTTTAACCAGAAATAATTCAGGTTACTTATTATTGAAAATAGCGATGGAATGCCTATATACTCAAACCGTCTTCTCCACTGCAATACGGTTTAACGCCGAATCAGACTAACTTAGCAGCAAGACTTAACTGAATGGAATCTCGTGTCATGTCAGTGTTTGGCTCTTGATTCATAACCGTATAAAATGTGTACCAAGCAATAGTTTGTTGCTATCTGTATGCACATTTCGAATATGCGTCATTTACACTTTTGCACACGTATTACATTTTTGCAATCGTAATCTCTGAGGTGGCAATATCAATTGTCTTGGGCACTTAAATTGTAGGTCTAACAAAACTTATCAGCCAATCATAATGTGGCCAGAACAAAATTTGAGTATTTCTAATTGTGCATTTCTTTCTCCAGCTGTGTGTCAGAAGAAGTTTGTTTGTGTCCAGTCCTTCATATTTTTTCCTACACAACAGACCTCATGTATACAGGATATGTGCGCCCCTCACAAGTTCTTCACAGGTAACCGTGAATGTTCTGCTTGTGATAATCATGCTAATCATTAATTGCATACTAGTAGACAATTTGAATTGTACCCTGCTTCCCTTCAGTTTAACAGTTGAGTTCTTATTTTTAACATTCAAAGTGCTTAGATCGCAGCCTGTCTGTAAATCCCATTTCTGTTTTAGCCAACTTGTCCTTGTCCAACAATGTAGCGTTGTTGAATGCAGAAGTAGTCAGATAACCACAATTCTTTGATTCCTATGCAGAAATACATTACATGACCATAAGTATGTGGACACCTGCTTGTCATACATCACATTCCAAAATCATGGGCATTAATATGGAGTTGGTCCCCCCCCCATTGCTGCTATAACAGCCTCCACTCTTATGGGAAGGCTTTCCACTAGATGTTGGAAAATTACTGCGAGGACTTGCTTACATTCAGCCACAAGAGCATTAGTGAGGTCGGGCACTGATGTTGGGCGATTTGGCCTGGCTTGCAGTCGGCGTTCCAATTCATCCCAAAGGTGTTCGATGGGGTTGAGGTCAGGGCTCTGTGCAGGCCAGTCAAGTTCTGTTGCCACAAAGATTGAAGCACAGAATAGTCTAGAATGTCATTGTATTCTGTACCGTTAAGATTTCCCTTCACTGGAACTAAGGGACCTAGCCCGAACCATGAAAAACAGCCCCAGACAATTATTCCTCCTCCACTAAACTTTACAGTTGGCACTATGCATTGGGGCAGGTAGCATTCTCCTGGCATCCGCCAAACCCAGATTTGTCCGTCAGACTGCCAGATGGTGATGCGTGATTCATCACTCCAGAGAACGTGTTTCCACTGCTCCAGAGTCCAATGTCGGCGAGCATTACACCACTCCAGCCGAAGCTTGGCATTGTGCATGGTGGTCTTAGGCTTGTGTGCGGCTGCTCGGCCATGGAAACCCATTTCATGAAGCTCCCGACGAACAGTTATTGTGCTAACGTTGCTTCCAGAGGCAGTTTGGAACTCAGTGAGTGTTGCAACCGAGGACAGATTATTTATATGCGCTTCAGCAGTCCTGTTCTGTGCGCTTGTGTGGCCTACCACTTCGCGGCTGAGCCGTTGTTGCTCCTAGACGTTTCCGCTTCACAATAACAGCACTTATAGTTGACCAGGGAAGGAATTTGACGAACTGACTTGTTGGAAAGATGGCATCCTATGACGGTGCCACGTTGAAAGTCACTGAGCTCTTCAGTAAGGCTTTTCTACTGCCAATGCTTGTCTATGGGGATTGCATGGCTGTGTGCTTGATTGTATACACCTGTCAGCAACGGGTGTGGCTGAAATAGCTGAATCCACTATTTTGAAGTCGTGTCCACATATTTTTGTGTATGTTCCGCTTTCTTCAACTCATACAATGCCCATATCTTGCTCTAGGTACGGTATGCATCAGACAGGGGAGGTGGCCGAAAAGGCTTCTTTGGGGGGTTCTTGGACAACCTCAAGCAGGAGCTCAGCAAGAACAAGGAAATGAAGGAGAACATCAAGAAGTTTCGCGAGGAGGCCAAAAAGTTGGAGGAATCAGAAGCTCTGAAGCAAGCTCGGAGGAAATATGTGAGTGCTCCAATCCATTGAACAGCTCTATTCATTCATCTTTGGGTGGGCATTTGTGGCCCAGCAAATTAATATTGATGCGCATGTCAAATGTTGTTTCATTGTCACATTGAACAAAGGATGTTGTTAGGCAGGTTGGATTCAATAATTACTTGATTTCTTTCCTTCACTATTTTACTTTCTTCCTTAGCAAACCATAGAGTCTGAAACTGTGAAGACGTCTGAAGTTCTGAAGAAGAAGTTAGGGACCTTCTCAGAGACTGTGAAAGAGGTACATGGATTGCTGTAGTCACACGAGTTCCGTCATCAAGGCTGATGAGTATGGTAAATGTAGAGCTGCATGTTGTCAATTAAATGGCAACATTGACATGAATTACATGCAGTGCCTTCGGAAAGTATTCAGACCCCTTTACTTTTCCCACATTTTATTACGTTAGCCTTATTCTAAAATTGATTAAATACATTTTGTTACTCATCAATCTACACCAATAGCTCATAATGACAAAGCGAAAACAGGTTTTTACAAATGTTTGCTAATTTAAAAAACTAAACCGTGATTCCTTATTTACATAAGTATTCAGACCCTTTGCTATGAGACTCGAAATTGAGCTCAGTTGCATCCTGTTTCCATTGATCATACTTGAGATGTTTCTGCAACTTGACCGGAGTCCACCTGTGGTAAATTCAATTGATTGGACATGATTTGGAAAGGCACACACCTGTCTATATAAGGTCCCACAGTTAACAGTGCATGTCAGCGCAAAAACCAAGCCATGATGTTGAAGGGATTGTCCATAGATCTCCGAGACAGGATTGTGTGGAGGCACAGATCTGGGGAAGGGTAAAAAATTAATAATAATCTGCAGAATTGAAGGTCCCCACGAACAAAGTGGCCTCCATCATTCTTAAATGGATTAAGTTTGGAAATCTTCCTAGAGCTGGCCGCCCGGCCAAACTGAGCAATCAGGGGAGAAGGGCCTTGGTCAGGGAGGTGACCAAGAATCCGATGGTCACTCTGACAGAGCTCCAGAGTTCCTCTGTGGAGGTGGGAGAACCTTCCAGAAGGACAACCATCTCTGCAGCAGCAGGGACTGAGAGACTAGTCAGGATCGAGGTAAAGATTAACGGAGCAAAGTACAGAGAGATCGTTGATGAAAACCTGCTCCAGAGCGCTCAGGACTTCAGACTTGGGTGACGGTTCACCTTCCAACAGGACAACGACCCTAAGCACACAGCCAAGTCAACGCAGGAGTGGCCTGCGGAACAAGTCTCTGAATGTCCTTGAGTGGCCCAGCCAGAGCTAGGACTTGAACCTGATCGAACATCTCTGGAGAGACCTGAAAATAGCTGTGCATCAACACTCCCCATCCAACCTGACAGAGCTTGAGAGGATCTGCAGAGAAGAATGGGAGAAACTCCCCAAATACAGGTGTGCCAAGCTTGTAGCGTCATACCCAAGAAGACTCTAGGCTGTAATCGCTGCCAAAGGTGCTTCAACAAAGTACTGAGTAAAGGGTCTGAATACTTATGTAAATGTGATATTTCAGTTTTTGCTAAAATGTCTAAAAACCTGTTTTTGCTTTGTCATTATGGGGTATTGTGTATAAATGAGGGGGGGGGAAACGATTTAATCAATTTTAGAATAAGGCTGGAAAAAGTCAAGGGGTCTGAATACTTCCCGAATGCACTGTATGTATGCCTTCGTCATGTCAGCAGAAAGTGTGTGAGTGTCTCAGACAAAGTTCATGTGTCTGTTTTATTTGTTTTTAGGGTCTGGAAGAGGTCAGTCGTACAGATATAGGGAGGAAGATCAAGGAGGGAGTGGAGGAAGCAGCAAAGACAGCCAAGACGTCTGCAGAGTCTGTGTCCAAGAGTGGCGAGAAACTGGGAAAGACTGGTGCCTTCAGGGCAATATCTCAGGTGAGAATGGATGGGTTCTCCCAAGGTCCAAAAAGGACCAATTCAGCACTTCAAAGTCAAATACCGGGTTCGGTCATGTTCACTGCATTATAGCAATCACTGGCTCCATTTGTTGTCACTGCATAGACCAAGCAAGTCAAATGATCAGGAGGGAATGTACAGAACCAACCCATTGCTTAGGGAGCTCATCACAACAGCCCATACATTTCCCCTAAAGCCTGCTGTATGTGCACACACAGGGTATAGAGAGTGTGAAGAAGGAGATTGATGACCTTAATCAGAGTGGGCCCTACCGGGCCCCCAAGAGACTACGGAAGAGGAGTGACTTTTCGTCTAAGGCTGCAGAAAATGAGAACAAGGTCTTCGAGGCCAATGAGTACGTGCTGGCAGTCTCCCACTCTCATTCTGTTTCGGTAGAGCTCTAGATTTGTATTTGAGTCAATATCACACCATGTTTTTCAGTGCCCAAATTGCACATGCGGGTATAATTTGGATGCACAGCCAGGGTGAAAGTCAGTTCTAGTCTAGATAAGTGTGTGTAGTGGCATGGCCGTGAGCACTGAGCAGTGATCTGTTTTCTAGGGAGGCCATGGGGGTGGTGCTGCACAAGGACTCCAAATGGTACGCACAGTGGAAGGACTTCAAGGACAACAATATGGTTTTTAACAGTAAGGACAGCCTGTCTCTATCAGTTTGTTAATCTTTCTGATGTCTGCGGTAGTCATTGCAGTCTAAGTATCACCCTTCCGAATCATAATGTAGGAGGATGATATGTTATTTATATGATGAAGACAGAGCGATTCCTCTAAAATATTACATTATTGCTACATCAAAGAATGGTAAGAATGTCTGCTGCTGTAAAACGTTTGTCCAGTAGATGGGGCTAAGTGCAAGTGTATAACAATCAGTGGCTTAGTGCTGTGAATCAGGCTCTGTGGAAACCATGCCCATATACAGTGGCTTGTTGCTCTGCGGGGCGTGGTGCGTTTGTTATCTTTACCAAGTGTCCTTTACGTTTGACTTTACCTTGAACATGAACTTTTGTCCATTTCCAAATTCAAACTGTCGTCATGGTTGGCAGTCAAATGTTCCGGTCTCCAAAATCATAAAGTCTTGAGGGTGCACATTGTAAGGGATCCAAACCTAGTGTAGATGGGGCTCCCTCTGCTAGCTGATTGACTGCTGTATCAGCCTGGTGAACAGTGTCCTGCTCCTATTAAAACCTTTGTGCTAATGGTCCCCCACTAACGAGCAGCAGGTAATGGGAGCCCAGGCACTTCCTAGGCGTCGGGTAGGAGAGGCTGGGGAGCAGTGTCTTTTTACTAGGTGCCTTGAAAACAACTGTTCCTGTTGTTGGTTTTCACCGTAGCCTTATACAGGGAGCAAGCAATTAAGCATTACCTAAGGAAACTGCACCGACTATAAATCATGTTTCTGAATTGTGAAAAGGAACTATGATATACAGGAAGGACATTGTACAAAGTCAATAGAAATAAATTGTATCAAGTTTCTTATTGTCACATCACAATTTACATTTTTAGTCATTTAGCAGACGCTCTTATCCAGAGCGACTTACATTTAGTGAGTGCATACATTTTTCATACTGGCCCCCCCCCGTTGGAATCTAACTCACAACCCTGGCGTTGCAAACGCCATGCTCTACCAACTGAGCTACACAGGGCCTACTTGCCTGACACTGTAAATACATAATGGAATCCAATCTGGGTATGTTTGTACTGCATGTGTTATCAGAGAATGTGCCAGCGAAGTACAGTAAGTAATCAATCACACAGCAGAGCGATACTGTACAACGACCCACAGCTCAGTCCCAGTGTTTGATCCATATGATACAACTCAATGCCCTGACCTTGGGGAAACGCTACTTATGCTGAGTCCAAAAAAACTCTTCCCCCAGCCTGTTACTCTTTGTTTGACGTTGATACACTGCAATTACATGAGATCACTCACACTGCACTCCCCATTTGCACTCTCTTCCAAGGGTTCTTCGAAATGAAGATGAAGTATGATGAAAGCGAGAATGCCCTCGTCAGAGCGTCTCGTGCCGTCACTGATAAAATGACCGACCTCCTAGGTAACCTACTAACTTCTCCATGCCACCAACCCTAACCCCAATCACATGTTTTTGGTAGGTGGGCTCTGTCTTTGTTCTTGTCTAAAGTTGTGTGTGCATGTCTGGTCAGGTGGGCTCTTCTCCAAGACAGAGATGTCTGAGGTGCTGACAGAGATTCTGAAGGTGGACCCGTCGTTCGACAAAGATGTGTTCCTCAAGCAGTGTGAATTTGACATCATACCAAACGTCCTGGAGGTAAAGAAATATCTTTCCTCCCCTAACATTTGTGTGGTACAGATTGTGTTGAAGGCATACAGTAGGAAAACTGGTTTTCTTTTTGAGCTGAAGACACTTGGAAATAAAACCTTCCATGTAACACTGAGTTGTATGTCACTGCAGTTAATAGACACTAGACAAATTATTCGGTCTGCGATCTTCAACATTAGTTGAAACAGTCTGTCTCACTTAAATCTGATGAATATCCAGACAAATTGTAAAATCAATGGAGCACTTCTTTCTCCACTGTCCAGATACATTTTATTGCTCTTTTTGTCTATATCTGCAGTGCCTCATGAGGTGTGGATATCACACTAGTCTGACCTCTCTGGTTGCTTTACCTCTCTCTGTCTCTTTCTGTCTGCAGGCCATGATCCGAGGGGAGCTGGAGGTTCTGAAGGACTGGTGTTATGAAGCGGTAAGCACTCTTTTATTGACCAGTTTATTATCGACTATTCATTTGTACACCGACTGAAGATAAATTGATTATTTGTGAAGCACTGTAAATGTAGACCTGCAATAGTGGTGCTGAGATGTTCTGTATTTTTTTTCCTGCCCTTGCTGTTCTTAGCCCACACCTCTCTGTCTTATGTGTAGACTTACAGCCAGCTGGCCCACCCTATTCAACAGGCCAAGGCTATGGGCCTGCACTTCCACTCTAAGATCCTGGACATAGACAACATTGATGTGAGTTACCCTTTACAACAGTCTCTTCCTAATATTTGTTTGTGGGATTTGCTTTTCTAATAGTCTTTAATTGTGTGTGTGTGTGTGTGTGTGTGTGTGTGTGTGTGTGTGTGTGTGTGTGTGTGTGTTCAGCTGGCCATGGGGAAGATGATGGAGCAGGGCCCGGTGCTGATCATCACCTTCCAGGCCCAGCTGGTCATGGTGATCCGCAACACTAAAGGAGACGTCATAGAGGGAGACCCTGTGAGTAGAATACACTCTCCATCTCTACTCTGGAAATGAGGATCATTTGTAAAAGTATTAAAACAGGGCTCTGTTTGTCTCTGAGCTTGGCTAGTCAGATATGGCAATGTTTCAGACCTGGGGTGCATCTCTTATAGTCTAAAGTGGCTTCCTTCCCTTGTCTTTCAAAGGAGCGAAAGAGAGGAAGCCAGACTAGACTACTGAGACCCTGCTGACTGTCAGCCAGGCTCCACATGAAAGCCTCCTGAGCTGTAAATCTGTCTGATAGGCCAGTGAGGGCACCTCAGGGAGGCTTTGGATTGGGGGAGGGGGAGGGCTGGGCATAATGGGAGCCGCAGGAAACTGGCATGCACCCCCTCAGTCTACCGCAAGGCACTGCCAGGGGATTTATGGAGGCTGGGCTTTTATTTGTTCTATTGTTGATGATGCAACTTTTGTTCCCCCTTGTCTCTCACTGAGAGAATAGGCTGGAAAGGCTAGCAGGGAGGGTTGTACAATTTGGACACCTGTTCAAAAGCATTGAAAGTGACTTAATTTTTGCAACTTGCCATTACCTTTGTCTGTTTGGCCCACAGGACAAGGTGCTGAGGATGATGTACGTGTGGGCCCTGTGTCGAGACCAAGAGGAGCTGAACCCCTATGCAGCCTGGAGACTCCTGGACATCTCTGCCTCCAGCACTGAACAGATCCTCTGAGGCCAACACACACACACACACACACACACAGGGCTGGAAGACCAAGGTGAAGAGGGGAGGCAGGCTGGACGGGGCATGGAATTACCACAGGGACATGAACAAGCAGTGCTGACACTTTCGGCAACCCAGCTAACCCCTCCACCACCATGGCTTTGGGTGGCCCACTGTGGACTGCCTCTTCTGGTTGCCCCTCATGGACCGGACTGGTAGTGTTCACAGACCAGGATAGAGGAAACCCAGACTGGATAGACATGTGTTCCCACTGGGTGACTCTAGGGGCAGTAGTCCACTCAAAGCAGTCGCCCTGTCCTCCTGTCTGTCACACCATGGTCAGATAAGTTGATACTTGTCCTCCTCCTCTCCCAGAAATAATGTTCACTGGAGGATGTGAAGGGTGTCTTTTAATGCTTCTCTGTTGATCCCTTCCCAGTTTGGGGAGGACATCTTGGATGCCATGTGGTCCACCAGTGCCCTAGACACACATTTGTATGATAGCCCAGTCTAATTATTGAATTGAGAAAGTCTATATTTATTATGAAAAAATCTAATAAAAATGACACCAGGTTCACCTCTTCAGACATTTTGTTTGAGGAGTTTTGTTGTACCCATTTGCTGTAAAATGTTTAGGCTTGCCTTAAATAAACTTGGAGATATCTGCCAATATTTTTGACGGCAAACTGTTTATTATTAAAACCTCAACGAAGTGGGTCTTCAATGTATGGCCATGAGATTTTCTTTATTTTAGAGGACACAAATCCTAAAAGATTTTCTGTTGCTGCAAGTGTTAACAGTATTGTTTTAGTATCACTAATTAGCATTGAGCGTCTGCGAACTTGAAGTGATATGGCACACAGATTTGGAATTCTATTGTTTTTTAGAAGGCCTCCAGACAACGCCATGCTGCTAAACAGTCCTAACACAATGGTGCCACACAGGGGGTGACATAGGTTTATGTACACGTGGATCCTCCACTGTTCTGACAACTCATTGGATTGTGATTTGCTGCTATTTAGCTTTTATCCCCCCAGAGATCAGTGAATGTCATGCTTGAGTTTCTGTTTTTATATCAAGCACGCTTGGCAGAGAGAGAAGGCGCCACTTACTGGTGATTTTTTATGGTTGTAGTTTCTCACTACGTCATGGCCAATATGAGTCAACTTAATAAACATTTCTGAATTCCAACCATGTTATATTTGTTTTTAATGCCAGACTTGTTGTTTTGGTTTATGTAACTTATTGAACTTCAGCCCATGAGTGTCATAACATGTAGATGGCTGCCATTTTGAAATGCGTGTAAAGCTTCCCAACTGAGGATGTGCACACTTTTGATTCTCTGACCGAATAACAGAATATATTTCAAAACAGTTCAGAGAGATAATATTCTCTATAGACTCCCTGTAAGCCAGTGTCCTTACTTGTCCTTTCCTGCAGGTGAAAGTCTCACTGACTGTAGAGCACGCTGCAATACATGGAAAGGGGGCCTTATCATGACTGATGTCACCCATTACCCCTGTGAGGGCGGCCAGCACAGCTAGTGGAATGCAGAGCAGCGGGGCCTGCTGAGGACAGTGGGTGGATGTGGATGCTACCAGCTCTGATGCACACGGATTGATTACCCAGGCCTTAGGAAACCTGATGAACAAGCCCACCTCCTGCCTATTGATTCATACATGGCAGTAAGTAGCCAACCTATTCCAGGGCTGTCTGCGACGATGGATCCCCCTAGCTGGTGAGCTACACAATATTTGCATGACCCAACGCGGAATGCCTGGATACAGCCCTTAGCCGTGGTATATTGGTCATATACCATAACCCCCTGAGTTGCCTTATTGCTATTATAAACTGGTTACCAAAGTTATTAGACCAGTAAAAAATACATGTTTTGTCATACCCGTGGTATACGGGCTGTCAGCCAATCAGCATTCAGGGCTTGAACCACCCAGTTTATAAATATACACAGGGCATTCGGAAAGTATTCAGACCCCTTGACTTTTTCTACATTTTGTTGCGTTACAGCCTTATTCTAAAATTGATTAAATAATTGTTTTTCCTAGTCAATCTACACACAATATCCCATAATGACAAAGCGAAAACAGGTTTTTAAACATTTGTGCAACTGGATTAAAAACAGAAATACCTTATTTACATAAGTATTCAGACCCTTTGCGATGAGACTCGAAGTTGAGCTCAGGTGCATCCTGTTTCCATTGATCATCCTTGAGATGTTTCTACAACTAGATTGGAGTCCACCTGTGGTAAATTCAATTGATTGGACATGATTAGGAAAGGTACCACAGTTGACAGTGCATGTCAGAGCAAAAACCAAGCCACACGGTCGAAGGAATTGTAAGTAGAGCTCCTAGACAGGATTGTGTTGAGGCACAGATCTGGGGAAGGATACCAAAACAGCCATGCAATCTCCATAGACAAACTTTGGCAGTAGAATGGCCTTACTGAAGACCTCAGTGACTTTCAACGTGGCACTGTCAAAGGTTGCCACCTTTCCAACAAGTCAGTTTGTAAAATCTCTGCCCTGCTAGAGCTGCCCCGGTCAACTGTAAGTGCTGTTATTGTGAAGTGGAAACATCTAGGAGCAACAACAGCAAAGTGGTAGGCCACACAAGCTCACAGAACAGGACTGCCGAGTGCTGAAGCGCGTAATGCGTAAAAATCGTCTGTCCTCGGTTGCAACCCTCACTATCGAGTTCCAAACTGCCTCTGGAAGCAACGTCAGCACAATAACTGTTCGTCGGGAGCTTCATGAAACGGGTTTCCATGGCCAAGTAGCTGCACACAAGCCTAAGATCACCATGCGCAATGCCAAGTATCGGCTGGAGGGATGTAAAGCTCACCGCCATTGGACTTTGGAGCAGTGGAAAAACGTTCTCTGGAGTGATGAATCATGCTTCACCATCTGGCAGTCTGACGGACTAATCTGGGTTTGGCGGATGCCAGGAGAACACTACCTGCCCCAATGCATAGTGCCAACTGTTAAGTTTGGTGGAGGAGGAATAATGGTATGGTGCTGTTTTTCATGGTTCAGGCTAGGCCCCTTAGTTCCAGTGAAGGGGAATCTTAACGCTACAGCATACAATGACATTCTAGACGATTCTGTGCTTCCAACTTTGTGGCAACTGTTTGAGGAAGGCCCTTTTCTGTTTCAGCATGACAATGCCCCTGTGCACAAAGCGAGGTCCATACAGAAATGATTCGTCGAGATCAGTGTGGAAGAACTTGACTGGCCTGCAAGTTGGCTGGATGTCCTATGGGTGGTGGACCATTGTTGATACACACGGGAAACTGTTGAGTGTGAAACCCAGCAGCGTTGCAGTTCTTGACACAAACCGGTGCGCCTGGCACCTACTACCATACCCAGTTCAAAGGCACTTAAATATTTTGTCTTCTTCTGAATGGCACACACACAATCCACGTCTCAATTGTCTCAACGCTTAAAAATGATGATTTAACCTGACTCCTTGCCTTCATTTTCACTGATTTGAAGTGGATTTAACAAGTGATATCAATAAGAGATCATAGCTTTCACCTGGATTCTCCTGGTCAGTCTATGTCATGGAAAGAGCAGGTGTTCCTAATGTTTTGTACACTCTGTGTACTTTCGATATCTGCTTTTCATCAGTTATCTTCCCTAGTTGAGTGACACCAAACCAATTGGAATGCATTTAATGGAAGATGACTGGAAAGTAATTCCTCAAGTCAATTGACTATAGTATTAAATTCACTGCCCCTTGTCAGCGAAGCTATATTATTTCACGTGATATATTCAGTATTCCAAATAAAATAAAATTGTATTTGTCACATGCGCCGAATACAACAGGTGTAGACCTTACAGTGAAATGCTTTCTTACAAGCCCTTAACCAACAATGCAGTTTTAAGAAAGAATACCAAAAAAAATCACACAAAAAAGCAAAATAAAAGGAACAAATAATTAAAGAGCAGCAGTAAAAATAACAATAGCGAGGCTATATACAGGGGGTACCGGTACTGAGTCAATGTGCGGGGGCACCGGTATTCATGGTTATAGTCCGGCAAATGGCCATCTCTGACACTTGACCACCTGTGAAGTTTAAGTTTTTCATGCCTGTCATCCTTCTATTCATTTAGTCACCCTCTCTTCCTCTTTTTCTGATGCTCCATTAAGTTGGCTGTAGTTGAGTTCCCCCAGCCCCCATCTCCCTATCCAGCAACACCCCCTCCTCTATTCCTCTGTTCTAATAGAGGAAGTGCCAGAGGTCAGCAAGCCAGTGAGGAGAAACCTCAACCCCTCATGTAAACTCTCCTTCCAGACTCACATTAAGCATCTCCAATCAAAAGTTAGATCTAGAATCGGCTTCCTATTTCGCAACAAAGCCTCCTTCACTCATGCTGCCAAACATGCTCTCGTAAAACTGACTATCCTACCGATCCTTGACTTCGGCGATGTCATTTACAAAATAGCCTCCAACACCCTACTCAGCAAATTGGATGTAGTCTATCACAGTGCCATCCGTTTTGTCACCAAAGCCCCATATACTACCCACCATTGTGACCTGTACGCTCTTGTTGGCTGGCCCTCACTACATATTCGTCGCCAAACCCACTGGCTCCAGGTCATCTATAAATCACTGCTAGGCAAATCCCCGTCTTAATTTAGCTCACTGGTCACCCGTAGTCTGCGCTCCAGCAGGTACATCTCACTGGTCATCCCCAAAGCCAACACCTCCTTTGGCCGCCATTCCTTCCAGTTCTCTGCTGCCAATGACTGGAACGAACTGCAAAAATCTCTGAAGCTGGAGACTCTTATCTCCCTAACTAACTTTAAGCGTCAGTTGTCAGAGCAGCTTACCGATCACTGCACCTGTACACAGCCTTTCTGAAATTAGCCCACCCAACTACCTCATCCCCATATTGTTATTTATTTTGCTAATTTGCACCCCAGTATCTCTATTTGCACATCATCTTTTGCACATCTATCATTCCAGTATTATATGAAATTGTAACTATTTTGCACTATGGCCTATTTTTGCCTTACCTCCATAACTTACTACATTTGAACACACTGAATATATATTTTCTGTTGTATTTTTGACTTTACGTTTTGTTTACCCCATATGTAACTCTGTGTTTGTTGTTTTTATCGCACTGCTTTGCTTTATCTTGGCCAGGTCGCAGTTGTAAATGAGAACTTGTTCTCAACTGGCTTACCTGGTTAAATAAAGGTGAAATAAAAAAATATATAGAAAAAAAATCATGGAAAAACCAGGAGTATGTTTCTCAGTTGTCATCATGTTGTTAAATGTTCGCTCTGGAAAAGAGCCTCTGAATCGGGCAGATGCTCATTAAGCTTTTGGAGACCACACAACTGAAGGTCACGTCTGTGTGTGTGTGTGTGTTGCAGTGGGGCACTGTGCCATTGTGAGTATGACAGTCATGTTAAATGTCAGGAGGTGTCAAGGGGAGAGAGGATTAGAGAGAGGAATGTTGATTTGTCTCGCATGGACCACACTTCTCTGAATGGCCCAGGGGCTAACTGAAGTGCCAAAGAGAGAGAGAAAGAGAGAGAGAGCTTTTCTGTTTACGTGTGTGTGTGGGAGCTGCCGTGTGCGGTGGTAGCTGTGACTGTGTGCCGTAGGAGTACAGTAACAAGGCAATGTGCTGTACACCAGAGAGTAGCCACAGTGGGACTGGTAGTTGATTTGTCTGTCTGGGCTTGTGACACTAACACAGTCATTCTTCATCCCTCTCACTGGGTTTCTCATTATCCCAAGTCTCCAGATACAGTCTCATTAAGCACATGGGACTTACTGGTGTTCTGTTTAACCTTCAAGGTTAAATCACATTCATATTTTAATACTTTAACATGCAGGACTGTAGTGGCATTATCTTGGTCTAAACATTTTGATAATGGATGTTCCTCTGCAACTTTCTCAGTTTTGTTTGGGGATATTGCTTCTTATTACAATGACTGTTTCTAAAGTTATCTAAATCTCCTCATTCTCATCTTTTCATAAAGCTTCTCTTGTGAGTGATGCACTCTGGGACTTTTTAGCTTAGCTACATTTTGTCGTTATTAAATCCCCTGTCATTTTCATACCTCTCCTCTCCCGTAAAATAAGCTGGCTATATCAGATGGGTGGGAAAACCACGTGTCATGAATATATCTATCACTAATCGAATAGAGAGGCCATTTTAGATTCAGATTCTTTGTTTAGCATTGGAGATGAGGGGCTGGGATGGTGTGTGTCATCGGCACGCCTGCTCAGCACTAATGTGTTAGGACTGTGCACTGACCAGTCTCCTATCTGTCCCTGCCATCTCGGCGGAGAGACGAGGGGGGACCGGGTGGGAGGGCGGACGTGCCAAAACTCACAGCCCAT
Organism: Coregonus lavaretus; assembly: GCF_964263955.1. Lineage (NCBI taxonomy): Eukaryota > Metazoa > Chordata > Actinopteri > Salmoniformes > Salmonidae > Coregonus > Coregonus lavaretus. The sequence goes on along the minus strand of NC_139993.1, from coordinate 33,959,629 downwards.
TAGCATCAGGCGCAGAGGAGAACAGCCAAGCTTGGGTGCGATCTCTCTCTCTCGCACACACACACACAGTCCTCTAATTGTGAGGGTGGGTTCATTACGAGAATCCATGATTCTGCTGTGAAAAAGGAGAAAATAATAATGTTTTCATCCATCTGAGTGTCTCCTTCCTCTCAAGCCTCTGTTGGTGCTGTATAGGGCGGACATTTGTCAGAAGATTTAGTGGCCAGTCATATCTTCCTTTGTCAGGAGGGAGACAGGGATGATTTCTGTAAGAGTACAAAAGGAACCAGGCTGTAAATACAACTTCCTGTCTTAACCAGACACAAATGGCTTCAGAAGTTGTCTGGGAGAGTCAGCCACGGCCATTATCTTTTGGCAGAGGCCCCAGACAGTGTACCTGGGATGCAGTCAGTATTGCACACCGCATACAGCCTGTACAAGTTGGTGCATGAATATCAAAGTGATGGGTTCGTGATTGAAATCACTTACCCAGGTGAGAGGATGTAGTGCCAACATGTCAGACTGTATTTCTCTTTCAGTATAAAAATTGCATTCCATTGAAAAGCCAGTGACCAGGCATCATTCCATCATGATTATCAACATAATCAATACATCCTACACAAAATAATGGAATAGATGGCTTTGAGGTTGAGTGAAAGAAGAGTGTCTGTGTTGGGGGTTGCCATACACCAGCCATTTGTATCTTAGTGAGTAATATGTGTGTATTGTATATGTGTCTATTGTATATGTGTGTATTGTATATGTGTGTGTGTATACACAAACACCTACCAACACCTAGGCTACTGCTCTGAAAGATAACCTCACCTCAGGCTCGGGGTGGGGGCTCTCTTTCCCTTCCCACAAGCTATTGTTTGCTCTAGTTTAACGACAGTTAATCCAGAAGAGTAAATCAGTGTGTGGAGCAGAGGGGTGGGCCACAGGGTAGCCCCGTCCCTGCTCTCAATGCCCTATAAATAACCCTAATAGTGATGGAGGCCCTATTGGATTAAGTTTCCACTCTGCTCAGCCCCAGACACTATTTCAGTTATTACAGAGACCCACTAAATCACAACAGACATTAATTAACGTGTAGAAGCAGCTGAGAGGTAGCTCAGGTCAGGAGGATCCCCTCCATAGAGAAACCATGGGGAGATCCAGATGGAGAGACAGCCCAAAGAGCAATTACTTAAAGCAGTGGCCACCAACCCTGGACATATAGATTTAATCATGGTCTTGGATAGCGTTGAACAAGTTCAATCAGGTCCTATTGAGCTGGGCTGGAACAAAACCTGCAGCTCTCCAGGGCAAGGGTTGGTGACCACTGTCGTAAAGACACAAGTAACTAGAAACTTTGCGATCCATTTTTCAACTCAGAGATGGGAGGATAGGAGGAATGATAGGATGAAAGATAGACCAGGAGTTCAAATGAGCTTGCCTGAGAAGGTAGAGGAGCCCATGTTAAGAGGCTGTATGCTAGCCAGGTGTTCTGACAGGAGAAATGGACTAGGTTAAGTACAGCTATACATTAAAAAATACAGTGGTTCAGGCGATTTCCCCTTAGTCTGGTTGGTTTGCTGTACTTTACTATTAGCATGACTGTGAAATGACAGGTGAAATGACAGGAGGGATAAAACATGGCGGCCCCATTATCAATAGTAATGGAGGTCAGGGTTTTATAGTGAGCAGCGAGTGAGATTATTTTGACAGCTGAAGGATGTACGTGAGAATGAGTATGAGGAGGGGGAAAGGGAAAGGGTTGAAAAAAAAAAAAACTGCTGACGGTCAGGTCTTTAGTCAGACTTAAAGACCAGTTGAGTGACTTTACAAGAACTAGCAAGGCAACCATGTCACCACAATTAGCTACAGTTGCCTTTGCTCACCACGACTTACTGTATTTCACTAAGGATTAGTTGAGAGAGTGTTGGGGTTATAGCGAACTACACACAATGAATTATGGGGAAGTACAGTCGCTTGTGAAAGTATTCACCCCCATTGGCATTTTTCCTATTTTGTTGCCTTACAACCTGGAATTCAAATGGATGTTTTGGGAATTTTGTATCATTTGATTTACTCAACATGCCTACCACTTTGAAGATGCAAAATAATTTTTTTTGTGAAACAAACAAGAAATAAGACAAAAAACAGAACTTGAGCGTGCACAACTATTCACCCCCCCAAAGTCAATACTATGTAGAGCCACCTTTTGCAGCAATTACAGCTGCAAGTCTCTTGCTGTATGTCTCTATAAGCTTGGCACATCTAGCCACTGGCATTTGTGCCCATTCTTCAAAGCAAAACTGCTCCAGCTCCTTCAAGTTGGATGGGTTCCACTGGTGTATAGCAATCTTTAAGTCATACCACAGATTCTCAATTGGATTGAGGTCTGGGCTTTGACTAGGCCATTCCAAGACATTTAAATGTTTCCCCTTAAACCACTCGAGTGTTGCTTTAGCAGTATGCTTAGGGTCATTGTCCTGCTGGAAGGTGAACCTCCGTCCCAGTCTCAAATCTCTGGAAGACTAAAACAGGTTTCCCTCAAGAATTTCCCAGTATTTAGCGCCATCCATCATTCCTTCAATTCTGACCAGTTTCCCAGACCTTGCCGATGGAAAAACATCCCCACAGCATGATGCTGCCACCACCATGCTTCACTGTGGGGATGGTGTTCTCGGGGTGATGAGAGGTGTTGGGTTTGCGCCAGACATAGCGTTTTTCTTGATGCCCAAAAAGCTCAATTTTAGTCTCATCTGACCAGAGTACCTTCTTCCATATGTTTGGGGAGTCTCCCACATGGCTTTTGTCAAACACATATTATTTTTGTCTTTAAGCAATGGCTTTTTTCTGTCCACTCTTCCGTAAAGCCCAGCTCTGTGGAGTGTACAGCTTAAAGTAGTCCTATGGACAGATACTCCAATCTCCGCTATGGAGCTTTGCAGCTCCTTCAGGGTTATCTTCGGTCTCTTTGTTGCCTCTCTGATTAATGCCCTCCTTGCCTGGTCCGTGAGTTTTGGTGGGTGGCCCTCTCTTGGCAGGTTTGTTGTGGTGCCATATTCTTTCCATTTTTTAATAATGGATTTAATGGTGCTCCATGGGATGTTCCAAGTTTCTGATATTTTTTTATAACCCAACCCTGATCTGTACTTCTCCACAACGTTGTCCCTGACCTGTTTGGAGAGGTCCTTGGTCTTCATGGTGCCGCTTGCTTGGTGGTGCCCCTTGCTTAGTGGTGTTGCAGACTCTGGGGCCTTTCAGAACAGGTGTATATATACTGAGATCATGTGACAGATCATGTGACACTTAGATTTTACACAGGTGGACTTTATTTAACTAAATATGTGACTTCTGAAGGTGACTTCTGAAGGTAATTGGTTGCACCAGATCTTATTTAGGGGCTTCATAGCAAAGGGGGTGAATACATATGCATGCACCACTTTTCCGTAATTCATTTTTTCGAATTTTTTAAAACAAGTTATTTTTTTCATTTCACTTCACCAATTTTGACTATTTTTTTGTATGTCCAAATAAATATCAATTTAAATTACAGGTTGTAATGCAACAAAATAGGGGGGGGGGGGGGATAAATACCGTAAAAGCCTTGGTTTTCTGCACGTTAACATCAGAAGCCTCCTTCCTAAGTTTAAGTTATTCACTGTGTTAGCACACGTTAGCCAACCCTGATGTTCTAGTAGTGTCTGAATCCTGGCTTAGGAAGGCCACCAAAAATTCTGAAATGTCCACCCCCAACTACAACATTTTCCGTCTAGATAGAACTGCCAAAGGGGGTGGAGTTGCAATGTACTGTAGAGATAGCCTGCAGAGCTCTATCATACTATCCAGGTCTGTGCCCAAACAGTTTGAGCTTCTACTTCAAAAAATCCACCTTTTTTAGAATTTTTTTCCAGAAATAAGTCTCTCACTGTTGCCGCTTGCTACAGACCCCCCTCAGCCCCCAGCTGTGCCCTGGACACCATATGTGAATTGATTACCCCCCATTTATCCTCAGAGTTCGTACTGCTTAGTGACCTAAATTGGGATATGCTTAACACCCCGGCCATCCTACAATCCAAACTAGATGCCCTCAATCTCACACAAATTATCAACGAACCTACCAGGTACAACCCTAAATCCGTAAACATGGGTACCCTCATAGATATCATCCTGACTAACTTACCCTCTAAATACACCTCTGCTGTCTTCAACCAGGATCTCAGCGATCACTGCCTTATTGCCTGTGTCCGTAACGGGTCTGCGGTCAAACGACCACCCCTCATCACTGTCAAACGCTCCCTAAAACACTTTAGCGAGCAGGTCTTCCTAATTGACCTGGCCCAGGTATCCTGGATGGATATCGATCTCATTCCGTCTGTAGAGGATGCCTGGTTGTTCTTTAAAAGTAATTTCCTCTCAATCTTAAATAAACATGCCCCATTCAAAAAATACAGAACTAAGAACAGATATAGCCCCTGGTTCTCCTCAGACTTGACTGCCCTTGACCAGCACAAAAACATCCTATGATAGAAGGCACCTCCGTACCTTCAGGCTCTGATCAGTCCCTACACCCAAACGAGGGCATTGCGTTCATCCACCTCTGGCCTGCTGGCTCCCCTACCTCTGCTGAAGCACAGTTCCCGCTCAGCCCAGTCAAAACTGTTCGCTGCTCTGGCACCCCAATGGTGGAACAAGCTCCCTCACGACGCCAGGACAGCGGAGTCACTCACCACCTTCCGGAGACATTTGAAACCCCACCTCTTTAAGGAATACCTGGGATAGGATAAAGTAATCCTTCTAACCCCCCCTTACCCCCTTACCCCCCCCCCCCCCCCCCCCCCCCAAAAAAAAAAAAAAAACAACAAAAAAAAATAACAAAAAACATTTGTAAAGTGGTTATCCCACTGGCTATAAGGTGAATGCACCAATTTGTAAGTCGCTCTGGATAAGAGCGTCTGCTAAATGACATAAATGTAAATGTAAATGTACTGCATTAGCATCAAATAGCCCCCGCGATATGCAACTTTACAGGGAAGTTAGGAACCAATATACACAAGCAGTTAGGAAAGCAAAGGCTAGCTTTTTCAAACAGAAATTTGCATCCTGTAGCACTAACTCCAAAAAGTTTTAGGACACTGTAAAGTCCATGGAGAATAAGAGCACCTCCTCCCAGCTGCCCACTGCACTGAGGCTAGGAAACACTATCACCACCGATAAATCTACAATAATCGAGAATTTCAACAAGCATTTTGCTACGGCTGGCCATGCTTTCCACCTGGCTACCACTACCCCGGCCACCAGCTCTGCACCCTCGGCTGCAACTTGCCCATGCTCCTCTACGCAGACGACACCATTTTGTATACATTTTGTATACATCTGGCCCTTCATTGGACACTATGTTAACAAACCTCCAAACGAGCTTCAATGCCATACAACACTCCTTCAGTAGCCTCCAACTGCTCTTAAACACTAGTAAAACTAAATGCATGCTCTTCAATCGAACGCTGCTGGCACCCGCCCACCTGACTAGAATCACTACTCTCGACGGGTCTGACCTAGAGTATGTGGACAACTACAAATACCTAGGTGTCTGGTTAGACTGTAAACTCTCCTTCCAGACTCCAATCCAAAGTTAAATCTAGAATCGGCTTCCTATTTCGCAACAAAGCCTCCTTCACTCATGCTGCCAAACATGCCCTCGTAAAACTGACTATCCTACCGATACTTGACTTCGGCGATGTCATTTACAAAATAGCCTCCAACACTCTACTCAGCAAATTGGATGTAGTCTATCACAGTGCCATCCGTTTTGTCACCAAAGCCCCATATACTACCAACCACTGTGACCTGTACGCTCTTGTTGGCTGGTCCTCACTACATATTCGTCGCCAAACCCACTGGCTCCAGGCCATCTATAAATCACTGCTAGGCAAATCCCCGCCTTATCTTAGCTCATTGGTCACCATAGCAACACCCACCCGTAGAATGCGCTCCAGCAGGTATATCTCACTGGTCATCCCCAAAGCCAACACCTCCTTTGGCCGCCATTCCTTCCAGTTCTCTGCTGCCAATGACTGGAACAAATTACAAACATCTCTGAAGCTGGAGACTCTTATCTCCGTCACTAACTTTAAGCATCACTTGTCAGAGCACCTTACCGATCACTGCACCTGTACACAGCCCATCTATAATTAGCCCACCCAACTACCTCATCCCCATATTGTTATTTATTTTGCTCATTTGCACCACAGTATCTCTATTTGCACATCATCTCTTGCACATCTATCATTCCAGTGTTAATACTAATTGTAATTATTTTGCACTATAGCCTATTTATTGCCTTACCTCCATAACTTGCTACATTTGCACAGACTGTATATATATTTTCTGTTGTATTTTTGACTTTATGTTTTGTTTTACCCCATATGTAACTCTGTTATTGTTGTTTTTATCGCACTGCTTTGCTTTATCTTGGCCAGGTCGCAGTTGTAAATGAGAACTTGTTCTCAACAGGCTTACCTGGTTAAATAAAGGTGAAAAAAAAAAAAAAACTTTTGCAAGCCACTGTATATGGTTTGAGTTTAAAGAACTGAACCCATAGTTGTATTTATTGTATTAATTGTACTGAAATTATATGGTACAGTAATTAATAGTCATAATAGTGTCTTTCATTTATTAAAGATGGCTAATTAGCACTTTGACTTACATAACTATGCATGCTAATTCCAGATGTTAAAATCGATTTAGGTATTAGTGACTAATTATTCCTGGAATATTGAGGACCCATAGTGTCATACTGCTAGAGACCCTATAGGTGAGTCCAGCCCTGATTTCCCTCAAGGAGTAAAGATGGTAAAACCTTGAGGGTTTTCATTCCAAATCTGCAGTACTTCCTGTACTTTGTATATAACTACTATATCTCTGTATCTATTCACAAAGTGCACCTTGACTTACAGACATGCAGTCTGTCTGTCTGTCTCTCTCTCTCTCTCTCTCTCTCTCTCTCTCTCTCTACCTCTACACCTCTCCTCTTCCCTTTCTCTCTCTCTCTCTCTCTCTCTCTCTCTCTCTCTCTCTCTCTCTCTCTCTCTCTCTCTCTCTCTCTCTCTCTCTCTCTCTCTCCCTCTACACCTCTCCTCTTCCCTTTCTCTCTCTCTCTCTCTCTCTCTCTCTCTCTCTCTCTCTCTCTCTCTACCTCTACACCTCTCCTCTTCCCTTTCTCCCTCTCTCTCTCTCTCTCTCTCTCTCTCTCTCTCTCTCTCTCTCTCTCTCTCTCTCTCTCTCTCTCTCTCTCTCCACCTCTCCTCTTCCCTTCCCTTTCTCCCATTTCAAAAGGCCAATCAAGAGACAAAATCATGGTTCCATAAAAGGCGTGGCCGGGGGTGTCTTGTGAGACAGCTGGGAGTGACGGATGTATCCGGCTCTGCCCATCGGAATAAATAGCAGTATTAGTGGCGCTACAGCTGGCCTCCGCCGCCTCTTACTGGCCTATGAAATGTGCCGCATGGCAGTGCCTGGGCCTCGCCAGCGTGATGAATGGCTTATATTCCTTGCTAAAGCATATTAAAGTCAGATTGCATGATGGATAGCAGGGGAGGAGGCAGGGAGGAGATTTAGGAAGCAGGGGTAGCTTTTGATAAAATATGAAAAGGGAGGAAATTAAATCCCAGACAAAAATATCAAAATCAACCCAGTGTGTGTGTCTCTCGCTCTCTCTCTCTCTCTCTCTCTCTCTCTCTCTCTCTCTCTCTCTCTCTCTCTCTCCACCCCACTCTAGTCTAGTGAATGCCTTCATGGCTCCATTGAAGCTTCTTGTGCAGTTGCTTCAGTTAACACCACATAGGTTAGGTCGGTTCCCAGAGGTAACAAGCGATTTTCCTCTTAACCTGCCAACCTCAGCGCGACTAAACTTAATTCATCGTGTTCAGTCAGGTCAACTGTGATCAAATGGTCATTCAAAGTCGGAACTTTCCCCTTGTTCTGTTTGGAGAACTATTATGGGCTTTCCTCAGACTTTATCCTAAAAACTGTGAATTTCAAGAAACAAATCACTAGAGGTCTATGGACTCTGCTCGACTCAGTGATTTCCCCCATGCAATCAGGAGAGTCCCTATCAATAAAAAGCACACTTTACTTTGCTGCAGAAATCCATTTGGCCCCAACATAATTACCTCTAGAACTCCTTCACTCATAAGTAACACTTTCCATTATTGATGACCTCATGGCAGGTAATGCTTAATTTTAAAGTGGCAGTAAATACACCAAAATTGTCACTTAATTAGTCAACTGTCATCTTAAGCTCTGTCAAATAACTGCTTTTTGATTGGCTTTAATTTTGGATGAGAATTTGTTTAATCAGTGGTTGGATGGAGCTGGTGGCAGTTGGTTCAGGGGCCTGAACATGTAATTTCCTGCCTGGTTGGTCACTCCTCGGCTGGGGAAGCCTGACCTCCTTCCTCCTCCCTGGGCCACTGGAGATCAAGACTGTGATTGGACTGAAGACCTCAATCACTCCGCTGATATCTTCATCTGAGGGAGAATCCCTGTCAATGCTTTCTGATGACTCCAGACAAGCCTGTGATTGAACAAAATTGAACCCAGTCTGCGTTTAATCACATTACATAGACAACAACACTGAGTGTAGAAAACATATTTCCAAGACATAGACTGACCAGGTGAAAGCTATGATCCCGTATTGATGTCATTTGTTAAATCCACTTAAATCACTGTAGATTAAGGGGAAGAGACAGGTTAAAGAATGATTTTTAAACCTTGAGGCAATTGAGACATGGATTGTGTATGTGTGCCATTCAGAGGGTGAATTGGCAAGACAAAAGATTTAAGTGCCTTTGAACAGGGTATGGTAGTAGGTGCCGGGCGCACAAGTTTGAGTGTGTCAAGAACTGCAATGCTGCTGGGTTTTTCACGCTCAACAGTTTTCTGTGTGTATCAAGAATGGTCCATCACCCAAATGACATCCAGCCAACTTGACACAACTGTGGGAAGCATTGGAGTCAACATGGGCCAGCATCCCTGTGGAACGCTTTCGACACCTTGTGGAGTCTATGCCCCGACAAATCTTTAAGGGTTAAATCCAGAGGACATCCAGTTACACCACTGGAGACATACCCTGGTTAGAGGTGCTTTCTCTTAACCCTTTTTTTAACCTGGAAAGATCCTTGAGGTTAAAAACATATTTTTCGAGGACGACCTAGCCAGGCCCTGTGTGTGTGTGTGTGCTTACATGTGCACGTGCACGAGGGACTGGGTGAGTTTCTCTCCACTGGCAAGAGAGGAAAAAAACAAATGTGAAAGTGATACATGGCATCTGCGTGGCTGGCTGCTTCTCTGGCACGACTCAGCCCTCATTCCTTATTAAGCTATTTATTTTAATTAATTTATGAAAATTATCAATCATTTTAAATGTAGCCAGCATTAATTCTCTGGTGATGCTAATCCTTGTTCGGGCAGGTTTTGGCGTTCGTCGTCACCGGTTTACTAGCTACTGCCGCTCCCCTTCTCATCACTCCACTTATCTTGTCTTGTCAATCACACACACCTGGTGCTCATCCCCTAATTAGTCTGTGTATAAGTGTTCCCTCTGCCCCCTTGTCTTTGTGAGTGATTGTTCTATGTGGGAGGAGAGTAGCTCGGTTGAGTTACTCTCTCATTTATTTTGCCAGGGTTGATTTTCCCCTGTGTCATTACAATTATTGTATTTTCTGAGACTGTGTTTGGTCAGGGAGGATTGTTTCCCCTGTACCTGTCTCAATTGCCGTTGTAGGCGCATTGTATGTCTGGAAGGAATAAATCTGCATCCGGTTATTTTACTCCTGCGCCTGACTCCGTCCATCATTCACCACATCGGGGAGGATTTTAAAGTTTGCCGTCTTAATTTGAGCCAGTTTGCTACAGCGGGAAAATAGTCCTGCAGCAACAGGAAGTGTGAATTATTATGTGGATTATAATTAATGGACATTTTTGGTAGGGGTTGATACGTTTTTTGTTAGGGCAAATCAAATCTGACCTTTTTTAAGTGGAAATTACATATGTTAAAAGCCTTGTTAAACCTCGAATACACTATAAGTTTGCATTTCCTGCTGTGCAGGAAAATTCCTGTAACAACAGGATGATCCAGTTAAGATACAGCATCTGTATCTCTCCAGCCCTCCTCCATGACTAAGGGATAGCCAAAGCAGTATGCACACATTGCACAGAAAGATACATTATGTTATGTAATACAAATTACTTCACCATGCTGCATGTTATGGCCCTACCCTATCATGTTATGGACCTATCCTATCATGTTATGGACCTACCCTATCATGTTATGGACCTACCCTATCATGTTATGGACCTACCCTATCATGTTATGGCCCTACCCTATCATGTTATGGACCTATCCTATCATGTTATGGACCTACCCTATTATGTTATGGACCTACCCTATCATGTTATGGACCTACCCTATCATTGTCCATCATTGAAATACGGAAAGACTTTACATTTTGTAGCTAATTTGCTAAATGAGTGATAGCTCATTTTATTCTGCAATTTCAAGTGAGAAAAGAGGAAGACTGTGCTGGCTTGTATCCATGCCGCTTGGGACTTTACCCTCAGGCTGGACTTGTTTGCTCTGCTATAGGCTATTGAGGGAGGTTATTGAGAGAAACAGAACATTGATGGTAGAAGCAGCTGAGAGAGTTTTACAGTGTGTCAGGGTTACTGAAGTCACGATTTCCTCACGATCAAGTCTCACTACACAACTGTCCAAGGAATAGGCCTGCATCAATCCGACATCCTCAGACGTCTCCGACCAGCCAACCAACACAACCTCTGTAAACACAGATATAGACTGTTTACTACCATTACATAGTCATGCATAATTAACATCTTATGAATATTAAAGTATTCTCACTGTGGCCTACAATCCATTTCTGCCTTAATTATATCGGTAAACACGCCTTGGGTACAACATAAATTGTCGAAATCCAATTCCCAAGGTCATTGGGGGACTGTAATGTACCTATTACAGACCACACTCTCATTCTGGCATCATAAGAGCAGTCCCATTGGAATATCAGGACTGATTCATGTCTTCACTGTATTGATCTGTACCTGTTGGCTCTTTAGAAGTGGATAGTGAATGGGAGTCATCATTCTCCTACATGCTGTGCGGTACAAACTGCCCTGGCTTTGTATATGTACTACTTCAAGGTTGCGCCGGTGCTTGGTAATGTCCAGAGAGGCAGAGTATACCCATAAGGATGAAGCCTGAGCGCTGGCCAGACAGTTTGGGATAATTACATAAAAATAGAATAGTTAATGGTCCATGATGTGTGGGTCAGCCAGGAGAGTGTCTGGGACAGGGGCTTGGACTGGTCAGTGGCTGTAGTGCTGTGATGTATGCTTCCTGCTTCCCTACAACATGTAGATCAGCAGAGGAACAATTAAAGCTTTATCAAATCAAATCAAATTTTATTTGTCACATGCGCCGAATACAACAGGTGTAAACCTTACAGTGAAATGCTTACTTACAAGCCCTTAACCAACAGTGCAGTTTTAAGAAAAATAAGTGTTAAGTAAAATATAGATGAGTACAAATAAAAAAAGAAGAAAAATAACAATGTGCGGGGGCACAGGTTAGTCAAGGTAATTGAGGTAATATGTACATGTGGGTAGAGGTAAAGTGACTATGCATAGATAATAAACAGAGAGTAGCAGCAGTGTAAAAAGAGGGGTGGGGGGGGGGGGTGGGGGGGTGACGACAATGCAAATAGTCCGGGTAGCCATTTGATTAGCTGTTCAGGAGTTTTATGGCTTGGGGCTAGAAGCTGTTAAGAAGCCTTTTGGACCTAGACTTGGCGCTCCAGTACCGCTTGCCGTGCAGTCTATGACTAGGGTGGCTGGAGTCTTTGGCAATTTTTAGGGCCTTCCTCTGACACCGCCTGGTATAGAGGTCTTGAATGGGAGGAAGCTTGGCCCCAGTGATGTACTGGGCCGTACGCACTACCCTCTGTAGTGCCTTGCGATCGGAGGCCAAGCAGTTGCCATACCAGGCGGTGATGCAACCAGTCAGGATGCTCTCGATGGTGCAGCTGTAGAATTTTTTGAGTATCTGAGGACCCATGCCGAATCTTTTCAGTCTCCTGAGGGGGAATAGGCTTTGTCGTGCCCTCTTCACGACTGTCTTGGTGTGTTTGGACCATGATAGTTTGTTGGTGATGTGGACAAGCTCTCAACCTGCTCCACTACAGCCCCGTCGATCAGAATGGGGGCGTGCTCGGTCCTCCTTTTCCTGTAGTCCACAATCATCTCCTTTGTCTTGATCACGTTGAGGGAGAGGTTGTTGTCCTGGCACCACACGGCCAGGTCTCTGACCTCCTCCCTATAGGCTGTCTCATCGTTGTCGGTGATCAGGCCCACCACTGTTGTGTCGTCGGCAAACTTAATGATGGTGTTGGAGTTGTGCTTGGCCATGCAGTTATGGGTGAACAAGGAGTACAGGAGGGGACTGAGCATGCACCCCTGAGGGGCCCACGTGTTGAGGATCAGCGTGGCAGATGTGTTGTTACCTACCCTTACCACCTGGGGGCGGCCCGTCAGGAAGTCCAGGATCCAGTTGCAGAGGGAGGTGTTTCGTCCCAGGGTCCTTAGCTTAGTGATGAGCTTTGAGGGCACAATGGTGTTGAACGCTGAGCTGTAGTCAATGAATAGCATTCTCACGTATGTGTTCCTTTTGTCCAGGTGGAAAGGGCAGTGTGGTGTGCAATAGAGATTGCATAATCTGTGGATCTGTTGGGGCGGTATGGAAATTGGAGTGGGTCTAGGGTTTATGGTATAATGGTGTTGATGTGAGCCATGACCAGCCTTTCAAAGCACTTCATGGCTACAGACGTGAGTGCTATGGGTCGGTAGTCATTTAGGCAGGTTACCTTAGTGTTCTTGGGCACAGGGACTATGGTGGTCTGCTTAAAACATGTTGGCATTACAGACTCAGTCAGGGACAGGTTGAAAATGTCAGTGAAGACACTTGCCAATTGGTTAGCGCATGCTCGGAGTACAAGCCGTGGTAATCCGTCTGGCCCTGCGGCCTTTTGAATGTTGACCTGTTTAAAGGTCTTATTCACATCAGCGTGATCACACAGTCGTCCGGAACAGCTGATGCTCTCATGCATGCTTCAGTGTTGCTTGCCTCGAAGCGAGCATAGAAGTAATTTAGCTCGTCTGGTAGGTATGTGTCACTGGGCAGCTTGCGGCTGTGCTTCCCTTTGTAGTCTGTAATAGTTTGCAAGCCCTGCCAAATCCAATGAGGGTCGGAGCCGGTGTAGTACAATTCAATCTTAGTCCTGTATTGATGCTTTGCCTGTTTGATGGTTCGTCGGAGGGTATAGCAGGATTTCTTATAATCATCCGGGTTAGAGTCCCGCTCCTTGAAAGCATCAGCTCAGTGTGGATGTTGCCTGTAATCCATGGCTTCTGGTTGGGGTATGTACGTACGGTCACTGTGGGGACGACGTCATCGATGCACTTATTGATGAAGCCAGTGACTGATGTGGTGTACTCCTCAATGCCATCAGAAGAATCCCGGAACATATTACAGTCTGTGCTAGCAAAACAGTCCTATAGCTTAGCATCTGCATCATCTGACCACTTCTGTATTGAGCGATTCACTGGTACTTCTTGCTTTAGTTTTTGCTTTTGCTTGTAAGCAACACCATCCCAACCGTGAAGCATGGAGGTGGAAACATCAGTCTTTGGGGATGCTTTTCTGCATAGGGGACAGGACGACTGCACCGTATTGAGGGGAGGATGGATGGGGCCATGTATCGCGAGATATTGGCCAACAACCTCCTTCCCTCAGTAAGAGCATTGAAGATGGGTCGTGGCTGGGTCTTCCAGCATGACGACCCGAAACACACAGCCAGGACAACTAAGGAGTGGCATCTCAAGGTCCTGGAGTGGCCTAGCCAGTCTCCAGACCTGAACCCAATAGAACATCTTTGGAGGGAGCTGAAGGTCTGTATTGCCCAGCGACAGCCCCGAAACCTGAAGGATCTGGAGAAGGTCTGTATGGAGGAGTGGGCCAAAATCCCTGCTGCAGTGTGTGCAAACCTGGTCAAGACCTACAGGAAACGTATGATCTCTGTAAAAGGTTTCTGTACCAAATATTAAGTTCTGCTTTTCTGATGTATCAAATACTTATGTCATGCAATAAAATGCAAATTAATTACTTAAAAATCATACAATGTGATTTTCTGGATTTTTGTTTTAGATTCCGTCTCTCACAGTTGAAGTGTACCTATGATAAAAATGACAGACCTCTACATGCTTTGTAAGTAGGAAAACCTGCAAAATTGGCAGTGTATCAAATACTTGTTCTCCCCACTGTATGAACAGGGGTCAATTGTATGAGCTCCAGTTTTGAGCTGTCAGGGCAAACCACCTTGCTTTTACAGGATACTTAGAAAAGTAATTTCTACTCCTGTCTGTTAGTTGAAATACCTGGACTCTGTATGTCCCCATTATATAGCTTATGTGTGGCTTATAAGTGAAAACTTGCCCTAAACCACAGCATATGTGAACACCCACTAATATTAATAAGCACTGGGCTTTATTTGATCTTGTTTGTGGTTATTCAATGTTTCATTCTACATTAAAACAAGGAAAAAAGCCATGTTGCTTGTGAGGAAAAACAACAAAGCACTGCATCTTCAGCAAATGTTGTAAAGTCTTTGGCCGGCTCTAAAGTTTAATGAGGTGTGTTTGCGCTCTGAGGAGAAGACAGAGCTCCTTACGGACGAGGAGGCGTTCTCCGCCTGAGGGATGACCATAATGACACCCTTCAGTTCTCATTATCCAGGTTATTGATTGGCTTGGGCCACCTGTCTCTCCCCTGTCTTCGCCTGCCTCTCTGGCCTCAGCTACTTCACTCACCCTGGTTAACAGGCTACAACTGCAAGCCAGCCAGCTGGGGTGCTCTGGGACTGCCACTCCAGCCTCCTCAACTTCAACCTCTCCTCCTCCTCCTCCTCCTCCTCCATAGACCTCCCATCAGACACATGAGTGACAGTGACACTCACTCACTCACTCACTGTTAGTCTCTCTCTCTCTCTCTCTCTCTCGCTCTCTCGCTCTATCGCTCTAATGGTCAGGGACATTTTTAGCACAGTAGGGAAGCCAATTGGTTTAATCAGAATTAACAACCTGGTCATTTGTGTGTATCCAGCTGGGTTGTCAAAGGTTTGAACAGAATAGCGTGTTGGCTAACATAGCTCTCCTCAGAAATGAACCAATAGGGAATAATTGACATTGTTCTCAAATTATTGTCATCCATTTAAGTTAAACTGACTGTGTTTAGAATTCAGGGAACAAAGTTGATCATGGAAACAAAAAACAAGACAACATAAAACACATTCAGATTGGGTCCCTTTGCCAGCCAAATGGTGGAAGGTTGCGAGCAGGAGCAGTGCTGTAGTAAATGTAATTATGGGCGTGCGGAATGCAGGACCCATCTGTAACGACTCTGTGGCTCTTCCCTCACCCCCGCTCGTCTGACCCATCAGAGGGGGCATTGGCTAAGCGCCTTGACTTGCACCGCTAAAGCCTGGCAGTGACCAGAGGATGGCAGCAGGTGGCACAGTTGAGCCAGCTGCCACCTTCACATGGACCGAAGCCTGGGAGAGAGGTCCTGGGACTGGGGCTGGAGGGAGGATGGATGGAGGGGCAGAGAGGTGAAAGGATGGATGGTCAGGCTGGAGGAGGCATGTTTGGAGGTGAAAGAGGGACAGTGATGGTGGTGAGGTGAGATCTGGCAGAGACACAGCAGAGACTGTAGATGAGTATTGGCTTCACTGTAACTGATACTCTCGCTCATTTTATGGTCCAGTCAGAGCCCAACAAACATAGTAGAAACTCAACTCAGCACACTAGCAGGCTACTCATTCAATATTATCAGATTTAGAGATGTATAAGGAAAATGTATGGCAGGTATGGAGTCCAATCAGTTTTAAGAGGCAGTGGAATGATGCACGCAGTGTTGAAATTACACAATGACTGATGGGGGAGCTCTAAAAATAGAGGGCTGGATTAACATTCATATTTTTTTATGCTAAAGGTGGTTAGGGTTAAGTGCCTGAATTTCACCACAGTATTTTGAAGCCTTATGAGGTGTCAAAGGAACACAGATGCTGCCATTTGTGTGTCTCATGGATTGAAAAACATGCATTTGTCCTCACACTTGTATAAATTAATAATCAGATTTAAATGATCTAATGAAAGCGCAACATTATAATTAGCCTATTTACAGTATAGGCCTATTGTATCAAAATTGTAACAGTACATGCACATACAGTAGGCTACATGTCAGTACAAAAGGTATGACACAAATACTGTCGACATTACAGTAGGCTACTATCATAGGCATTTGTGTTACTGTGTTATGTGATGTTGTATTTTTTCCTGATTGGATGACTGTCTCCAGAAAGGGAAGTGGGTGGGGTGCTTTAAGAGGCTCGCGCAACAACATCCCTAATATCAAATAGTCGCCCCCAGGCAGGAAAGCGCACGCTTCTGGGACGAGCGCACATCACAGAGCACGAAGTTTGACCAAACCCGACTCTTGTAACGGATACAGACTTGTCATCTCTCAAGAACTCAGGTTTGTGAACACTATTAGCCTACAGTTTTGAGAAACGTTAATCGTGACATTGTTTCTAATAGGCTATCTGTCATAGGTTTTGAGGCGATGTAAAAGTAGTTATGTCAATCTGCGTTTTCGAAGTGACTGTAGTAATGTGGAAAATGTATGTAAATCACAGGTTTTTAAATACATTGCATGTCAATAAGCAGGGGCGTCATTTCAGCTAAACCAACGGTATGGCAAAGAGACGGGTCGAGGGGGATTTCCCCCCTCCAAGGGTTTTGTGTCAAATTGAAACTAATTTACTGCATTTCTACACAATTTAAAAATTAAAATGCAATTTGGAGAACAGCAAAAACAAGCAAAATTGACTCCAGCCATTATCACCTTGTTGCTGTCGCTTCGTTCACCTCAGCCAAATAGGGGATTTACCATTCTACAAACATGTCATACACTAGCACAGCACCAGGATTAAAACTCTAGTTTAGTTTTATGTCATTGTTAAATCAAACAGCAGTTACCTAGCCAAAGCCGTCTACAGACGGTGGAACTTAATTTGATCGCCTTTGTTGCGAATAATATTCCTGCAAAGCAGGAAATGCAACCTTGTAGTGTATTTCAGTTTTTAAAAGGCGTGTAAAGTAATTTCCCTTTTTAAATTTCAGACTTGATTTGCCCTAACGAAAAATGTTAATTAATTATAATCCACATAATTCACATTTCCTGTTTCTGCAGGATTATTTTCCTGCTGTAGCAAACTGTCTCAAATTAAGATCCTACATCTGTACTACAGCCATCTTTACCTCTGCACTGTTTTGAGAAAAAGTTGTGCTGTTCCCTGCAGCTGCATCGTTACAAAGAGCCTAACCTCCCGCTCCCAGGAGTCCGCATGGTCCTAAAGTCAGCCGTTAATACGGATAAACTGCATTTGCCTTTTAATCGGGATTGGAATGATTTTAGTAGCCTATTTTAAATTGTTGGTGTTGAGCTAGGCTATGGCGACTGCTATACCTTGCCATACCCAATTGACGCCCCTGTCAATAAGTGTCCCTGTTTTGTAAAATAATAAACATTTTACAGATAAAATATTTGATCAGTATTTTTTATGACTTTTAAAAAGGGTTTGAAACTTTTGTACAATAGTGTAGACTTCGCAGCCATATAGTCAGCTGTTTAGCTCTACCAAACTAATGCAAACATAAAAAAGTATGTTCTGCTGCGTTGCCTCAATGCCTTTCTCAATAGTATATAGTCGACTACAGAATATAAATTCAACAAATGCCAAGACACAACACAGCTAGCACATTTGGTTCCTTGGAAGTTGAGGGAATGTATGTTTTTGGTTTCACATTGGTTGTGGGAACGATGCCATACGTTTCCTGATTGGTAAAAACTTCTGAGAACAGATTTTAAAATGTTGCCTTTTCTGGGAACATTTATTTTTAGGTTGCAGGGAGGTACTGAGAACGTTTTACTCTGGTTCCTTGAAAGTTTTCCTGTGAGGTTTTATTAACGCTCTGAAAAGGGAATTTACTGAATGTTTCAATAAGACTTTTAATAACACTGCTAGCTTATTTTGGGTGAACCTTTTTTGGAACTCCAAGCACAGACATTTCTTTAGGCATTAATCATGCAAACACATGGCATCAGTGAGATTCGAACCTATAATATTCTGTTCTCTGTCCACTGTGCTACCAGGATGGAGCTAGTGTGATGCACACAAATACAGTTGAAGTCGGAAGTTTACATACACCTTAGCCAAATACATTTAAACTCAGTTTTTCACAATTCCTGACATTTAATCCTAGTAAAAATTCCCTGTTTTAGGTCAGTTAGGATCACCACTTTATTTTAAGAATGTGAAATGTCAGAATAATAGTAGAGAGAATGCTTTATTTCAGCTTTTATTTCTTTCATCACATTCCCAGTGGGTCAGAAGTTTACATACACTCAATTAGTATTTGGTAGCATTGCCTTTAAATTGTTTAACTTAGGTCAAACGTTTCGGGTAGCCTTCCACAAGCTTCCTACAATAAGTTGAGTGAATTTTGGCCCATTCCTCCTGACAGAGCTGGTATAACTGAGTCAGGTTTGTAGGCCTCCTTGCTCGCACACGCTTTTTCAGTTTTGCCCACACATTTTCTATAGGATTGAGGTCAGGGCTTTGTGATGGCCACTCCAATACCTTGACTTTGTTGTCCTTAAGCCATTTTGCCACAACTTTGGAAGTATGCTTGGGGTCATTGTCCATTTGGAAGACCCATTTGCGACCAAGCTTTAACTTCCTGACTGATGTCTTGAGATGTTGCTTCAATATATCCACATAATTTTCCTTCCTCATGATGCCATCTATTTTGTGAAGTGCACCAGTCCCTCCTGCAGCAAAGCACCCCCACAGCATGATGCTGCCACCCCCGTGCTTCACGGTTGGGATGATGTTCTTCGGCTTGCAAGCCACCCCCTTTTTCCTCCAAACATAACTATGGTCATTATGGCCAAACAGTTCTATTTTTGTTTCATCAGACCAGAGGACATTTCTCCAAAAAGTAAGATCTTTGTCCCCATGTGCAGTTGCAAACCGTAGTCTGGCTTTTTTATGGCGGTTTTGGAGCAGTGGCTTCTTTCTTGCTGCGCAGCCTTTCAGGTTATATCAATATAGGACTCGTTTTACTGTGGATATAGATGCTTTTGTACCTGTTTCCTCCAGCATCTTCACAAGGTCCTTTGCTGTTGTTCTGGGATAGATTTGCACTTTTTGCTCCAAAGTACGCTAATCTCTAGGAGACAGAACGTGTCTCCTCCCTGAGCAGTATGACGGCTGCGTGGTCCCATGGTGTTTATACTTGCGTACTATTGTTTGTACAGATGAACATGGTACCTTAAGGCGTTTGGAAATTGCTCCCAAGGATGAACCAGACTTTTTTTCTGAGGTCTTGGCTGATTTCTTTTGATTTTCCCATGATGTCAAGCAAAGAGGCACTGAGTTTGAAGGTAGGCCTTGAAATACATCCACAGGTACACCTCCAATTGACTCAAATTATGTCAATTAGCCTATCAGAAGCTTCTAAAGCCATGACATCATTTCCTGGAATTTTCCAAGCTGTTTAAAGGCACAGTCAACTTAGTGTATGTAAACTTCTGACCCACTGGAATTGTGATACAGTGAATTATAAGTGAAATAATCTATCTGTAAACAATTGTTGGAAAAATGACTTGTGTCATGCACAAAGTAGATGTCCTAACCGACTTGCCAAAACTATAGTTTGTTAACAAGAAATTTGTGAAGTGGTTGAAAAACAAGTTTTTTAATTACTCCAACCTAAGTGTATGTAAACTTCCGACTTCAACTGTATGTATGGTCATATTTTTTATGTTTTATTTAGTTCGTTATTTTATGGAGCCATCCCTTGTTTCATTTTCTAGGCCTCCCAGGTAATTGCGTTGAAAGTAATGTATATGCCGCCGCTAGGGGGAGCTGTGATGTCAATGGGGAGCGTTAGTGGGATCGTGAGGTCTTGGATGTTTCTTCTTCTAACTTGGAGAATGCCTGATACTGAACACTGCTAACTCTTCTCAGTCTCCTCATTCCACCCTGTTCATTCAAGTATGTAATGTGCAAAGTACAATATGACTCACAAAATATTAAGAAGGCATGGTTAACTACATAGTCCATGAGTTTGGTGATGTTTGAAGGTAATTGAAAGGAGTTTTAAGTAATGGAGGTACGCTAGGTTGCTAATGGTTTACATGTAAGCAAAGGGAACAAGATGGCATCCAAACTTTTTGTACTTTATCAACAATCTTTCTATTAGATTTATTTTCTATGAACAAAGGCTTAGTTTACTTCAGGTAATATATGTACATATGCAATGTGACGATAGAATGTGTTGAAAGTGTTTATATTTATAAGAAAATAGCATTTAACAGTTTGCTAACCGAATGTAGCTTTGCTAAGCACTAGCTAGTGTAACCGGTGTGAAATGGCTAGCTAGTTAGCGGTGCGCGCTAGTAGCGTTTCAATCGGTGACGTCACTCGCTCTTAGACCTTGAAGTAGTTTTTTCCCTTGCTCTGCAAGGGCCATGGCTTTTGTGGAACGATGGGTAACGGTACTTCGAGGGTGACTGTTGTCGACGTGTGCAGAGGGTCCCTGGTTCAAGCCCAGGTAGGGGCGAGGAGAGGTACAGAAGCAACACTGTTACACTAGCTCTAGGCTATTGGGTTTCAGCTATTGTTATCTCACGTGTTGATGGTTTAGAATGTAATGTTTGTAGCATTGTTTAGCACAGGCCTCCAGTCATTTGTAGCTTTATGGGAATTGACGCTGCTATATAATGTAATGTAGCATTTTATGGTACAATTTGATTGTTTTCCATGGAATAGCTAAATACTATACTGATTTATTAGCCTCAGGTTATACTGTATGCACTATTCATTTGACTATTAGTGAAAGGTCAAATGTGAATGTGTAGATGTATGGAGATAGCTTTTTGAATTTGAGACCTTTATTTTGATACCCAATATGGAATGTGAAAAGACTTAATACTACAATGCAGTTGTAATGTGTACTTGACAATTCATTTAGACAACAAACCGAAAAGAAAGATGAAAAAGAAAAAACTACATTTTAATAAAGATTGGAGAATGCCTGATGCTGAAAACTACTAACCTTTCTCATCTTTCCACCCTGTTGATTGAAGTCTATCTACTGACCACGTCTCAATCAGAGGCATGTAACAGATTTTTTGAGGCTCGTCCGGGATTCGCGCCACCTGCTGGAGGTAGCTGATCTTAAGATCAATGAACCAGGGACAGCGTGATGCTTGACCAGAGCGAGATGGCTACAAGTGGGCGACTAAGCAGAGGCGGGTGACCAGCATGACAGGGGATCCTGGCTGAGAGGAGTGCAGCACTATGTACCTGAAGTGTTTGGAGGTGTGCATCATGTCCGACGACGAAAGAAAGGGACCATCTGGGCCAATAAGAAGAGGTTGCCTACACTGACATCTGATGAAGTTTTCCAGTTCGAAAGACTTGATGTGGTACCAGAGCTAGACCCAGCTAAGTTAAACAAGTCTAATGAGGAAGGTTGTTTTGACGGTGTGAATTCATGTGTTGCAAGACCCTGCTTGAGCTAGAGGATAGGGGTATGGCTCAGTTACTGTTTATAAAGGATGCTATTGACAAGGTTATCCAAGGATATGAAGGTAGTCCAGTGACCAGATTTACCTGCTAATGTAGCTACTGTTGAAACTGAAATACAAGAGTCTGAATATCAGTGGATTTTGACCAGTTATAAGGAACTAGGCAGAAAACTCTTTCAGTGTAAAGTAACACCTGCCACACCCACACCAGACAAACCACCGACTGTAAAGGAACTTAGCAGCTTGTCTAAAAACCTGAGCACTGACCATGTAGCACACCTCACAGCTGATGGCATGGTCGCCATCAGAGACCTACCATATCTGCAGCGCAAGATATGGGGGGGTCAAATAGGTGACAACACATCAGACATTAGTTACAACAGCATATGTAAACAAATAGAAGAGGGGTTGAAATAAAAACACAGTGAAGCTGAAATCATCAGAGGCGTCTTCCGCGTCATCAAACCAGAAAACTTTAAAGACATGCTAATAAATAAGAATGAAAGGATTGTCGCAGAGCTGAAAAGTTTATTCCAGTCTCACTTAGGAGAAAAGAGCAGCACGAACACAAGACACCTCAGCAGTTCCTGTACAGAATGGTAGGACTGAAGCAAAAGGTTCTGTTTACGTCTAAGCAGGCTAACTCAGATGTCAAGTATGACAATCATACGGTCCAAAATGTGTACCTACACACAGTGTATAAGGGCTTAGGCACAAAACATAGCGACATCAGGCGAGAGTTAAGACCCCTCCTCTCTGATAACACTGTATCAGATAAAGCACTGCTGAGGCATGTCATCAAAATAACAAGGTATGAAAGTGAGACAGCGTAGGTTGGGCCAAACCTCCTGTCACAAGACGACACGCCCACAGTGCCCAGCTGTGGGCAAAGTTGAGCAAAACACTGAGCTAAAGAGCAAAAACAAAACTATCCAGCAACTGAGTGTGCAGGTCAAGGCCCTAACAAATGTTATCAAATCCCTGAAGCAGGCCAAAATGCCAGAACACTCATGTCAATGCACTTCCTGTAAGCCAGTGTTCCAAAGAAGAGAGAGACAATACAGCTGTCCAAAATGTGTAGAGAGAGGCGCTACTGACTGCCACCATTGCTTTGCGTGTGGAGAAGAGGGACACTGAGCCGTGGGTTGTCTGAAAAAACTGAAGCGTTGGGGAAACGGGTACTGGTCATTGCAGGGGGACAACCAGTGACCAGCCTAAACCAATAGTCCCAGCCTGATGCAGTTCACGCCCTCAATCAAGATCAAGTCAACTGCGCAGTTTCATCACATACCAGTCAGCCAACACAAGACAAAGTAGCCCAGCTAGTTGGGGAAAAAATGCATACTCAAGTGTAACATGAATGGCTATTCTGTTAACATTCTACTAGACACGGGTGTGCAAGTGAGTATTCTGGACCACAAATACTTACCTGATCAAAAAGTCAGACCTCTGACTGAACTCATGGGAACAAAGCCCCTTGACGTCATGGCGGTCATCGGAGATGCTATCCCTTTCGATGGTTGAGTCGAGTTAAGGATGGACCGCCTGGGCAACGGTGATCCAGATCTGTCAATACAAGTGCCGTTCCTAGTTAGTCACATGACACTAGAGCAGCTGTTCCCAAACTAGGGGTCATGTCCCCATTTGAGGTCGCCTGATATGAAAATGGGGTTGCGGCAGAACTTCCCAAATCCTTAAAAAATGTTCTTTGTATCTCAAAATTCATTATAATCTGGTTAACCTGGTTAACCTTAAACATCTCAATTCAAATTATTCTGCGCCCTTAAATCATGGGAAAAGGCCACACTTGACCGTTGCACTGCTTCCCACGGTGAATGGCTAGACCCGCTACGCTATGAAATCACACACTATTGCAGAGACTTTGATATTACCGGCCGCAATTGATATGGTGAAAACAATGTGTGGGGAGGCAGAGGCACAGAAACTCACATCAATACCTTTGTCAGATAAGACTGTAAAAATTAAGAATTTATGCTATTGCTAGCAATGAAGAGGAAACTCTGACTGAACTCTGACTGAACTACTCAAACTCCCCAGCTTATGCTCTCCAGATGAACGTTAGCTGTGAGGGCCGAGATGCCCATGCATTGACTTTTGTTTGCTATACATGTCGGGGAATGCTATTCACGAGGACATATTGTTCTGTCTCACGATTCCCGAACATGAAATGTCACAGGGGATGTTCAGTGTGCCGCGTGGCTATATTGACATAAAACAGATTCCATATGGTATTGAATGGTGGGATTTTGCACAGATGGGGCTCCATCTATGGCGGGACAGCGGGCAGGCCGCTGCACTCTAGTTATGAATGTGTCTCCCTCTGCCATATGGACGCATTGTATGATACACCGAGAGCAACTGGCTGCAAAGGAGCTGAGCACAGAACTTAAGAGATATATTGCAGCAGGTAACTTAGATTGTAAATTACATCAAACCACATCCACTGCGCGCATGCCTGTTCACAAAACTATGTGGAGATATGGGATCATAGCACGACAATGTTCTATTTCACGCTGACCAGGCTGCACACTGAGGCTTGATGGTTATCGAGGGGGAGTGTTGGAAAGAAAATGTATCTCCTTGCCAATGTAACAGACATGTTTGGGAAACTGAACGAATGCCACCATGCAGGGGTAATACAAAAACATCCTACAGATGAGTGACTGAATCAGTGGATTCAGAGGAAATAATTCCCCTTCCCTCGGCTGTGCATGTTTCTAACAGAAAGCCGCATCAGTAAGTGTCCCACACAAGTGATGACTGCTCACCTCCAATGCTTGGAAGAACACTTTGGGACGTACTTCCCAATCCATTTGACTGTGATCCTGGCTCAGTTGACATGCCGGTAAGTGAAATCTAACAGCTGATCGAGCTGTAATGTGACCGAATGCTGCAGACAACGCATTCACGGATCACTAGGGAGGAATTTTGGTTCCTGATTCAAAGGGAATACCCTGCAGTCTCCCTCTGAGCATTAAATCTCATGGTACCCTTTGCCAGCTCATCTATGTTAAGCTGGATTCAGTGCTCTCGTCTGCTTTAAAACCAAATATCGATCCAGATTGGTTGTGACAGAAGAGATGAGGTGCGTACTGTCGACCATGCCCCCTGACGTTGAGAAGCTCCGATGTGACATGCATCAAGCACACCCATCTCATTAGTGGTGGTGAGATAAGAGACATCATGCCAGACTAATTTTCAATTGACTGTCATAGCCCCACATTAAAAGTATGTGATGGTGAGGTGAGAAGACAATCAGAAATACTGTTAGAACGTTTTTCAATTGACTGCCATAGCCCCAAATAAAAAAGTTAACATTGGCTGTCAATTACATACTTTTTTACATAGTTGGGGTCGCGAGAATTTTCAGATATCAAAATGGGGTCGTTCGCCAAAACAGTTTTGGAACCCCTGCACAAGAGACCACTTCTAGGGTTCAATATTATCCAAGAGCTTATAAAAGGAATAAAAAGAGTGGAGCACAGGTGCTTCTTACAATAGCCAACCTGTTCGGTGCACCCCTGAAGATCCAAGAAGAGCAAGCTAATGCAATAGTAAGATTCATACAGACCCAGAACACTGAGGGTTCCAGGATGTTGTCATTCGCCCAGGCCAAGTCACTCTTGTCAAATGTAAGGTGCCAGTCAGCTTTGATCTATCCAACCAAGTGGTGCTGTTTGAACCAAATGAAGTGAGCGCACAGCTGAAGCAGCTGGATGTTGGTGAAGGACTGATTTGAGATCTACAAATCCGAGAACCCTTACTTTAAAGTTTCTATCGGAAACCACACAAAGCATAATGTTACCCTGCCTTGAAAACAGTGATCGGCAGCATCCATCCCATAGCAAAAATAGTCAAAACAGACCAACCAGACCACCTGAAGAAACCAGGCATGGGAGTCAACAGTGTGGACTCTTCAGAAAACCCAAGAAGTGATGTAGGTGCCCCCCAGTTGATGTCAGCTACCTCGAGGAACAATAACAGAAGATCGTAAGACAGATGCTCTATGAGGAATGCGCTGTATTCGCCCATGATGATGACATTGGATGTATCCCGAGTCTACAGATGACCATCAACCTTAAGGATGACATCCCTGTCCAGAGAACATACACATCTGTTCCAGACCGCTCTACAAGGAGGTGAAAGAATACGTCCAAGACCTGCTGGCTAAAGTCCAAGTCACCTTACTCTGCACCTTTTCATATGCATCCGCAAGAAAGATGGGACACTCATACTATGCATCGATTACAGGTTGCTGAACCAGAAAACTGTACCAGATAGGCACCCACTGCCTCGGATTCAGGACCTAAGGGACGCTAGGCGGATATAGCTGGTTCTCAATCCTGGACCAAGGGAAAGCTTACCACCAAGGGTTAATGGCTGAAGGATCACTACACTTGACCGCGTTCATCACCCCTTGGTTTGTATGAATGGCTGACAATCCCGTTTACATTATCCAATGCCCCTGCAGCGTTCCAGAGGAGCATGGAGGAGATGCTAGATACCCTTGCGAGACAAATGTTGCATTCCTTACCTGGATGATGTCCTCTGCCAAGTCGTTCGAAGAAAACGTGGAAGGACTCAGAGTCCTGAAAGTCCTTCAACGCCACAGAGTAAAGCTGATCTCTGCAGATGGAGTTCGATCGACCCTAAGGACCTTGAAGCAGTCTTTTGTCTTGAGAGATAAAAAGCCTGGTACTGTTGGGGATGTTCTTAAGTTACTACCGCATTTACATGCAGGACTTCTCAAGAATCGCAAAGCCAATCTACTAACTACACCAAGTGAAAAACAGTGCAGCCTAAATGCCATCAGGAAAACCACGGAAAGAGAAAGGAATAGGTGCTCAGTTGTCATCCAGGTCTCCAGTGGAATGGACTAAAGCACCCTTGGGAGACTGCTCGACAAGTTAGCCAGTCCGCCTGTCTTAGCCTACCTCGACTTTGACTTGCCCTTCACGCTCCACACTGATGCCTCTGAAAAGGGGCTTGGAACCGAGTAAGTGCCGCTACCAAGAAACTGGGGGAAACTACGCATTGAAAATGGACTCCTGTACCGGAAAACCAGTCAAAGACACCAGCTAGTCTTACCAGTCCAGTACAAGCAAATGGTCTTGAAACATGTTAATGATGACATGGTTCATGTTGGAATAGAGGGAGTCCTCAGTCTGGCATGAGAAAAGTTCTACTGGCCATTTAGGAAGAGAGACATTGAGGAATATGTAACCAGACGCTGCCGCTGTATCAGGCAAAAGAAGCCAGTCACACATGTAAGAGCACCAATGGGCAGCATGTCCACAAGTTCACCCCTATAGCTAGTCTCTATCGACTACATACATCTGGAGGCCAGCAGAGGTGGCTTTGAGTACATCCTGGTAGTCATCGACCATTTCACAAGATTCGCACAAGCGTATCCGACCAAGAACAAATCCGGAAGAACAGTAGCTGAAAATATATTCAATGACTTCATCCCAAGGTTCGGATACCACTCCAAGATTCACCACGATCAAGGTCGAGAGTTTGAAAACAAACTCTTCAAAACACTGCAGCAAATGACTGGAGTGGGTCACTCAAGGACATCTCCCTATCATCCTCAGGTCAACCCGGCCTAAATATTCAATAGGATCCTACTTCAGATGCTGAGAACGCAAGCCGGCGACAGAGTCCTTGTACGAAACCTGAGCGAGAGAGGTGGTCCTAGAAAGTTAAGGTCATACTGGGAAAATACAATATACGTAGTGAAAGAGCAAGTGAGTGACAATCCAGTGTACAAAGTCTGTCCAAAGACGGGTGGGAATAAGACCTGTACCTTCCACCGCAATCTCCTGCACCTAGTCAACGACTTACCTGCAGAATTACCGCTGCAGCCTGCATAGACAAACCCACCTAAAGAGAAAAGGGAGAAAAAGCGAAAACAAAAGAGCTGAACAAAAGAGAGCTGACACAAAACAGTGATACAACAGACTCAGACGACGAAAGCACAGGAATACATTACTGGCTGAGAATACCTGTAAGAAAAGAGTAAAGAACAGACAATGTGAGACTTATCTGTGATCCACAGAGAAATCCAGCACGTGTAGGACCCACACGAGATGCTCTACCTACCCGAGTTGTTGCACCTGAAAGAGAAATCCAAAGACCAGAAGAGTCAGAAGGAGGAGTATAAGAAGAGGAATACTTACCCGCTAAACCAGCACGGTCAGACGCAGAGATGGAAATGGACGAAGAATACCTGTACAAGAGGAAAGACGCATTGTGAACCCCCCACTAGTTGACACAGGTTGAACAGGCTAGGAGGTACACACGTGATAGAAGGCCTGCACAGATGCTTACTTAGCAGACGCTAGGTCAGCCATCCTTCCAGCAACACACCGCAATCAACACTGTAGAGGTTTATGGGTTACCACCTATGAAAGGACGCTGCAACCCGTCTGGTATTCAACCTTCCCAAGTTCACTCATGTCACCCCGCTCCTCTGCACACTCCACTGGCTTCCATTTGAGGCTCGCATCTACTACAAGACCATGGTGCTTGCCTACGGAGCTGTGAGGGGAACGGCACCTCCTTACCTTCAGGCTCTGATCAGACCCTACACCCAAAGGAGGGCACTACGTTCATCCACCTCTGGCCTGCTAGCCCCCCTACCTCTACGGAAGCACAGTTCCCGCTCTGCCCAGTCAAAGCTATTCGCTGCTCTGGCACCCCAGTGGTGGAACAAGCTCCCCCACGACGCCAGGACAGCGGAGTCACTGACCACCTTCCGGAGACACTTGAAACCCTACCTCTTTAAGGAATACCTGGAATAGTATAAAAGTAATCCAGTGGTTGTCCCACTGGCTATCATAAGTTGAATGCACCAATTTGTATGTCGCTCTGGATAAGAGCGCCTGCTAAATGACGTAAATGTAAACACTACCCTACCCCACACTTGTCTTACCACATTCCCACTTATGTGTAATAGGAAAGTAAGAAATAATTAAGCACTTATACATATCGATGAGATGTAAATAAGGGTTAAATGTCAGGAGACATTTTCTTTTTGTCAGAGTGTGTTTCGCACACATCATATGTTTTATTTATTTTATGGAGCCATTCCTTGTATCATTTTCTAGGCCCCCCAGGTATTTGCATTGAAAGTAATGTATATGGTTACAGCCGCTAGGGGGAGCTGTAATGTCAATGGGGAGCATTAGTGGGATCGTGATGTCTTGGAGAATGCTTGATACTGAACACTACTAACTTTTCTCCGTCTTATCATTCCACCCTGTTAATTCAGGTATGTAATGTGCAAAACTACAATATGACTCCCGAAATATTGAGATAACATGGTTAACTACATAGTCCATGAGTTTGGTGATGTTTGAAGGTAATTGAAGGGAGTTTTAAGAGTGAAAAACTGATTTATATTTTCCCCATTAAGCAATAGAGGTTCGCTAGGTTGCTAATTGTTTACATGCAAGCAAAGGGAACAAGATGGTGTCCAAACTTTTTGTACCTTTTTCAACAATGTTTTTAGCTCCTATTTGATTTATTTTCTATGAACAAAGGCTCAGTTTACTTCAGGTAATATATGTACATATGCAATGTGACAATAGAATGTGTTGAAAGTGTTTGTATTAGCATTCAAAATAGCATTTAACAGTTCGCTAACTTTATGCTAACCAAATGTAGCTCTACTAAGCACTAGCTAGCTCTACGCTATTGGGTTTCAGTTATTGTTAGCTTGAATGTTGATGGTTTAGAATGTAATGTTTCTAGCATTGTTTAGCACATGCCTCCAGTCATTTGTAGCTTTATGGGAATTGACACTGCTAGTACAGTGAGTTCTATATAATGTAATGCAGGCTCTGTCGTAGCCGGCCGCGACCGGGAGACCCATGGGGCGGCGCACAATTGGCCCAGGGTAGGGGAGGGAATGGCCAGCAGGGATGTAGCTCAGTTGGTAGAGCATGGCGTTTGCAACGCCAGGGTTGTGGGCCAGTATAAAAAATTATGTATGCACTCACTAACTGTAAGTCGCTCTGGATAAGAGCGTCTGCTAAATGACTAAAAATGTTAATGTAAAATGTAATGTAGCCTTTTCTGGTACAATTTGATGGTTTTACATGCCAAATAGCTTTTGTTGGTATATGCTAAA
The DNA here is from genome assembly GCF_964263955.1 of Coregonus lavaretus. Lineage (NCBI taxonomy): Eukaryota > Metazoa > Chordata > Actinopteri > Salmoniformes > Salmonidae > Coregonus > Coregonus lavaretus. The sequence goes on along the minus strand of NC_139993.1, from coordinate 33,929,702 downwards.
TACTATACTGATTGAATAGCCTCAGGTTATATGCACTATTCATTTGACTATTAGTGAAAGGTAAAATGTGAATGTGTAGATGTATGGAGATAGCTTTTTGAACTTGAGACCTTTATTTTGATACCTAATATGGAATGTGAAAAAACGTAATACTACAATGCATTTGTAATGTATACTTGATAATTGATTTAGACAACTAACAGAAAAAAAATTAACAAAAGATGAACAAAAGTAAACTGATACTGAACACTACTAACTTTTCTTAACGTTTCTGGACCAATTTGAGAACATTACTTTTTAAAGCTGCAATATGTAACTTTTTGGGCGACACGACTAAATTCACATAGAAATGTGAGTTATAGCTCTGTCATTCTCATTGAAAGCAAGTCTAAGAAGCTGTAGATCTGTTCTATGGGTCCCGTTCTTAAGATTCGTTTTTGCCTCTTTTACTTTAGGTTTTGTACACCAGCTTCAAATAGCTGAAAATACAATATTTTTGGTTATGGAAAAGATACACTACCGTTCAAAAGTTTGTGGTCTCTTAGAAATGTCCTTGTTTTAGAAAGAAAAGCAATGTACAAATACATTAGTGTCTACAGGTCCTCAACTGGCAGCTTCTCAAACTAGACACTCTGTGTTTGTCCTCTTGCTCAGTTGTGCACCAGGGCCTCTCACTCCTGTTTCTATTCTGGTTAGAGCCAGTTTGCGCTGTTCTGTTAAGGGAGTAGTACACAGCGTTGTACGAGATCTTCAGTTTCTTGGCAATTTCTTGCATGGAATAGCCTTAATTTCTCAGAACAAGAATAGACTGACGAGTTTCAGAAGAAGGTTATTTGTTTCTGGCCATTTTGAGCCTGTAATCGAACCCACAATTTCTGATGCTCCAGATACTCAACTAGTCTCAAGAAGGCCAGTTTTATTGCTGCTTTAATCAGCACAACAGTTTTCAGCAGTGCTAACATAATTGCAAAAGGGTTTTCTAATGATCAATTAACCTTTTAAAATGATAAACTTGGATTACTAAACACAATGTGCCATTGGACCACAGGACTGATGGTTGCTGATAATGGGCCTCTGTACGCCTATGTAGATATTCCATAAAAAATCAGCCGTTTCCAGCTGCAATAGCCATTTACAACATTAACAATGTCTACACTGTATTTCTGATCAATTTGATGTTATTTGAATGGACAAAAAAAAGGCTTTTCTTTCGAAAACAAGGACATTTCTAAGTGACCCCAAACTTTTGAACGGTAGTGTATGTCACAGCAGTTTAGATGGTACAATGATTCTCTACATTAAACTTGCTTGTTTTGTCATATAAACTGAAATTAGGCGAACTATTAGAACTGTAGCAACCAGGAAATGGCAGAATGAACCATGAGGAAACCTGTATGAAACCTTGTGCTGAATTACTGAAATTCCCACAGAAAAACTTGTCTTAACGTTCTCCGAACTATTTGAGAACGTACCTAGAACATTACCAAAATTGAAATTATATGTAACCATGTTTGAACTTTTAGGAAACGTTCTGTTAAAGTAATGAAATACCAAGAACATGTTTTTTTTTTGTTAAGCTCCTTAAATGTAGCTGAGAATGTTCCAACGCCAAGCAATTTATCCTGCACCATTCCCAGAAAGCTGTGGGAAGGTTGTATGCAAAATAACCATAGGACAACCACATTCTCACCAATCTCTAAGAAACATATGGTTCTCAGAACAATATGTGCTAGCTGGGAATTAGCTAATCATAGTACCTTTGCCAAAGTGCAACAATAAAATGTTTCTGTGAATGCTCTGACTGAAGCAGAATATTGGGAATACTGTGTTGGCACAATATTATTCAGCAAAAACTAAATGTTACTGTCAGTTATGATTTATTATGATACTAATGTGCAATTGCTTTTTGGATGATTTAGTTATTTAATTATGTGAAAAATATATGCTTTCTTGGACCATAACAAAACTATATATCATTGTTTTGTGTCAAGGTGATCAAACATGATTTAATATCACTCATGTCATGAGTCATGAGCATGGATAGTTTAAGAGCTTGATGAGATAATTGTAGTTAGAGGGATCTATTTTGAATTTTAAACATGGGATTATATCCTATCAACAGCTACAGTGAACACACTTCATCTGAATTACAACGTCCAGCTGCTCTCAGAGAGGCCATGTAACAAGAATATAACGAAACTTGACTGATAGGGAGCAGTGAGTGCACTAACAGAAACAAAAGTTTGCCAACACTGTTCGCCTTGATTTATTTGAAACCATGGAATAACCTGCAGCTTCCCATATGAGGTGGACCAAATACCAACGTGCCATGAAATTGTATGACAGTGTGTGTTAGTGTAACACACTGTAGGAACTACTTTTGAGGTACTATGTTCGATGTGCATACAGTCTATTTAGGTTCGAAAGGAGACTGGTCTCTAAGCAATGTCATCGAATAAGCAAGGAAAAACATTTAATATCTACTGAAGGAAGAATACTGCAAGTGTAATTAGGGTCAGTGTGCTTCTAACAGCTTAGCTTCCTCCACTCTCCAACTGCCCCATACTGGGCTCGAACCAGAAAGCCTCCGCTTCGCAACACACGTGACTGCCGTACTTGACAACGTGTAAACCGATCGAGACATACAAAAGGTGACTCTTGGATGGCTCCATTGGTGACATTTCAAGCTAGCTGTGGATGAGTTTACGGACTCAGGGATATACGTTTGAATTTGAAGTTTATCCATTGTTGAAATCATTTGTTTTTTTCCCCTTGTTTTATGTTCAAAGATCAATGCACAACAGAGTATTACAACCGCAATGACCATTAATTCACAACAATACAGCTTTGTCCAATACAGTAATGAAATAATTATAATTGGCTCCAATGAGAGTAATTTTTGTAATCATTAGAAATAAAATATTGCACTCTTTTTCTACTTTAGGTAAGTATTTTCGGTTGTTGCTAGCGATATTTATAAAAATATATTTATCCAATTTAAAAATAAAAACATATACAGTGCCTTCAGAAAGTATTCAGACCCCTTGACTTTTTCCACATTTTGTTACATTACAGCCTCATTCTAAAATTGATTAAATTGTTTCCCCCCCATAACACAATACCCCATAATGACGAAGCAAAAACAGGTTTTTAGAAATGTTTGCTAATTTATAAAAAATTAAAAACAGAAATTAAATGTACAAACACTACCAGTCAAATGTTTGGACACTCCTACTCATTCAAGTTTTTTTCTTTATATTTACTATTTTTTACATTGTAGAATAATAGTGATGACATCAAAACTATGAAATAACACATATGGAATCATGTAGTAACCAAAAAAGTGTAAAAACTAATCAAAACATATTTTATATTTGAGATTCTTCAAATAGCCACCCTTTGCCTTGATGACAGCTTTCAGTTGTGTTGTGACAAAGTAAGGGGGGGGGGGGGGTATACAGAAGATAGCCCTATTTGGTAAAAGTCCAAGTCCATATCATGGCAAAAACAGCTCAAATAAGCAAAGAGAAACGACAGTCCATCATTACTTTAAGACAATCCGGGACATTTCAAGAACTTTTAAAGTTTCTTCAAGTGCAGTCGCAAAAACCCTCAAGCGCTATGATGAAACTGGCTCTCATGAGGACCGCCACAGGAATGGAAGACCCAGAGTTACCTCTGCTGCAGAGGATAAGTTCATTAGAGTTACCAGCCTCAGAAATTACAGCCCAAATAAATGCTTCACAGAGTTCAAGTAACAGACACATCTCAACATCAACTGTGCAGAGGGGACTGTGTGAATCAGGCCTTCATGGTCAAATTGCTGCAAAGAAACCACTACTAAAGGACACCAATAATAAGAAGAGACCTACTTGGGCCAAGAAACACGAGCAATGGACATTAGACCGGTGGAAATGTGTCCTTTGGTCTAGAGTCCAAATTTGAGATTTTTGGTTCAAACCGCCGTGTCTTTGTGAGACGCGGTGTGGGTGAACGGATCTCCGCATGTGTAGTTCCCACCGTAAAGCATGGAGGAGGAGGTGTTCTGGTGTGGGGGTGCTTTGCTTGTGACACTGTCTGTGATTTATTTAGAATTCAAGACACACTTAACCAGCATGGCTACCACAGCATTCTGCAGCGATACGCCATTCCATCTGGTTTAGACTTAGTGGGACTATCATTTGTTTTTCAACAGGACTGACCCAACACACCTCCAGGCTGTGTAAGGTCTATTTGACCAAGAAGGAGAGTGAAGGAGTGCTGCATCAGATGACCTGGCCTCCACAATCCCCCGACCTCAATCCAATTGAGATGGTTTGGGATGAGTCGGACGGCAGAGTGAAGGAAAAGCAGCCAACAAGTGCTCAGCATATGTGGGAACTCCTTCAAGACTGTTGGAAAAGCATTCCAGGTGAAGCTGGTTGAGAGAATGCTACAAGTGTGCAAAGCTGTCATCAAGGCAAAGGGTGGCTATTTGAAGAATCTGAAATATAAAATATTTTTTGATTTGTTTAACACTTTTTTGGTTACTACATGATTCCATATGTGTTATTTCATAGTGTTGATGTCTTCACTATTATTCTACAATGTAAAAATTGTAAAAATTAAGAAAAACCCTTGAATGAGTACGTGTGTCCAAACTTTTGACTGGTACTTTAAGTATTCAGTCCGTTTACTCAGTACTTTGTTGAAGCACCGTTGGCAGTGATTACAGCATCAAGTCTTCTTGGGTATGATGCTACAAGCTTGGCACACCTGTATTTGGGGAGTTTCTCCCATTCTTCTCTGCAGATCCTCTTAAGCTCTGTCAGGTTGGACGGGGAGCGTCACTGCACAGCTATTTTCAGGTCTCTCCAGAGATGTTCGATCGGGTTCAAGTCCGGCCTCTGGCTGGGCCACTCAAGGAAGTTCAGAGACTTGTCCCGAAGCCACTCCTGCGTTGTCTTGGCTGTGTGCTTATGGTCATTGTCCTGTTGGAAGGTGAACCTTCACCCCAGTCATAGGTCCTGAGCGCTCTGGAGCAGATTTTCATCAAGGATCTCTCTGTACTTTGCTCTTTTCATCTTTGCCTCGATCCTGACTAGTCTCCAAGTCCCTGCCGCTGAAAAACACCCCCACAGCATGATGCTGCCACCACCATGCTTCACCGTAGGGCTGGTGCCTGGTTTCCTCCAGACGTGACGCTTGGCATTCAGGCCAAAGAGTTCAATCTTGGTTTCATCAGACCAGAGAATCTTGTTTCTCATGGTCTGAGAGTCTTTAGGTGCCTTTTGGCAAACTCCAAGCGGGCTTCTGTCTGGCCACTCTACCATAAAGGCCTGATTGGTGGAGTGCTGCAGAGATGGTTGTCCTTCTGGAAGGTTCTCCCATCTCCACAGAGGAACTCTGGAGCTCTGTCAGAGTGACCATTGGGTTCTTGGTCACCTCCCTGACCAAGGCCCTTCTCCCCCGATTGCTCAGCTCTAGGAAGAGTGTTGGTGGTTCCAAACTTCTTCCATTTAAGAATGATGGAGGCCACTTTGTTCTTGGGGACCTTCAATGCTGCAGACATCTCAGAGCTCTGCAGACAATTCCTTCAACCTCCATGGCTTGGTTTTTGCTCTGACATGCACTGTCAACTGTGGGACCTTTATATAGACAGGTGTGTGCCTTTCCAAATCATATCCAATCAATTGAATTTACCACAGGTGGACTTCAATGAAGTTGTAGAAACATCTCAAGGATGATCAATGGAAACAGGATGCACCTGAACTCAATTTCGAGTTTCATAGCAAATGGTCTTAATACTTATGTAAATAAGGTATTTGTTTTTTACTTTTAATACATCTGCAAATATTTCTAAAAACCTGTTTTTGCTTTTTAATTGTGTGTAGATTGATGAGGATAAAAAGTAATTAAATCCATTTTAGAATAAGGCTGTAACGTAACAAAATATTGAAAAAGTCAAGATATCTGAATACTTTCCGAATGCGCTGTATATGTGTGTTATTGGAAACAGCAGGGCTAGCTGCCACACACAGACACAGGGAAGTGCTATGGGCTATCCCCGCTGTGCATACAGAACGGCCATCTATTGCCTCAGTCTATTCCCTCCTCAACACTGGAGTCTGAGAGAGCAATTTGAGTTTAGGAAGTCTGTGCTGAGTGTGAGAGACCTAAAGGCCTTATCTGAATTGTGTTGCATTGTGTTACCATCCTCCTGGGTTATTCATGAAACCTGTTGACTGTTATTAGTAATTGGAGGGTTATTTTCTTCAATCTGTTGTTGGTAGGGTAATGCTGATCTGATGCAGGTGTCCCTACACCCGTAATCAGAGGAGAGACAAGGATTAACACTAAACACTCAAGCCCTAATCAAGATCTACAGGGTGACTAAACTCTAGTATCCATTTCATAGCACTTATCATCTCTCAATATGTTCTCACTGCTTATATGTATATAGGAACTGTTTTTTTGTCTTACTGTACTGTAGCTCCTAACATGATGAAAATGTCACGCTGTGGTGGGATTCAATTTTGAGCAGCGGTTCAGATGTGGCCACACACTGCGTTTTCGAATGTCTACCATCTTTTATTGCCGCGAACAGAAGCTGGCATCTTCCGAAAGGCCGTAGTTGCCAGCAGGTGCAGCTACTGTTTCCATCAGCCATATATAGAAAATACATCTACAGTTGTTTGAATGGAGGAGACCAGAGCCTCCATGGCACTCGAACGTCGATTGAGAAACACAGGGTTTTGATTTCCTGCCGAAGATTTCTTCAAATATTTATCGTCCCTATATTCTGGAGCCATTTGATAATTGACTCTGGGCCAGGTTTTATTATCCCCTCTCTTCATCTGAGCGTGAGGAGCCCTATTAAAGATAGCCCTTTAGCCTCCCACACCGAGCCAGACCTACAGTATTAAACCTGTCTTTGTGTAGTGGCCAACTGCCTTCTTGGACTAGAATCTGCTGACTGTGAAGGGTTCTTCTGTTAAGCTCTCCCTTTCTTCTCTAAATTTGTTTGGGCTGCTTTTCTTTGAAATATATTATTCTGAGGCTTGAGGATTTACCCTAGCCCAGAGATCAGTTTTACTGATTCCGACTTTACCAACGTCCTGCATCCATGTCTTTGTGGTGACTTCTTTTTCTTGCTTAATCCATTCTAAAGGGCTCAATTTATGCCTTCTATTGTGAATGGGATCTGGACAGTCAGCATGTCCTGTATATGTGGAGCCCAGCTATCAGCTTGACCGGAGAATCCGTGTTTTTAGTCCTCAACATAACTTTCATTTAATTTAAAAGCCAGACTTAACATTGTGGCCAGAGATAAGAAAAGACGGTGTGGACTATCCTGTCCCAATCTGTCAGCATGTCTTCTTATAACAGACTGAAATGTATTGTATTATATCCTTTCTCAAAGTTGCTCTAACCTTTCCGACCTTTCCTTTGGACATTTTTAGTAAAGTTTTGACTTTGCTGACTCTTTGCTTTGGTGCTCTGCGGAGCGTGTAATATAATGCGTTGCCGTTCCGTGATCTGGCAAAGGCCCCGATCTGTCCCCACAGCGGAACAGTCAGAATACTCAGAATGGAGGAAAGTGCTGTCCTCTGACTTTGGGAGTGCTGACATCTCCATATTCCTGCCCACCCTGCCACCCGCTCCCTCCCAGATCCCTCTGATTGATGTCTGTCTGCCTGGCTGACTATCGTCTGCGTTTCTCCATGAATACAGACATGAATCACAGGGATTAGCATTCCGCTCTTCCTCTCTCTCCCTGCCTCCGTCCGCCTCTTCCTCAGTGGCGTCTCAGTTCCTTACACGCGTCTGGCAGTTCCGCTGACGGTAGGGGGTCTGTGATGAGTGGCTGGGGGCCCCGACAGAGCGAGCCCTGTCGGACGCTACCTCACTCACTGCCACTTCGGACGGCCCTCGTCTCGCTGAATATTTCATGGTGTGATTTGGGATGTAAATTAAAGATGTGTTTCAGGTGAGTTTCACCGGACTGAGTGTTATTCTCTGTGACTGGTAGGGGGAGTGGCCGTTCTAAGGCTGCACTTCACCTTGGCAGTCTCGTAGGGACGCAGGGTTGGAGTGATGGGTCTTTTCTTGGTGCTGTCGTTCTTCGAGACAGTCCTGTTCTGCTTTTTCACAGGGAAATGTAGATCAATATAAACTGAGAATGGGTGAAGTGAGGGAAAGGACCCCCTAAAGTATGTTTGTGTGTGTGTGTTTAAATGTTTGTCTATGTGTGTGTGTTTATGTAATGTAGGCTATGTGTTTGTGCCAATGAGAGATTTCTAAATGGGTAATGCCTACATCCCACCCTCAAGACATCAGCAGCATGGGCTCTATATAGAATGCCACATGCTCCCTGCGGTGCGACACACACTGACGGCTCAGACAATCAGGAACATTACACAAACATCCTGGAGTGGAAGCAGCTGTTCTAAACTAGATGAGGATCCTCTCCCCAGCTGGGTTATAGTGTGCTGTTGCCCTCTCTCACCATTTGACCCTGTGTCTAGCACAACACCAGCCCAGCAGGGGATATGTTCATGTTGTAAAACATTTGTCTCATTACTGATTCAAACACTAATAGGAATTTGAATTGACTGATCACGTCAATGCTTCAAATACTCTGCATGATGTGCCTGTGGGATAACAGAGTGGGCTTTGTAAAAGGAAAACGCTGAGCCATTGTGCTCCTGTCTAGAACCGATTTGTCCTCCCTCTGCCTGTCATCCATCACAGTGATGAATGTGTTTCAGGGAACCCATGGACAATTTGTAATCTCCAAAAGACACTGTTTCCTCAGGCCTGAATGGCCTATACTTCAAACTTACGAGTGGTGAATGGGAGAAAAGTACATTTATATATGTAAGCTGACATGCCTGGAGAATGTATGAATATACAATTCATCTCGTTTTTGTTTTTAGTCGCTACAATGTTTTTTTAAAGGTCAACTGTCTCCACGTTTTTGCCCCCTCGCTCCGGCACCACCACCTCCTTAACATACACACTGCAAAAAAAGAGTGCGCTACTCTTCTCATTAAAGTGGCAGGCCGTCTAGAAGGCGATGGCAGGGCTAAGCAAGCACTTCAAGATGGAACAGCTGTATGTTTAATTGCTCAACTTGATCTGAATTACAGTAGTGTTTGAATGGCGGCCCGCATCATTAAGTACAGGGACAGTAAGAGACCAGGGCCTGAGACTGAGAGGAATGCTAAGTGTAAAGGGAAATGCCACTTTGCCCATTTGTCTTTTGTTGTCTCTAAAAGTCCCCCTGAACAGAGGTGGGTGAGGGTATAGTGTTTATATATAGACTGGTGGTTACTGACGCTAAAAGGCTTGGATGCGGTTGGAATTGGTTGGTTTGTTGTTGGGAGCCCAAGGTGACCTGGTGCTATAACGATTTTTAGACACTGCCACGGTGTTGGAGTCCCTTCATGCTGTGATGAATGGAAAAGGACAAGCACTAGTATATCTATACATGGTTAAAATCAAAGAAGCACATCAATAAGGGCCATGATGGATGGCATCAATAGGATTTCCCATGGACCATACAGTCTTGCCTCTTCTGTATACCATCAGCATGTTTTTCATGCAAACACCCTGAGCTTTGTTGACTGGCTTCTCTTTCCACTTTAGCTTTATAACCACCGAATTAGAAAGGGTTCATTTAATTCCCTGTAGTCCTGTGAGACTGGAGGACGTTAGGATCTTTACAGGAGGGGGCTGCTTCTCTCTCTCTCACTCACTCACTCTCTTTCTCTGTACCCTGTCTCTTTCTCTTTCCCTTTTGGTTTCTATTTGGATCTTTCTCTTTACTTTGCTCTCTCTATCTCTCGCTCTCTATACCCCCCCCCCCCCCCCCCCCTCCCCCTCTCTCTCTTGTCAACTTTAATGACTATTTCAGAAAGGATTCAGACAAGCCATAAATAATAACAAATAAAGCCTTGTTTCCCTCTTCCTGCTGAGCCAAGTGAAGAATGTAGTTAGAGGTTGCAGTTAGACGGGGTTTGATAATACAGTAATGGTGTTGGACTTAATGAAAAGATATTGCTCTGCCACGTTGCTGCAGGTTGTGTGTGTGTGTGTGTGTGTGTGTGTTGTGTGTGTGTGTGTGTGTGCGCACACTTGGTGAGCATGGAAAGGGCAGAGCGGGGCCTGGTAAGGTAACTTCATGTCATTTATCTATTTCTTCATTTACTCTGATGAGCTCTGTCACCATTGGTGTGACCAATTGCCGTGTGCAGGCGGACCCGAGGTGTGTGTGTGTGTGTGTCTTAAGATGCGGGTGTTCTATGAAGAGTGATGAGGCCTGTGTCCCCTCTGCACCTCTCTAAGGACTTATTCCAGCAGCAGGGCTGAGAGGAAGTGTCCTCATGGAGTAATGGAGTGGACGAGTGAGCCTAATGGAGGACTAACGAGGAGGAAAATAAGCAGAGCAATCTTCATCCGCCCATCCCCTCCCCTCGCCTCTCCCTCTGACTGACTGACTGGACACACTCAGCCCACTGGACACAGACGTCAGTTCAACGTCTATTTTTGATTTACAAAGTGGTTGAGTTGTCAACTAACGGGAATTCAACGTTTAATCAACAAAAAAATTCACCATGTCATTGGATTTAAGTTAGAAGTTGGTTGAAAGGGGCCTCCCGAGTGGCGCAGCGGTCCAAGGCACTGCATCGCACTGCGTCACTACAGCCCCGAGTTCGATCCCAGGCTGTGTCACAGCCGGCCGTGACCGGGGGGCCACAAGAGGCGGCGCACAATTGGCCCATCATCGTCCGGGTTAGGGGAGGGTTTGGCCGGCCGGGATTTCCTTGTCCCATCGCGCTCTAGCGACTTCTTGTGGCGTGCCGGGCGCCTGCAAGCTGACTTCGTACGCCAGTTGTACAGTGTTTCCTCCGACACATTGGTGTGGCTGGCTAAGCGAGCAGAGTGTCAAGAAGCAGTGCGACTTGGCAGGGTCGTGTTTCGGAGGACGCATGGCTCTCGACCTTCGCCTCTCCCAAGTCTGTACGGGAGTTGCAGTGATGGGACAAGACTGTAACTACCAATTTTTGTACACACAAAAAAAATATTTTTTAACAAGTTGGTTGAAAAAAATACTGAATTCACTTACGTTGATGACTTTTCAAATCCAATCTGTTTTTCACTGATCCAAACATCCAAACATGTATGCATGGCACTAAAGGGTACAGAAAGCACCTCCTTCTCCAAACAGCTAGGCTGCCCACCACAGCTGAAACAGAGCAGTACCTAGCCAATTGCTTTGCCCTAGTTTTTGTCAGGCCCGCAATCTGGAGGCCACACACTGCAAGCCTATGTATGTGGCCGAGACTGCCAAATATCAGCTTGCACCTACTCCCGAGGCTGTCCAAGTGTGCCACGAGGAGTTGGTATTTAAGCAGCTTCTCTGCAAAGGCCTGCTCCATGTAGCTGTCAAATGAGCAGCCCACTTCCAAAATGAGCACCTCACCCTGGCCTCAACAACAATATATGGCATATTTGGCACACAGGAAAACACATCACCATCATCATCAAACCAGCTTCCCCTTACACAAGAATGTTTATGCATGTGTGCTGTTGGTGAGACTACCTGTCTCGCTGGCTATCAGGTCGACAAGGCGGTCATGTCTAGCAATGCACAAATCCTTGTATGAACAGCAGCCATTCACAACATAGGCAATGGACTCCCTTACATTTGACTCATGTAGAATACAAAATGGGGGGCTAGATTATATTTTGTTTGTAAAACTTGCAGCCTCGACTTAACATCTCCAACTGCAGCATTCTGGTACATGGAATGGGAGACAGAGGTCAGCACAGTACAGAGCAGTGAGTTTCCCCTGCAGCCTCAGGCCAGTCCAGTGTTGCAGTAGCTGCATCCGTCTGATACCAAGGAGTGTTTTCCTGGATGCAGGATGAGACGTTCCATCATGGGTGACAGAAACCTACACACACACACACACACACACACACACACACACTCTCTGACTGACAGCCACAGAACAATTATTTCCCTTGACTCCTCAGTGACAGAGAGCGTGGTTAGAGCCTAGCTTTGTGATATCCTCTTTCTAGCACGCTATCAAGGTCAGTTCTAACGAGTTTGGGATTTTACAAAGCTACTAGATAGTTATCAGAAACCTACATTTGGATAGTGCTAGGTCTCTCTGTACTTGCCGAATTTAAAATGTAACCTTGCAAACTTTCAATTCCAAGTAAAATCAATAGTTTGTCTTCAGATTGTAGTGTAAAAGGAAAGAGGGTTAGGGAATGACCTTAGAGAACACTGCAACTCCAGTTAAAGTTTCCTATGATTGGATGATTGAATCCATAGCCATTGTTTGTGTGGTGGTGAGTCTGCTCACTGAACATGTGACAGGTGATTAGTTAAATGTTTGTCTCAGGGTGATTTCGAGCCTATTGAACAGCAGCCAGTTTCATAAGTACTCTGTCTCTGTCACACACACAGAAACACAGGCACGAAGCAAGGAGCTGCAGGCACTGCAGGGAGATGTACTTCCTGTCCTGTTGTCATTCCCCAAGGGGGGACATTTTCAGCCAGCAGTCTTTTATGACTTTTACTTCATTCCCTTTCTACTTCTCTACTTCCTTTTTCTATTTCTGGAAATAATTGAGATGCCTCTAGACACTGTGTGTGTGCGTGCGCGTGCTGAGGGACATGTGTGGCTCTGAAGCAGCAGACAGACAGTCTCACAGCTAGTCAGGCTGATCTGCATGCCTGTACTGTGTTATGATATCATAGTTGTGTGTGTCATGTGGTGCGCTGCCATCTGTCTCTGGTCTCTGTGCCATGCTGGGCAGGCACTGGTCAGTGGAGAGGGCACCACTACTGCTGGGCAGCACTGCAACCTTTCCACTCTCTCCCACAGTCAGAGGGAGACGTCACCTTTCAAAGTTTCCAGCTCACACACACACACATACACGGGTCCCGCCGGGTCCGAGACCCGGCACCTATTATCCAAATGAGAGCCTGGCGGACCTGAGACCCGGTACCTTTCGTTATTTTAATTATCTACAAAAAATTGGTGTCCACATTTAATTTTCCACGGCCAACAACACGAGTAAGCAACAGCAAAATTCATACAACCCCATAGTAGAATAGTTTACATATTAAATTGTTCAGCCTGCTGCAATCTGTGCGAGAAAATAATATTCCTCTCGAGGCGCATTCAAATTGCGAGTGCTGCACAGGGAGAGAAATATGTGTGCCCAGTCATTGTAGCCTAACATTCTTAATGCAGTCGCGGTAAAACATACCTTTTGAAAGCAGTTTTTATGGCCACTGAATCCAAGAAATGTGTAAAATGCAAAATTTTTGAACCAGAGTTTTTAGCAGTGGGTCATGGTTTAATTGCGCTTTAAATCAAATCAAATTGTATTTGTCACATACGCCGAATACAACAGGTGTAGACCTTACAGTAAAATGCTTACTTACAAGCCCTTAACCAACAATGCAGTTTTAAGACAAAATAAGTGTTAAAGTATTTACTAAATAAACTGAAGTAAACAATAAATAAATACAAATGAAAATGAAAAAAATAAATAATAGAAAGATAACAAATAATTAAAGAGCAACAATAAAATAATTGTAATGAGGCTATATACAGTGGGTACAGAGTCAATGTGCGGGGGCACAGGTTAGTCGAGGTAATTGAGGTAATATGTACAGTGCCTTGCAAAAGTATTATTCCACCTTGGCATTTTTCCTATTTTGTTGCATTACAACCTGCAAATTGATTTTTATTTGGATTTCATGTAATGGACATACACAAATAGTCCAAATTGGTGAAGTGAAATGAAAAAAATAACTTGTTTCAAAAAATTCTAAAAAATTAATAACAGAAAGTGGTGCGTGCATATGTATTCACCCCCTATGCTATGAAGCCCCGAAATAAGATCTGGTGCAACCAATTACCTTCAGAAGTCACATAATTAGTTAAATGAAGTCCACCTGTGTGCAATCTAAGTGTCACATGATCTGTCACATGATCTCAGTATATACACACCTGTTCTGAAAGGCCCCAGAGTCTGCAACACCACTAAGCAAAGGGCACTACCAAGCAAGCGGCACCATGAAGACCAAGGAGCTCTCCAAACAGGTCAGGGACAAAGTTGTGGAGAAGTACAGATCAGGGTTGGGTTATATAAAAAAAACAGAAACTTTGAACATCCCACCATTAAATCCATAATTAAAAAAATTAAAGAATATGGCACCACAACAAACCTGCCAAGAGAGGGCCGCCCACCAAAACTCACGGACCAGGCAAGGAGGGCATTAATCAGAGAGGCAACAAAGAGACCAAAGATAAACCTGAAGGAGCTGCAAAGCTCCACAGCGGAGATTGGAGTATCTGTCCATAGGACCACTTTAAGCCGTACACTCCACAGAGCTGGGCTTTACGGAAGAGTGGCCAGAAAAAAGCCATTGCTTAAAGAAAAAAATAAGCAAACACATTTGGTGTTCGCCAAAAGGCATGTGGGAGACTCCCCAAAAATATGGAAGAAGGTACTCTGGTCAGATGAGACTAAAATTGAGCTTTTTGGCCATCAAGGAAAACGCTATGTCTGGCGAAAACCCAACACCTCTCATCACCCCAAGAACACCATCCCCACAGTGAAGCATGGTGGTGGCAGCATCATACTGTGGGCATGTCTTTCATCGGCAGGGACTGGGAAACTGGTCAGAATTGAAGGAATAATGGATGGTGCTAAATACAGTGAAATTCTTGAGGGAAACCTGTTTCAGTCTTCCAGAGATTTGAGACTGGGACGGAGGTACACCTTCCAGCAGGACAATGACCCTAAGCATACTGCTAAAGCAACACTCAAGTGGTTTAAGGGGAAACATTTAAATGTCTTGGAATGGCCTAGTCAAAGCCCAGACCTCAATCCAATTGAAAATCTGTGGTATGACTTAAAGATTGCTGTACACCTGCAGAACCCATCCAACTTGAAGGAGCTGGAGCAGTTTTCCCTTGAAGAATGGGCAAAAATCCCAGTGGCTAGATGTGCCAAGCTTATAGAGACATACCGCAAGAGACTTGCAGCTGTAATTGCTGCAAAAGGTGGCTCTACAAAGTATTGACTTTGGGGTAGGGGGGGGGGGGGGGGAATAGTTATGCACTCTCAAGTTTTCTGTTTTTTTGTCTTATTATTTGTTTGTTTCACCCCAAAAAATATTTTGCATCTTCAAAGTGGTAGGCATGTTGTGTAAATTAAATGATACAAACCCCCCCAAAATCGATTTTAATTCCAGGTTGTAAGGCAACAAAATAGGAAAAATGCCAAGGAGGGTGAATACTTTCGCAAGCCACTGTACATGTAGGTAGAGGTAAAGTGACTATGCATAGATAATAAACAGAGTAGCAGCAGCGTTTGGACCTAGACTTGGCGCTCCGGTAGCAGAGAGAACAGTCTATGACTAGGGTGGCTGGAGTCTTTGGCAATTTTTAGGGCCTTCCTCTGACACCGCCTGGTATAGAGGTCCTGGATGGCAGGAAGCTTGGCCCCAGTGATGGACTGGGCCGTACACACTACCCTTTGTAGTGCCTTGCGGTCGGAGGCAGAGCCATACCAGGCAGTGATGCAACCAGTCAGGATGCTCTCGATGGTGCAGCTGTAGAATCTTTGAGGATCTGAGGACCCATGCCAAAGCTTTTCAGTCTCCTGAAGGGAATAGGCGTTGTCGTGCCGTCTTCACGACTGTCTTGGTGTGTTTGGACCATGACAGTTTGTTGGTGATGTGGACACCATGGAACTTGAAGCTCTCAACCTGCTCCACTACAGCCCGTCGATGAGAATGGGGGCGTGCTCGGCACTCCTTTTCCTGTAGTCCACGATCATCTCCTTTGTCTTGATCACGTTGAGGGAGAGGTTGTTATCCTGGCACCACACTGCCAGATCTCTGAACTCCTCCCTATAGGCTGTCTCATCGTTGCCTGTGATCAGGCCTACCACTGTTGTGTCGTCAGCAAAGTTAATGATGGTGTTGGAGTCGTGCTTGGCCATGCAGTCATGGGTGAACAGGGAGTACAGGAGGGGACTGAGCATGCACCGCTGAGGGTTCCCCATGTTGAGGATCAGCGTGGCAGATGTGTTGTTACCTACCCTTACCACCTGGGGGCAGCCCGTCAGGAAGTCCAGGATCCATTTGCAGAGGGAGGTGTTTAGTCCCAGGGTCCTTAGCTTAGTGATGTGCTTTGAGGGCACTATGGTGTTGAACGCTGAGCTGTAGTCAATGAATAGCATTCTCACGTAGGTGTTCCTTTTGTCCAGATGGGAAAGGGCAGTGTGGAGTGCAATAGATTGTGTCATCTGTGGAGCTTTTGGGGCGGTATGCAAATTGGAGTGGGTCTAGGGTTTCTGGGATAATGGTATTGATGTGAGCCATGACCAGGGCGCCAATGGCGTTGAATGCATAGGGAAGACCAGGGCTAAATGTAACAAGGGTCAGATGTAACAGGTAGGCCTACATTATATCAAAGATGATCTATTATATTGACAAGATAGTTGAGTGACCGCTCTAACAATGGGTCAGGAGGTGAGATCAAGTGGGACCATTCTAGCCAATGATGGTGCATTTCCACATAACACGTTGGGGGCGATGAAACAACGGAGCCCCATTCATTTTCAATGGAGGGAAGTGAAGTGAAGTGGGCGGGGGGACCGTTGGGCGATTCGAGCATGGGCGAGGATGTGGGACCAAAGTTGGGGAAAGCCATAGATAATGATAGATAAAGCATCCGTATATAGTTCCCATTATGGCATCTGTGAGCACACGGGCAGCGCCATTGAGGCAATCTCCATTTTGAAGTAGTCCATTTTCTTTTTCAGGATTGGCTGATCCCTCCTGATGACCCGGTTGGACATGACTCAAACAGGGTCACCAGGAGGGATCAGCCAATGAAGTTGGAAATCTCACCCAGTTGACTACATTAAAATGGTGGAGGCCCATGCTAAAGCAGCTTTTTGGCCGCAAGAGGCCTCTATTATTCTCTATGGGGAAAGATTAACTTTTTGCAAATACTCCGGGACATTGCGGCGCTATTGACCAATCTAAGCTCATTATATCTTCCAGCCCCTACTGGATTG
This sequence comes from Coregonus lavaretus, assembly GCF_964263955.1. Taxonomy (NCBI): domain Eukaryota; kingdom Metazoa; phylum Chordata; class Actinopteri; order Salmoniformes; family Salmonidae; genus Coregonus; species Coregonus lavaretus. Next base: position 33,912,593 of record NC_139993.1, on the reverse strand, counting down.
GCTGTTAAATCCTAGCACTACCTAGCCTGCTTTCTAGCTTGCTAGCACCCACATGAGGGCGAACCCAGAGAGGAAGAAGCGAAGTGAGAGGTTTGACTCTAGCCAAAATCTGTCCAAAATAAGCCCAATGCGTTTCTATGGGCTTATTTTCGACCTAAGCTTGTCACCTGCCGTCCCGACTTTTTCACCTGCCGTCCCGACTTTGGGACAACAACTCCCATTGTGAGGGCGGAGACATGAGCATATTGTCATTATATACAGATCTCTGGCGAAGCTACCGTGGCTTTCCAAATTATCGTGTTATGTGGAAATTGGGCATGATTAGAGGGCAGATATGCGCGTGAACAACAGGCCAAAATGCCACGTACGTCAACTTTTATCAGTGCATTCTAACAACCAAACCATTATGAAACTTTTATTTGAACAAATAAGTCTCACGAAGCAAATTAGCAATTAATTTTTTTGTTGATCAAAAATCGACACTCTCATTGACCTCCATACAAAAATGTCTCACTTTGTGGTATTATTTTTCGTGGACAGATTTTGGGCGGAGTAAACCCTCTTCCTCTCTAATTATATTCACAGTACATGATCCTTAGTTGGCTGAGTGCCAGTGGAACGTTTTATTTGGGACATTCAAGTCCTCAATGTTGGTATAATGAGCAACAAGATAGCCTAATGTTTAGACTTTAGAGTTAAGTGATCTCGCTAATGATGAGCCCAATGGGGTAAATGCAGATGGGCAACCCTCAGCCTATTTATTTATAGCTACTATGCTGAATCAGGTGGGCTACATCCGGTGATAATGCTTATTGTTAAATAGCACACCTGCCTGATAATATGGACCAATATGTTATATTGAGCTCATTTCTGGAAGGGGAAATTATATTGTAGATGTATGTGCGCGCCCCCGAACTAGGGACCCCCCACCTCCCAATCGAACACACACACACACACACACACACACACACACACACACACACACACACACACACACACACACACACACACACACACACACACACACACACACACACACGATCTAATTTAGCCACCGTGCTCAGTGTGTAACCATACATGTAGGCAGCCACCCAGAGTCAGTAGGGAGCTGTGTGTCAGGAGTGGAGACCACTTGGGAGCTGGTGATTGAATAGCACACCATCACTGGCTCAGAGGTCGAGGGGAGAGAGGGAGGAAGTGAGAGAGAGAGTCTCTACGATGTAGACTATAGTATTAGCAGAGGTGACGATGTACAATGTCACATACTTTTTTGGAGATACAGTAGTGTGTCAGCGTTATGTGTGAAGCACCTTGTCAAGGTCGGCTTGCTAGGGGAGAGGTAGAGGATGCCAAAAACTGTACTCCAACCTGGCTCTGTCCAACCCTCTACCCTTCTCTCCGTACCTATGCCTATCCACTACAGGTGTTTTTGCTCTGTTCATCAATCTCTCACTATCTACTTCTCTGTCCTCTGACTGTGCTCCAAATTACCTCCCTTCCCACTGAATGGGCCTGTCATTAGGGCCATTGTGCAGGGGTTTGTGGGAATGGTCTGGTAATGGCCTGGTGTCATGTTGTACTGTACCTCTGATTTGAAACCCGATCCAGCTGTCCAGGAGATGTGATTTATATCATTCATGAGAGGCCATTTGATTCCACGTGACGTTTTCTTTCATTGAGCAAACAAACTGCTGAAACAGTGCACTGATATATGAATGTGACATTTGCAATATCAATGTTTACAAGAGTGTATTCATTACGGTTAATGCTCTTCTAATACCACTGTAATCATCCACTAAATGAGTGTAATCAAGCAGTGTAACACTCACTACAGCAGCTGGGAAATGTCAGAATGTAATTGTTACTTATTGACCCTAGTCTAACAAAGGGAGTTTGCAGGGTTTTAAAGTTCTCTGTCGTGGATATGGTCTATTAAAGTTCTTGGTCAAGCATTAACCATATCATTTTAAGCCCCATAACAATCATAAATAATGGATACAACATTATGTTAATGTTGGTCAGTGGTAATAATGGTAATGTTGACTATTGTGTTTTCTTGTGCTTTCAGCTTGTGTGAAGGGAGGAAGTTGTGAAGTCACGCGAAGGACAAGCAGTTACTGTTCGGTTACAGACCCGGAGTAAGGCTTGGCTCAGTACCCCAGAGCGAACCAAGCCTTCTTTCAGAGGATCCTCTTCTTCAACACAGTAATACCCTACCAGTGACTGGTCAAATCCATTCACACACAGACAGACACAGAACTTTTCGCACTTATGTCCTCGCTTTTGAAAGAAAGGAGTTTTCAAACCTATAACTACACACTCTATAGGAAGACTGCAGTGTGAAAGTGTTTTCTTGTTAGACCCCCACACGGCTATAGACAGAGGCCCACTCATTGTCCCTTCCCTGGAGAAAAAGGCTTATTTAGCATCTAACGCTAGCACGACGTGCTGCGCGTTGCTTTCACATTCAGCACCATTGATCCACTGACCACACTGTGATCTCATTAGCATTCTAGCCTCTTATTTTTTAACACACACACACAGGCAACCCTCCGAATGACACATTGTTTTCACAAAGATTATTGGTCCTGTTGACCATGAGGCACATGCTGCTGTCAGCTCGTTCAATCACCATCCACTAAAGACAACACCTGGGTATGAGGGTCCCATCTACACACCATTAGCCCACACTGAGAGAACTGGAGAGTACTACTGCACTACCCTGTTGCCCTGTGTTGTACTGCAATGTTTATTCACTCTGGCAGGTGCTAGTGTCATGTCCTATCTGTCCAGGAGGCTGTCCGTGTGAGTGGATACGACAGGGCTATGATAAACACTTGCTGTTGTCGTCTTCTACTGCCTACGGGTCGGTCACTGTGAGGGGAAGAGGTCCTGGGTCTGATCATACTGTTTTTGTCTATCACCCTGTCAGAAAGGATCAAGACCAAATCTCTTTTGAAGTAGACACTTCATCTCAAAGAGACTAACCTGGATAAACAAAGGCTGAATAGAATACATCAGTCTGTCCATCCACTGTGGCCCACCTCTTGCCCACTCCCCCCACCATCCAGTCTGTGTGTAAGTTCTGCCGCCAGGCTGCTTGGAGAATGAACGATGTCACCACCCTGGACTATGAGCTGCTGCTATCCCCCGGGCCCTCCCTCCCTGGGGCCCCCAGCAGCCCTCCTCTGGTGGGGGGCGACGCGGAGCAGAGGACGGCCTTTGCCTTTGTGGGGCTCCTCATGCTCTTCCTGGTCTTCCTGCTGGTGCGCTGCTTCCGCATCCTGCTGGACCCCTACAGCCGCATGCCATCCTCCTCCTGGACCGAACACAAGGAGGGCGTAGAGAGGGGGCAGTTTGACTACGCCCTGGTCTAGACCTGGGTCGTGTTCATTAGGCACCAAACGGAAGAAAGGGGACTGAAACAGGGAGGGACTACCCAAACTTGTCCAATAAGAAAATGTTGTTTTCGTTTTCCGTTGCACAACGTTTCGCTACGGTGTGCCCTAATGAAAACGACCCTGGTAGGGTCTAAAGGGGGCAGTTTGACTGGCCCTGCTGTAGAAACAGAGACCACAGTTGTGAAGACCGGCTCCCTCAACACCCAGACCAAGACCTTTGATTACCTGCTGGTGCAGAGATGGAGGAAAAGGGGACTCAAGACCCACACCAAAACCAGACCACCAGACTACTTGAGACCCAGACTGTAACCAAGACAAGACCATTTGAGACCCAGACTTCTTGCAACTCTGAGCCAGAGGTAGAAAGGGGTTGTACTGCAATGCTAGCTTTAACCCTATGCTGCATTGCCCTCAGAAGACTTCCTCCTCCTGTTCTAGTCCCTGTAGATTTGCTAAAATGCAGGGGAGCACTGACAAAGCCATTACAAACATAATGGGATTATAAACAAAGATCTCTCTAGATCTGGGTTTCCCAAACTTAGTCCTGGGGACCCCAAGGGGTGCACGTTTTGGTTTTTGCCCTAGCACTACACAGCTGATTCAAATAATCAACTAATCATCAAGCTTTCATTATTTGAATCCATTATGTAGTTCTAAGGCAAATAACTAAACGTGCACCCCTTGGGGTCCCCAGGACCGAGTTTGGGAAACACTGCTCTAGATGAACCGTATAGTCTATATCATAGTAGCTGGCAATATTTACATCACACCTGTTTCTGCACCTCCAGTTTATGATTTGTTAAAGTATATTTGACAGTCATGACCTTATTTAATATTGATTGTCCTCTGACAAATGATCAATTTTAGCTATATATTACAACTGTTTACAGATGCAGCCGCCCCTTTAAGAAACCAGACTGGTGATTTGTCTACAAATAAACATTATTAGTGTGTTTTGTGTTGGTATAACTGAAACAAAGCCATATCTATAGTATCTACATTTATATCTACATGTTGTTTGGTTGCCCTGTTAGCTTTAACCACCCTGCCAAGCTTGGTGAAAACATGTACTCTACAACTGCGACTTTTAGAAAGACCAGAAATTCTGACTCAAGTTTCCTTTTGCTAATGTTCTCTCAGATTTGTAGCGCTCTCAATCTTGTCTTTTGACTGATTCTTGAGCTAGCCTAGCTTCACATTGTAACGTGAAATGTGAATGCTTCCATATATGAAGCACCGCAATTTTTCAACTAACCTCTACACCGCATGAGGAGGTTCCTCGCTATCTTATCTGCCGCACATCTCGCATTTCCCAACATCTTTGCCGGAACTAGTCTATGCGCGTCACACAGTGCGACCAACACAAAGATCTACACACATGCAAGAAAAAAATTATATTTTTGGGGAACTCAGTAGTGGTCTCAACTTACTGTTGAGTTAGAATAGTAGAAAACACAAGGTCCAATTTCTAAACCTGGTTGTGCATCAGTAATTTTACTCTTGTTATATGTCACTCACTGACAGTCACTCAATAAGCCCATGTCAGTAAAACATTTTTAGATTGATAAATTAGTCTAGTTAGTCTAGCTAGCTATCTTATCATGGCTGAATTACCGTGCCTAGGGACCCTGACCTCCAGGGGGGCCCCATTGATTGTGTGAGTCACTCTCACTCAGATATCATATTAACATGGCAAAATGTGTAGAATTGCAGGGAATTAGCTTTAAAACTGCAAACATTTCTCCCCACCCCATGGCAAAATGTGTAGAATTGCAGGAAATTAGCTATAAAACTAAGAACAAAAATCTGTAAAGCAATCTTATGTTTACCTATTGTTAATAAAATAATTGTTCTGCTAACAGGATCTGTACATAATAAATTATAGTTTTTAATCCCAGTGCTGAGTTAATGTGTAGCGGCTAATTGTATAGGTGAATGAAGCTACAGCAACCAATGTGATAATGTCTGGGGTCATTTTTGCTGTTCTCCAAATAGCATTTTAGAGTTTTTAAATTCTATAGAAATGCAGTAAATGAGCTTCAACTTTCTTAAACCCAGAGCAGGCAGCTTTGCTTGCGTTTAAGATTTGTAAGTAGATATCTTTCATAACTGCTTTGTATTTGCGACGCAGGGTTTAATTTTGTGAAATAAAATGGAGTTTTCTTCTATTTGTGTTTCCAGTGTGGGAGTAAATGTTTGGAGTGGGTAGATTACTCTTCCTGTAAAATCAATAAAGCATTTCACCACATTACTCCACTTTAATCACTTTAACGAAGCACTAATGGGACATTCACAGGGCTGGAAAATGAAACTCCAAGACAATCCTTTAAAAATATAACCCACAATACTTTTATTGCCATTTATGTCACTGACAAAAGTTTACAAAATGATGAGAATCCCTCATTTGATAGATGTACCCAATTGATGATACATCTTGGATGGATGGATTTGTCCCAGCATATAAGAGTTTAGAAAATTGTAAAAGACAGGTTTGTGAGGGATGTTCAGTTTTGCCCCAGATAGAGGTATGGTATAGCTTAATGGTTTTCATTGAAACCATCAGCTGGTTTCTACACCCCCCTGAACACCTCTGAAGAACTAACGTTTGAGTTCTTTACTCCCTCAAATTCAAATCAGAATTGACCGATCGGGCGTTGATAACAGTGAAGTTCAAGGTTGCCACTGAAGCTGAGATACAGTATGCACACGCACATTCTTTCCTTAACATAGTGGCAAATAAAATAACAAACAGATTAAAAAATATTAAAAGTATACAAAGTTCCCATGTTAAATGTTTATGCATAAATATAGCCCAGGCTGTGGGAACAATGCAGTAACCTTGCATGTTCAGAGAGCAAAATCATAGTTGAGCACCAGAGATAGGTTGCCAGTGTGATAGAGTGAGATAAATGGCCACCTTGAGTTTGCATTGATCCTATAGCTTGTTACAGTGTCAACTTCACAATACTGAGACATACTGTAGAGTGAGAATGTTACTATGGCGTTTTGGTCTCTGACACTCAATTTATCATGGTCCCAGATCTGTTTGTGCCGTCTTGCCAACACCTATGGTCGTTGCACAAACTCATCTAGGACTAGGCTGCTGGAAATCCGCACCCACTAACCGACAGCATTATGAGCTCAGAGACTACAGTATGAGCTGAGTAGGACAATGATAGGTAAACAGTGGTACTTAATAAAGGCCATGTTCTAATCTACTGCATGATCACAAAATGGATGCCACTTTAGGATTCGATCTTTTCTTTTTTTCTGAGCAAAACAAAGTCACCAGCACTTTAAGGACTTCAATCTTGGGTTTACAATAAGAATTTGGTTAGGACAGCCTTGACGCTTTTAAAAAACAACATCAAAAACATCTACATTTCACTTAAAAATATACAATTTAATTTTCAAGAAGCAAGTTCGATAATATTGGTTCTCAGCATTTAGACATTACAAAAGACAGACAAACACAAAACAAAAATAAACCTAGTAAAAATGTCACTTTTCGCAATCAAGATTCAAGACCGCAATCTTTTTTTGTACAGAGTAAGAGATGTAATTATTTAGCACCTTTTTCTCATTGAGAAAAAAAAACGAAGTATGATCTGATGGATGCTTGTTTTCAGTAAGGTTCGGTGTTCACCTATGTGTGTATTGTATATGTGAGTGTGTGCATTTATGTGTTCTGTAAAAATCCCAAACGTTAACTGTCTGTTTGTAGTAGTGTTGTCATGTACCATTGAGGTTGTAACAGTATGTTTCGTCTCCAGCTATGTTTCTCTATGGGCTGCAGATGGTTCAGCCGTCCAAGAGTTCTCACTGCCAGTCAGAATGTAAACTCTCAGAAAAGCTGAATCCCTCAGGACCTGTTTGCTGCGTTTCAAAGCAAATCTCCCTGATTAAATTCAATAAGCAGTTTCAGTGCATGATAATAAAACTGCAGCACCACTAGTACAATGTCCTGGCAGCCTATTGGAGAGAGGACCTAAGGCTCGATGTAGACATTGCCCCTAACCACAGAGCTAGGATCAGATTACCCTACCCCAATCCTAACCTTAACTGTTAAGGATAATAAAACAAGATCTGAACCTGGAACAGTGATTAGGGGTGACTTTTACCTCCTCTGTCTGAGACACTGGACATGGTTCATGCTGAGGGACAGTGTGGCCCTCTCCTGGCCAGAGGAGGCATTACAACAGCGCTAATGTATGGTGAGTGGAGGAGATGAGTGAGAAGAATTGAGGTAACAGAACACGGGCCGGCAGCACACTGCATCACACCAGAGGGTCCCTGCTTACCACTGCTTTACATGAAAACATGATTATAAACAGTATAAAGCTGGTGTTTTACTCCTAGAGTTGATACTATGCATGATGACCAACTCTCCATTACATTAGTGTTAAACCTGACGTTGCGTAAATGTTGCAGTCCTTCTTGTGAACATTTTTTGAACACTACAATACATTAACAGACACATTAGAATACTGAGTAGGATGAAGCATGACCTCTAACCCCAATGTTGTGATTTCACAGAGATTACAGACAGGTGAGGGACTGCTTGGACCACCATTCACCAACACATACCCCTATTTCTCTCCAAGCAAATCAGTGGTTCTTACATTTCCACTTCACCATAAGAAGATTGTCCTACACAAACTCAACTCAACAGTAAAATACTTATTCCTTTCTACTTTATAACACTTTCTTTACCATTTCAAACAATTTCAGCTTTTTGTGCATCTCCTTCCATTTCCACTTCTCCCAGTGCTTCATGGATTCGAAGGCATGAATCAATTCTCGTCAGCCATTTTGTGTGTAAAATCTAAAATGGCAGGGGTTTGTGGTCCAAACACTGCATACCTTTCTGTAATCTCCTCCACTCGTTCTCCAAGTGGAATAGGAGGGGTGGGTCAGGGAAAAAATAAAATAAAGAACCTTGACAATTAAAAAGTGGTGGTTGGGCTGGTTGACTCAGTCTTTCAAAGCCCCCTACCCCGATTGGTTGGGGATGGTCCTGGGGTTAAGGTCAAGGGGTCATTATAAAGTCAGTCCAGGGGCTGAAAGGGAAGAATGGAGGGAGCCTAGGGAGGATTGGAGTGCTTGCAGCTCAGTGCAGGTGGATGTGCAGCTTGATGCGTAGGGCGTCTCCTATCTCTCCCAGCAGATAGTCGCTGTCGTGTTCATCCTCCAGCTGTCGGAGGCGCCACGGCCCGAACAAGGGCAGGCTGGCGATCTCCAGGCGGTAGGAGCCGGGGGGAGGCGGCTTCCTGCCCAACCTCAGCACGCTCTTCCCGTCGCGGCGCTCCAGCAGGCGGAAGTGCTCGCCCTGGTTGCCGTGGGTGATGACATAGCGCACGTGGTGCTCCAGGGGTTCCAGGGCAGGCAGCAGCTCCAGCAGGGGCTCCTTGTTGTGCAGTGAGGCCAGGCTCAGGTTCATGGGGATGGACTCCTGGATGTCCACGCTGGCCATGCTCACCTCCTAGAGAGATGGAGAGGAGAGGGTCAGCACATAGCAACATAAAAAAAAACATACAAATACACACAACTAGTACACGTTTATAACCTGTAGATTTAAGAATGAGTGAGAGACCACAAAAGTGCAGAGAAAGAAAGAGGAGAGAGAGTAGCAACAGTACCTTAAGGTCGTTGTCCCCAGCAGCGTGACGTCTGTGTCGGCCCTTCTTGCCGACGTCTCCGTTGATCTTACATTCGTAGCAGGCCTCTGGAGACAGACTGTCCTCATCGTCTCCCTCTGAGCTATACTGGTCCTGGAAGCCCTGACCCGTTATACAATGACTGGGGAGTCAACAGAGAGATACAGATGTCAGGACATTGTACTCGCATTTAGAACTCACAGTACAACTCACATTTATAAACCGGGTGGTTCGAGCCCTGAATGCCACGGGTATGACAAAAAAGTCATTTTTACACTGTTCTAATTACATTGGTAACCAGTTTATAATAGCAATAAGGCACCTCAGGGGTTTGTGGTATATGGCCAATATACCACGGCTAAGGGCTGTATCCAGACACTCTGTGTTGCGTCGTACTTAAGAACAGCCCTTAGCCGTGGTATATTGGCCATATACCACACCCCCTCGGGCCTTATTGCTTAACTATAACACAGCGAGATACTCTTTCTTGTGGAGAAAATAAGTGTGACCGTTGGTACAGTGCTGTGTTGTATGAGGGTGTGGTTCCCAGTGGTTTCAAATACATTTTTGTGCTGTGACCAACCTAAAGCTTTTGAAGTCTTTCTGAAAAAAAAAAAAAATACACATCTTGACCCAATAAGTGAAACCAATGCTTGTAACCAAGAGCCATTAACCCATAAGAAATCAGCAACAACCCATCAGTGGGTACATTTTAAAATTTTTGTCATTTAGCAGACACGCTTACCCCTGACACCATTTGGGAAACCCTGGGTTAAGTCAGTCAGTGTAAGGCTAAGTCTCCCATCCACTCACCCCTGTCCAGCCCTGTAGTATCCTCCAGGACAGCCACACAGGTATCCTCCGTCTGTGTTGGAGCAGCCGAAGCTGCAGGGGTTACTGCCCATGGAACACTCATTAACATCCTGGCAGCCGCTCCCTCCCTGCTCAAAGTCAAAGCCGGACGGACACACACACTTAAAGCTACCCAGGGTGTTGTAGCAGGAGGCCGAGCCACACACAGACGCACCCGAACACTCGTTCTCATCTACAGGGAGGAGAGAGGGACACACAGAGGGGTCAAAAATGAGTAAAAGACCAACCAAAACACATTGTGCACATGGTATCAGATTTTGTTACATCTTTCATATTTCATTCTCATTGATGCGGATACTTGGTAAGTTAGGTCCTGAATCTTCATTGAGGATATGACACAAATAGAGCACAGCTCCTATGTCTCAATACTGGGCAGTGACGTATCTTGTGGCTGTATGCAACCACTTGAAGGAAAACAGGTTTAAGTAAGTGACTGGTCTTGTGACTGGTGTGTGTCTGTCCCACTCACCTACACACTGGTTCCACTGGTAGTGTTGTACATAGCCCTGAGGACAGCCACAGCGGAACCCTCCCATCATGTTCTGACAGCCGTGCTGACAGCGATGGTTACTACCACACTCATCCACATCTGACGGAGAAGTCACAGACATGGGAGGTTAGACATTCCAAAATGCATTTTTGGGCAAAAACTAGCAAGTGTAGGTGTGTGCGCTTATGACGGGGGAGTGGTGTGTGTCTGTATGCGTGCGTGTGTTGGGTCCTTGCCTTCACACTCCAGGCCAGTTGTGTCCAGAGAGAAGCCTTTCCCACAGTCACAGTTGAAGCTGCCGGGGGTGTTGACACAGGAGGCTCTGGAGCCACATACACTGCTCTGCCCATTACACTCATTGTTGTCTAAGAGAGATGAAGATATACATTCATTAGATTTCATTCAAAACCATTCAACTACCAGTTTTCTACCAGAGTTCTTTAACTTTTCAAGGTGGTAGAATTGTCCTAAACAAAGTGTATCTCGTTCATGGCCACTCACCGATACAGGCGGTCTGGTGCTGGGTGAAGCCTGCAGGACACTTGCAGGTGAACCCTCCGATGGTGTTGACACACAGGAACTGACAGTTATGCTGCTTAGTAGAACACTCATCCAGATCTGTAGTAGAGGGGTAGAAATATGGATTTGTTAATAAACTGTGAAAAAAGCATGTATACTGTATGTAGTTGTGTGAAAGTACCAGTTAGCATATTAGACAATTAAGATCGAATGATCATGAGAAAATGGGAACTCATATGTTTCAGTATTTATTGGACTGGTATTGAAGGCATCTGACCAGGAGCAGGGTCCACTCACCTTTGCAGGTCTTTCCGTCAGGCTGCATGGTGTATCCTCTGGGGCAGGAGCACAGGTAGCTGCCCTCTGTGTTCTTACACAGGAAGTTACAGGGCTTGGGAGACGCGGAACACTCATCCATATCTAAAACACAACAGACAGTGGTGAGTAATAAGGTCAGAAAGAGGGCAATTTCTACCCCGGGCCAGGATGGTTTGGTCCAAGGCCCAGTAAGAGAAAGACAGAGACGGGTCATACCAACGCAGGAGGTGCCGGTGAAGTCGGTGGTATAACCCACGTTGCAGTGGCAACGGAACGATCCGATGGTGTTGATGCACTGGCCGTTCTTACACAGGTCTGGCATCACCGTGCACTCATTGATGTCTGCAACAACAGCAGGCAGGGATGTTAGATACACACACACACACACACACACACACACCCCTCAACCCTCTCTCATCCTCATCTCCTTCCACATTCCTTTACCATTTACTCTCACCCTCCCTCAACCCCTTTCTCACACCCTCTCCTCTATCTAACCTCTGCCGTCGGTGGTGTACCCGGGTCCCAGTGGGCACATCCTCTTGTACTGCACGGTGCCAGGCAGCGGGCAGAGCTCACACTGGGGTCCCCAGCCGCGCCCGAGGTTGCAGCAGCACTCAGATTTGGTGACACTGTTCCTGTTGGTGGAGCCCTGCTGGCACATAGTTTGGAGCACCTCGGTGAAACAGAAGCCCTGTCGGTTATCTGTAGGGGTGGAGGGAGTGAGAGAAAGACAGGGGGAGATGAGTCAGCAATATACAGGAGCTGCATATCAAGTATGTGTGTCAAAGGAGTGATAGAGTCTTTCATGCTTTTGTTTTGATGTGGTTGCATTGACATTGCATGGATGGATTGTGCACCCTTCTGCAGAATCCTTTGTCGTGACATGCTCACCGATACACTCTGTTCCAGTGGAGCTGGACTGGAAGCCCTCGTTGCACACACAGCGGTAGCTTCCCACTGTGTTCTCACAGCGCCCGTTCTTACAGATGCCAGGCTTCGCGCGACACTCATTCAGGTCTGCCAGGGGGAGGAGGATGAAAGAAAGAGGAGAGGAGTAGGGGGCGAAGGAGAAGATGAGAGTTTAGAACAGTGTGACATAAAATGGAATCACTTTCAAGAAGTGATTTCTCTCCTGTAGTGTGTGTATATTTGTGTGTGTGTCTGTGTGTGTGTGTGTGTATTAGTGATTGAGAGAGTGTGTGTGTGTGACTCACCCATGCAGCCATCTCCGTCAGGTCTGCGCTGCATGCCAAGGGGGCAGATACACATGAAGGTGCCAATCAGGTTCTTACAGGACATGCCTTTGGACTCACAGTCATCCAAACCCTCAGAACACTCATCCTGGTCTGGTGAGAGAGAGAGAGCGAGCGAGAGAGCGAGAGAGAGAGTGCGAGAGGGAGGGAGGGAGAGAGAAAGAGATGGAGAGCGAGCGAGAGTGGGGAGGAGAGGAGAGGAAATGTTTAAAGAAAAATAGACAATGATGTCTAGGCTACTGATCCATTTTAACAATAAGAAGCGGGAAAAAACACATTACAAAAAAATATTATACCGTAACGTACAGTATGTTCATGAAACAAGTTCACTGTAAAACTACCATCTCTAAAGCATGACCATATAAAACCAGCCAGGTGAATTTACGATGATAGAGTAACTTGACTTTAACACAGCTGTATAATAGCTACCCCACAGGGGTTTACATATGACTGCTGATAAAGGGAGAGACAGAAAGTCCTGAGCAAGAAAGAGAGAGATGGAGAAAGAGGGGAGAGAAAGAGATAGAGAGAAAAGGCTCCTGTGGAGGGAGAGAGACAGAGAGAGAGACAGAGAGAGAGACAGACTCCTGTGTGGAGGTAGATTATGGTGTGTCCCTTCACCTCTGCACATGCGGTGGTCGTCTCGCAGCACGTAACCCGAGGGACACATACACTCGTAGGAACCAAAGGTGTTGACACAACGGAAGGCACACAGCAGGGGGTTTAGAGAACACTCGTTGATATCTGAAGAGAGAGAGAGACAGAGGGAGTGAGCAAGAATGAGAGAGAGAGAGAGAGAGAGAGAGAGAGAGAGAGAGAGAGAGAGAGAGAGATGAGTACATGAGCATTCTATCATACAAGAATAATTGTACAATCTGATGGTATATCATCATAAGCATTTGTAATTTTCCAGGTGTAGGTGAAAGGTCAAAGGTGAGTGTTTGTATGATGTTACATACCTTCACAGGTCATCATGGAGCCAGGTTCGAAGCCTTCATGACAGGAGCACTCAAAGCCTCCCACCACATTAGTACAGGTCCCGTTACCACAGGGGTTTCCTATAGAGCACTCATCAGTGTCTGGGGAGGGAGAGGAGGGAGGAGGGGAGATGGGGAGATGGGGGAAGGGTGGTCATGTAAATGAATTTGTCCTCAGGTATGTTGACTTCTGACAAGAATGTAATCTTAAAGGAAAGTAAATGTCATCATCATCATTATCAACACCAATAGGGGTCAGGGGTCAGCTCACCAACACAGTTGACCCCGGTGTAGTCCAGGTTGTAGCCGAAGGGACACTCGCAGCGGAACGATCCGTCCGTGTTGATACAGATACCGTTCACACAGACGCCTGGGTTGTCCAGACACTCGTTCATATCTACAGAAAGACAGATAAGGACAGTTTATTGACATTTTTGACATCGGGTCATAAAAGAGCTGATTCAGTTGAGGGGGTCGGTATGTCTGGGGGTGGCCCAGCCGTGTCACTTATCACTCACCCTCACGGGCGTCCCCAAGTCCAGGCGTGGATCCATGGCCGTAGGGACACAGGCTTTTAAAGGACGCTGGAGACACAAGGAGATGTTAAGAAGTTAAATCTACACACACTGACAGGACAGGATCCACTAGGCTTAGCTCTCATCAACTGGCTTGTGTTAAGGAATACATTATTATAACTACAATGAATGGAAAAGTACTGACAGTGAGGTGTGTGTGTGGAACGTGCGTGTCATACGTGTGACTCACCCTCGCTCTCGCGTGGGCACAGCTCGCAGGGGTCTCCCCAGCCCTCGCCTGGCATCTTGCTGCAGCAGCACTTGGCCTTGGTGGTGTTGAAGGCTTTGGGCACAGAACACTTGCCTGACTCAAAGCGGGTGAAACAGAAGCTCTCTCTTGTGTCTGTCATACAGAGGGGGTTGGAAAAACCACAGTCAGGTGGATAGTAGACAATAGACTACCACTAGTGGGTCTGAGACAGTATTCAAAAGGTTCTCACTATTTGGCCATACTAGAAAGGACAGAAGTGCTGTGATTTCTAACACATCTGATACTTGGCCATTTAGTGACTACTGTAACGTACAGTTCTCTCTCTCTCACCCAAACAGCGGCGCCCATTGTCAGACAGGACGAAGCCATTCTGGCAGATACACTGGAAGCTTCCTGGGGTGTTGGTACACGTGCCAAACTGGCAGATATTGGGCTCCACCTCACACTCGTTGATATCTGGAAGAGAAAGAGAGAGAGGGAGAGAAGGAAAGAGGGATGAGAGGGGATTACATCATTGCAAACTCCAAGGCCAGATGGGGTATGGATGTCACCCCATCAGCGTACAAGGCTATAAGGCTGTTACACAGTGTGTGTGTGTGTGTGTGTGTATTGGGCCAGATAAAAGGGTCACTGCAGGTCATTGACACTCTGATGTGTAGGTGTGGGCGTGTGTTGGCTCTATCTGTGTGAGCAAGTGGGATTCTGAATGTACAGAAGTAATGAAGTAATGTTCTCTGTGGTAGTTATCCAGTGTGTGTGTGTACGAACTTGCGTCAAAGTTAATGGTCTCTTTCACCTCCAATAGTTAATCGAGTATTGGAGTGTGTGTGTGCCTGGTGTGTTAGACTCCTACCTATACACTGGTCGTTCTGCACCTCATATCCAGGTGGGCAGATACAGCGGAAGGATCCGTCCAGGTTCTGACAGGTTCCAGGAGAGCATGTCCCAGGAAGACTCACACACTCATTGATATCTGAGGAAGAACAGTGTGTGATTATACAGTACGCCTCAATGAAAACACACTATACACCCCAAGACATACATCAAATACTTTCAAATACTTGGTTTAGCTTGGAGTTTGCACTTTTGGGACCATTCCATTGGTTCCATTGTACCAGGCAAACTAAATCAAGCATTAATAAAATATTTAAAAGTATTTGACAAATGTATTTGACCCAGGTCTAGAGTTGCTAGGGTGTTGACGTTACTTACCGACACAGTTTTTTCCGTCGGGGGTGAGTTCGTAGCCATCCTGACAGAGACACTGGAAGGATCCCAAGCTGTTGATACACTGGCCGTTCCTACACACCTGACCCACCAATGCACTGCACTCATCAATGTCTGGAGGGGGACAGGGAAGTGGAGAGAGTTAATAAGATTATCTAATTATTCAAAATATGCTACTCGAAAGTATCCCTTTTAACATTTAGACAGAATTACTCCTTAAATATCTTCATAGTATTCTTTTCCATGTTGATATACTTTGGGATGTCATACGTACCCATGCAGTCATTGTTGTGCGTGAGCTCGAAGCCAGGGAAGCAGAGACAGTTGTAGGAGCCCACTGTGTTCTTACAGGTTCCGTTCCCACATGGTTGTCTGTCACACTCATCAATATCTGAGACGGAGCGAGACCAGGGGGTGAGACTGAGGTGAGATGATTGAAACCAAACTATAGAATGTCTACCGTGTCTGCTATGGTAAGTCTATAGAGTTTACCGGGACTGTTTACTTACCCATGCACATGGTCTGGTCGGCTGTGGCCTTGAAGCCGTTGTGGCAGAGGCAGCGGTAGCTGCCCTGGGTGTCGATACACTCTCCGTGGCTACACACGTTAGGGATCTCCTGGCACTCGTTGCGGTCTACACACACAGGGAGAGAAGATGCAGAGTTTTTAGTTTATTTGTAACAAATTATCTAACTAGGAAGTTCCATCAAGATCAATAATATACACTGAGTATACAAAACATTAAGGACACCTGCTCTTCCATGACATAGACTGACCAGGTGAAAGCTATGATCCCTTATTGATGTCACTTGTTAAATCCACTTAAAAAATGTATATAGATGAAAGGGAGGAGACGGGTTACAGAATAATTTTAAAGCCTTGAGACAATTGAGACATGGATTGTGTATGTGTGCCATACAGGGGGTGAATGGGCAAGACAAAAGATTGAAGTGCCTTTGAACTGTGTATGGTAGTAGGTGCCAGTCGCACCGGTTTGTGTCAAGAACTCAACAGTTTCCCGTGTGTATCAAGAATTGTTCACCACCCAAAGGACATCCAGCCAAGTTGACACAACTGTGGGAAGCATTGGAGTCAACATGGGCCAGCATCCCTATGGAATGCTTTTGACACCTTGTAGAGTCCGATGAATTGAAGTTGTTCTGAGGGCAAAAGGGGTGCAACTCAATATTAGGAAGGTGTTCCTAATGCTTGGTATACTCAGTGTATTTTCCAATAGAGATCTGGCCAAGAAGGCAGCTCCAGCATTAACTAATAGACTAGGAGATAGGGGAGATGAAATACATTAATATTGATCATCTCAGTGTGTTTTCCCATTGACTAATAAACCATTTAACTCTCAAAACAATTATCTCTCAACAGGGAATCTCACTGTAGTACATCCCCATTGTTCTGAGATGGTAAATCCCTGCTGCCCCTGGGCATAGAGTTGGGACTCACCCACGCAGGCTCCGCTGGGGGACAGCTTGAAGCCTGGTGAGCACTCGCAGCGGTAGCTCCCTGGGATGTTGATACAGTTGGCGTTGCGTTGGCACAGGTTGTCTCCGCTGTTACACTCGTCAATATCTGGAGGGAAGAAAAACAAGAGCGGGCAGCGATCATTAGTCACAGTGGTCATAACTGTCTAGTAAAAGCCCAGTGTGAGGTAATGCAGAGGCTGAGGAGGGCCAAACAGAACAGTGCCAGGCTGGCTAGGGTGATTTAAGTCCCCTGGACTGGCAGAACTTGGCACTAGGCTCCTACAGGGCCAGTATACTCTGCTGTCTGTCTTTACAAGCAAGGATAATTCATGTGGGAGAGAGAGGGCAGCATTAACTTTACTGATTGTTAAGTGGTGAGTGTGTGGATGTGTGTGTGTGTGTGTGTTTTGTGTGCGGGTACATTTGGTTTGAGGGCCACAGAGTGTGTACGTATGTGTATATCATTTTCTTTATGAGAAGGTAAATGGTGATGATTGTGTGTGTGTGTGTGTGAGAATGTGTGTGTGTCTGAGCCTTACCTTCACAGATGAGCAGTATATTGTTGTAGCTGAAGCCCATGGGACATTCACAGCGGAAGCTTCCTATCTGGTTGATACACACTCCGTTGGCACATATACCCGGGATCTCTCGACACTCATCAATATCTACAGAACAATACAGCAACATCATGCTCTGTTAGAAGTCATTCACTCACAAAGCTACTCCATTTTTCTTATTTATTATTCTATAATAGCACCATATACCATATAATAATATAATGATTATAGTATCTATCTGTTTTGGCAGTTCAGCAGTCTCTGTTCTGAACAAGCAGAAGGCCAGAATGACCTATTTGACCTTTGACCTAATGAGGACCTTACCGATGGGCTTGCCCGTGTGGATGTCTATGATGAACCCAGGAGCCTGGTTCCCACACAGTAACTGGTACTCCGCTGTGGAGAGGATAAAACAACTGAGTGAACTTATGCACCAAGAACATACAGTATTCAGAGGCTGTCATGAAAGTGTCGGAGGTAGTGTGTGTCTATGAGTGTCTCTATGGAGTGTGTGTATGCTAGTGTGTGTGAGTGTCTTATGTTCCAACTCACAGGTGGCAGGGGTAGGGCAGGCTTCACAGGGCTTGTTCCAGGCCTTGCCCACGTTGTAGGCACAGCAGCACATCTTCTTGGTCATGTTGAAAGACAGCTCGTTCTCACACGTGTCGTTGAAGTTGCGGTAACACACGCTCTTCCTCATGTCTGTAATGTCAGCAGAGACAGGGTTGAGAATGACTCACCATAAATACACAACTCTTTATAATCCATTATCATTTGTAAACCATTACTACACTGTTTGTATATTTATTCACAAACACAAACACAAGCTGGTTGAGAGAATGCCAAGAGTGTGCAAAGCTGTCATCAAGGCAAAGGGTGACTACTTTGAAGAATCTCAAATCTAAAATGCATTTTGATTTGTTTAACACTTTTTTGGTTACTACATGATTCCATATGTGTTATTTCATAGTTTTGATGTCTTCACTATTATTCTATAAAAACCCTTTTGACTGATACTGTATATATATGTATGTATGTATGCATGTGTGTGTACCACCCGGTGTGGTCTGACTCACCCATGCAGTTGTTTCCTCCGTTGACCTGCATGTACTCAGGAGGACACACGCAGGTGTAGTTCCCCAAGGTGTTGTAGCAGGTACCAGGACCACAGATTCCAATGTGGGCTGTGCACTCATCAATATCTACACACACGGACAGAGAATACACATGGTTACACACAGTACTGCCTTTCATTATCTTATTACATTTTGGGCTTTAGGCGGTCATCAATGATCAAGTGAATCAGATGGATACTGGGAAAGTCTGGAGAATGACCTCATTTGACCCCTCTGTGACCTTTTCCCTCTTACCCTCGCAGATGCGTGTCTCCTCGTTGAGGTAGTAGCCTGCGGGGCACTCGCACTGGAAGCTGCCGAAGGTGTTGACACAGTTACCACCCTGGCACAGGCCTGGCAGCTCCTGGCACTCATCAATGTCTGGTGGGGTAGTGGGAGAGAGAGTCCGGTTTAGTTTGTTGGGACACTAAATCATACAACGGAAAAATAAGATAAGGACGAATAGTGTTACCTTCCAGGATGACAGTGATGGGGTTAGGTCTGAAGCCCTCTCCTCCGGGACACAGTGTCTTGTACTCCGCTACAGACAAAAAAAGACCCCAAAAGATCAAACTAGTACCACATTTTCCTCAAAAACATATGTGAAATTGGGCAAGATTAGCTCATCTAAATGTTTTGTTCTTCTTCAAAAAGAACAGGTCTGTCATGATTTGGTTCGACCAAGCTTTATTGTACATACTGGAGTTGATGGGTGGGCAGAGTTCACAGGGGTTTCCCCAGGCTCCTCCCAGGGAGCAGCAGCAGGAGGCGCGGGTGACGCCCACGCCAATCTCAGCGCTGCAGGAGATGCCACCGTCGCCACGCGCCAACGTGTCCAGGAAACAGTTGCCCACTCGTGTGTCTGAGATGAGGGAAAGGCATTATTGTTACACACCCATCAACACTTGCTGCCACTCATTCATTGGCTGAGGTGTCTTCATCTCCATGGCTACCAGACATTAGCATTGCGCTGATGCCAGGTGTCCAGTACTCACCCACACAGCCCACTCCAGTAGGATTGAGCTCGAAGTCCGGAGGGCAGTTACACAGGTAGCTTCCTGGTGTGTTCACACACAAGCCGTTGATGCAGTTCACAGGGTCCGCACACTCGTTAATGTCTGGAACACATACAAACACACACTTTATGACCAACATTAAATAACACACATAGAGCCACACACAAATGCTTTAACAACACACATCCACTCTATGAAAGCTATGCTCTTCGACTGTGAGAGGACTGGTGAAAGCAGAAACAGCCTTGCTAAAGTCACAGACTTGCTGCGGCTGCACATGACAGATTGAGTGGTACAACGAGGGAATAGAAAGTCAAAATTGATGGCGAAATATGAGGGTTGCCAGATTGGATTGGTAGTGAAGTGTGGTAGAGGGTGTGTGTTGCTCACCAGTGCAGTTTCCTCCGCTGCGGTCCAGCTCGTAGCCGTCGTCACACACACACCGGAACATCCCCGGTAGGTTCTGACACGTTCCAAACACACAGATGTTCTGGAAGTTACATTCGTCGATATCTACAGAGAGGGAGAGAAGGATATGGTCAGTATCTATGGGCAGAACGATGGTGTATGTGTGTGTGTGTGTGTATGTGTTATTCTTACCCTGGCAGGCCTTGCTGTCCTCAGTAGGGGTGAAGCCCATCTCACACTCGCAGCGGTAGCCCCCCGGAGCGTTCAGACACTGGCCGTTCTCACACAAGTTGACGTTGTCAGCACACTCATCCATATCTGAACAGGAGAAGCCGTCCCCGTTGAAGCCCTCCTTGCAGGCACAGCGGTAGGAGCCGGGGGTGTTGACACAGTCTGCGTTGAGGTTGCAGTTGTGCTCCTCAGTGGAACACTCATCCAGGTCTACAGGGAGAGAGGAGGGTCAAACATAATCAGTTCACTTAGTGTCCATAGATGAGGGAGCCATGTAATAACAATTCAATAACCTATTCTGAGAAGTACTGTAGAGATCAACTACTGTAGTTGTCACAACTCCTGTTCATAGAGAGCTAAAGAATGTATGGCTCAGTTGGTAGAGCATGGTGCTTGCAACGCCAAGATTGTGGGTTCAATACCCAGGACCATCCATACGTAAAAATATATGCACGCATGACTGTAAGTTGCTTTGGATAAAAGCGTCTGCTAAAGTACATCTTTTTAATTTAACAGGCTTTTTTTCCAGCCCAGCACTAGTATACTCACCCACACACTTGATGCCGTCTCCCACCCAGCCGTCACGACAGCGACACTTGAAGCTTCCGGGGACGTTGACGCAGGCAGCATGCATGTCACAGTTATGGGCTCCAATCTCACACTCATCAATATCTAGAAAGAAAAAAAACAGGAGAGAGATGAATTTAGGACAAGACATAAAATGTGAGTGCCTCTCTCATTCTGTCTGTACTCTGGTTTAGACCTTGCATTATCCATGGAAGTTAAAAATGACCAAAGCTTTATGACATCATCATAACTAAGATAGCGTTTTACAGTAAATGGCCTTACTGTTACTACCAGTGTGTGTGTAGCCCATGGTGCTGTGTGTCTGTATGGTGTCTCTGTGTGTGTGTGTGTGTGTGTGTGTGTACACTGTACCTGTGCAGCCGGTGGAGCCCTTCTTGACAAAGTACCCCAGCTGACAGTGACAGATGAAGGATCCCTTGGTGTTCTCACAGTCCCCGTGCAGACAGATGTTAGGGTTCAGCTCACACTCATTCACATCTGGACACACAGGAACACACACAGAGGAACATGAGTTAACTGGTCTTGGAGAGGGGACAGAGGAGTAAAATGTATGTCTAACAGGTAAGGGTAAAATTAGAGGGCTGGGGGAGCGAGCGAGCGAGCGAGCGAGAGAGAGAGAGAGAGAGAGAGAGAGAGAGAGAGAGAGAGAGAGAGAGAGAGAGAGAGAGAGAGAGAGAGAGAGAGAGAGAGAGAGAGAGAGAGAGAGAGAGAGTGAGCAGGAGAAGGGAACAGGGTGTATGTCTCACCAATACAGGTCCTCATATCCATGGAGGCCATGAATCCATCATAGCAGAGACAGCGGTACTCTCCAGGGATGTTGGTGCACTGGCCTCCGTCACAGATGTCAGGGGTGTCCTCACACTCATCAATGTCTGGACAGGGGAGAGAACAAGTGTCAATGTGTGTCTATACACTATACTATGTGTACATGTCCAGTACGTGTGTGTACTGCGTTACTGTGTGACGCACCAGCGCAGGTCCTGAGGTCGGGCATGAGCGCGTAGCCCTCACTACAGCTGCACTCGTAGCTGCCCTCGGAGTTGGTACAGTGTGTGTCACAGCCTCCGTTCATGATGGTACACTCATCAATATCTGCAATCAGACGGGTTACAGGTGAGTATAGACACTGAAAAGTTTCTGATGTGACAAAATGCTTAGAAATGGTCAACAACCATAGTCTGTTGTATGTAGACGTTCCACACGTATGGCAGGTATTTCCGTACACTGAAGTATGGTACTAACATCCACAAGACAAATGATGACAATGATCACTCACCCACACAGCCCTGTCTGTCTGGTGTAACCTGGTAGCCCGTGTCACAGGAGCACTGGTAGTTCCCCACCATGTTGACACAGTGGCCGTTCTTACACAGGTTGTCACTCAGCTGGCACTCGTTCACATCTGGAAACACAGAGAAGACGTCAGTTAGAGTCAGCTTAAATCAAAGGAATTAGCTACCACAGAAGACAACATAATGTAGGAGAGAATACCTTTAGTGACTTTTATGGCGGTTACGGTTTGGTTAACTGGAAAATGTATTCCAGATCAAATCACATTTTATTTGCCACATGCGCCGAATACAATCGGTGTAGACCTTACAGTGAAATGCTTACTTACAAGCCCTTAACCAACAATCCAGTTTTAAGAAAAATAAGTGTTAGGTAAAAAATAGATAAGTAAAAAAATTAAAATACAAACATAATTAAAGAGCAGCAGTAAAATAAAATAACAGTAGTGAGGCTATATACAGGGGGTGCTGGTACAGAGTCAATGTGCGGGGGCACTGGTTAGTTGAGGTAATTGAGGTAATATGTACATGTGGGTAGAGTTAAAGTGACTATGCATAGATGACTTGAGGATGATGTAAAAACGCCAAAACAGTGATCTAAAGTGTCTCATATTCCAGGTGATGTATAGGGTGTGTGTGTGTGTGTGTGTGTGTGTGTGTGTGTGTGTGTGTGCATACTATGCACTGTGCAGTGATATACTGTATGACTACCTTCGCAGGAGGAACCGTCGGGGCTCAGCTGGTGTCCGGGAGGACATTCACACTCGTAACTCCCCTCTGTGTTCAGACAGGCGCCTCCTCGACACAGCAGTGGGTTCCTCTCACACTCATCAATATCTGCAGGGGAGAGAGGGAGAGATGGAGGGAGAGAGAGGAAGAAAGAGGGAGAGAGAGAAGGAGAAAGATATAGGAGAGAGAGGGAGAGAGAGAGAGAGAGAGGAAGGAAGATATAGGAGAGAGGGAGAGGGTGCAACAAGGTCAGCCGTCAATAATGACTTTGAGAGAAACACACAGAGGATCTCGGAGGAAGTTGTCCCACTCTCCAGTCAGCTGGGGAGCAGTGTGTGTGTGTGTGTGTGTGTGTGTGTGTGTGTGTGTGTGCCCCCACTCACCCATGCAGTTCTTCATCATCATGAAGCCGCTCTCGTAGCCCTCGAAGCATTCACACTCGAAGCTGCCAGGGGTGTTCACGCAGGTGCCGTGGCCACACAGGTCCGGAGAGATATGACATTCGTCAATATCTGTGGGAGTGGGAGGAGAGACAGAGGGAAGAATGCACATGACAGAAATATCATATTCAGCATTATTTTACTGATCTCATGAGGAAATTCAGCTGTGTCAACAAACAGTGTTGTCTAGTGAGTTTGTAGCACAAGTTTTTTTTTGACCCTGAAACTTTCTAAAATACTACAGAAATCTTATACGAAGATATATATTTCTCCTTAAATTTGTTCCAATTTTAAGATTATTTTGTAAAAAAACATGAATATGCTTTCTCGTTCTCTCTCGTACCGGTGCAATTCCTCTCCTCCATGGTGAGGGCGAAGCCACTGCTGCAGCGGCACTTGAAGCTGCCGATGGTGTTGCGACACGTTCCGTGAGAACACAGGCTGTTGAACACCTTACACTCATTCACATCTGCAGGAGAAGAACAGAATAATGCCAAGGCTCAGGGGTGAATTGTGTATGGAATTCACATGAAGTTTACCTGTGCCATTTTTCCAAATCCAATCCAGTAATGTTTTTCTCAAAATGATCTGAATACATTTCTAGTCGTTTAGATATGTAATGCTGTGGATGGCTGGCACCTATACATTTGATAATTTGGCTTGTTCTTTGTAGCTCCTCAGTGTAGTAGGGATATACTCTAAATGTATTAGTGGCAGCAAAATGCCTAATGACATTCAGACAAGCAAAACTGGACAATGAGTGATTGTCCCTACCTTTGTAGAAGGGTCTGCCAGTCAGGATGTCTCCTCGGTTGGCGAAGCCTGGTCCTCGGGGGCAGATGGCCTTGTACTCCGGGGTGCCCGCCTTGGGACACTCCTCACAGTCGATGCCCCAGGCTGCGCCCACCGAGCAGCAGCACATATCCACTCGGTAGCGCCCGGGCAGCGGCTCACCACACTCATCCTCGTGCCACTTCATGTAGCACTGCTCGCTACGCACGTCTGAGGGACAGACAGACAGTGGTCAGACATACAGTCCTGCTGACGACACAGTAGGCTCAAGGTGCTAATATTTTTGGTGACCACATTTTTGGGACGCATTTGCTGTATTTGTGTTTGTTTGTTTATCAGGGTTTACGTTGGTTACTGTCTTGTCTTACCCACGCAGGTGCGTCCGCTCCCGTCCAGGGTGAGACCCTCAGCACACTCACAGAGAAAGGAGCCCTGGGTGTTGACACAGCGCCCGTTGGTACACACCCCCGGGAACACCTCACACTCATTGATGTCTGGGGGGGGGGGGGAATCGGGGGTTATTAAAGGACTGATTGACTGTACTCTATGACTCATCAGTTTCTGTGGGAGGGAGGGAGGGAGTGGAATACCACAGGAGGGAGGCAGAGGGTCACTATGGCTGTAAGAATGTCTGCTACCAACAGAATGGATAATAGACAGTAGCAGCAGTATGTGTGTCGGGGTCAATATGTGTTTTACCTTCACAGTTGACTCCCTTCATACGCGCGAAACCTCTGGAACAGGCAGTGTCTGTGGAGAGAGACAACAGTTACAGTACACACCTCACACTTCATTATCTTCATTAGGAGTGTGTATGTCTAGAAGTGTGTGTGTGTGTTTGTGTTTGTACGGACCGATCTCGCAGCGTTCACAGGGACTGCCCCAGGCTGCTCCCAGCGTAGAGCAGCACTCAGACTTTAGCGTGGCGCCGTTGATGTTGACCTCACAGCGGCCATCTTGGACGTTCAGCCAGCATGTTCCCTTCATGCTGTCTGTAGAGGGAGGGGGTGAGAAGAGAGAGAGAGAGAGAGAGAGAGAGAGAGAGAGGGGGTAGGAAAGAGACAGAGAGAGAAAGAAGGAAGAAAGGAAGAGGAAGAGAGGGAGGAGAGAGAGAGGGAAGAAAGAGAGAGAGAATGTGAGTAAGTGAAGGCACTAAAGAGAACCCTGCCAAGAAAAGGCCCATCAATTCAAATGTACTGTGAAGCATCAACACACATATCTCTCATTTATATACTCCATTCATTCCAAGCACAACGGAACAGGCAGTGGATAGTAACTAACTACAGGTGTCCCTTTCAACAGCTGGCATCTTACCTCAGCCTGTACCAAGACACATGCATCAATTACTTTAATAATTTGCTATGGCACTCCTAATGGACTGAGAGCCTAGTCATAACAAATGGGATGTGCATTTTCTCTCCCGAGACCATGAGCCCACCCAAAAACTAGACCACAATTTACATTCTCGCCGTTGAGCGATGACTTTGAACCAAATATATGACTCTGCTTTGAACATAAAACAGCTCTATATTTTAAAGTACAGGAATCTATCAGACTGACAAGGCCGGCTCATATTGGTATTTATTCTAATGACTCATCCCAGATTACATCTGTAGATGGATGTTCAGATGCGTCTGGACATGTTCCCAAAGCTGCCATCGACTTGTTTATTTAGTGGTATAAAGATTCTAAAAGGCCTATGAGGCTAGAAACATTACTCTGACTGTCTATATGGATGATTCTCTGACAGAAGTTTGTCTCACGACCCCGTCGTTTTTAATTTGGGTCCGATTTTAAGTCGGGCAGTTATGACAGACGCCTTGGCCTCTTACCCACGCAGATGGTGTTGGTGGAGTCCAGCTTGCTGCCGTGGGAACACTCGCAGTTGAAGGACCCGGCGATGTTGCGGCAGATTCCGTTGACACACGGGCTGGAGTCACACTCGTTGATATCTGAAACACATGGACCAGAGCAGGGTTAGGTAAGGCAGTGCAGAGCCAGTTAAATGGGTCATCCTTTACATCTAGACAGGCATGTGTTTACTTCAACAAAGACACAAAACTTTATGGAAATTGGTTCAAGGACAGAGGATGTAAGCAAACATGTGGTCATATATTTTGATGATCTATTTGATTCCCTTCTCTCCATGTGTGTTTAAGTGTTAAACAGTTGCAGGTGTATGCACATCTAGAAGATTAGACAGCTGCAAGGTATGAAATAGGGGGTGGCAGGTAGCTTAGTGGTTAAGAGCGTTGTGCCAGTAACCGAAAGGTCGCTGGTTCTAATCCCCGAGCCGACTAGGTGAAAGATCTGTCGATGTGCCCTTGAGCAAGGCACTTAACCCTAATTGCTCATGTAAGTCGCTCTGGATAAGAGCGTCTGCTAAAATGACTAAAATAAAAATAATTGCACTGAAGAGTGTTTTAATGCATTGACTCTTCTCAACAAGGTCAAACAAACTATTGCTCTTTTGGCGTGTGTATGAGGTGTTTACCTTCGCAGGTCTCAGAGTCTGGTTTGAAGACAAAGCCTTTGGGACAGGAGCAGGTGTAGCTGCCGGGGGTGTTTCTACACAGGCCGTTGTCACACAGCAGACGGTTCACGAGACACTCGTTGATGTCTGGGAGACAAGAAAGAGTTGAGGAGAAGAGAACAACATGGTTGACTTATCAAGTGTAGGGGAGAGTGGGGTAAGTTGAGCTATTTTTTACATTCAGCATCATTCCGTCAAGGGAAATAGTATTCTCTCTAACAAAGATATCTACCTATATTTCAGGATGTTGTGTATCCCAGGAAATAATCAGAATTCATTTAAACAATACAGTTTTGAAAACATAGCTTGTCCAAAAAAAGTGGTCTCTTGGCACAACTTACCCCGGGTATGGGGTAGGTTGAGCGGCGGGACAGGGTAAGTTAAGCCGCCTACAAATGTCTGTACTGAATGAAATATTACACCTACCTTTTTAAAACCACGTATATCATGTCTATCCCAAACACAATTCAACACAATCACCTTTTTGTCTTCTAATCATTTTAAGCATATTTTAACACTTGCTTAACACCTAACAAACACTTTTTTTTTTACACTTTTAACATAGGCCAGGCCCTGTTCTTACCTCATATCCCAGCAATAATGCCTTTCATTACGCTTGGGAAGAAAATACTTCCATTTGCTCAACTTGCCATTGGCTCAACCATTGGTTAAATTGACCTCATTGCCATTGGCTCAACTTACCCCAAGGCAAACATTTCGACTATAGCCCACACAGCTAGGATACACTTTCATGCTAGGTTTAGGACCTCATATTGAAGCTTATAGAGACCCCAAATGATGTATAGAACAATCTTAAAACTATCTACTTTGGTTTAGATCAGGGGTCTCCAACCTTTTTCTAGCATGAGCTACTTTAAATTTTTTTTACATGTCATAACAACTATAAGGGGGCCCCATTAAATATTATTTTGTATTTTTCGAATTCTGTTTTCTGTTATTTTCCTGGTTTTCATTTTTTCTCTCGTTTTTTTACTCTCAATATTACAATTATTCAGATGGAAACAATGAAAATGGATGTTCTGAGTCCATGTCAATGCTTAAATCACATCAGAAGACAACATTTTAGGTCTGGAAAAAATACTAACAAATATAGATTTTTTTTGGTGTAATTCTAGCAAGAGAGGAATGTGTCTGTCTAGCGATGTTTCTGCTGTTAGGTCTACTGCTGCAGAACATGTCATGGCAGAGTTTGCAAAACAATGGCCACCCAATTGACACAAATAGTCATGATATAGATCTGTCAGGTAACCCTACTTTGCAGTTAACATTTAATTGAGAAGGTTTTGGGGGAAAGTCTACCACCCACAAGACGGTTAACATTAGCATCGCTAACTGGCTACATACGGAGTGATAGACAAACGCGCACACCAAACAGACATAAAAAGTCAATATTGCTGGAAATTAATGGGCAAATATTGGGTTACGTTTGTCTTTTTAAGCCAATAGTGGCTAACCAGGGGTGGGATAATGTCAATGTGGCTTTGATTGGATAGAACCCAGGCAATTTATGTTTAAGACAGTTTGCATTGAACACATTAAAAAATGCATGTACTTTCAGAATTGATTGGTGAGTAACTCATTGGTGGGCTGGGAGATACTGGTAGCTCGCTATCTACCTGTTGGAGACCCCTGGTTTAGATACATGTTTAGTTTTTTTGGAACTAACTTGCTTACCACGTTTTCCATGTGGTTTCTTCCTTTACTGACGCCATGAAATGATGACTTCTTCCTAAATATTTGATCAAAGGATTTTTTATTTTTTTTAATGGTTTCCTAGAAACAAGGGTGGCTCAACATACTCATTTGGCTGAACTTACCACACTCTCCCCTAACACAAACCAACCAAAAGAATCAACCCCAGTGTTTGAAATTATAGGCGATTGTTCATCCAACTTTGATCATACGTCAAAGTTAAGACCACGAAAGTACAGCAGATAAACTTTATTCAGGTCGCTGCTTTTCCCACCAGACATAAGGATTGGATACAGGAAGACTGGACTCACCCACGCAGTTCTTTCCGCTGGAGTCGGACTCATAACCGATGTTACAGATGCAGCGGTAGCTCCCTCTCAGGTTCTCACACATGCCGTTCTGACAGATGTCTGGGTCCAGGGCACACTCATTGATGTCTGAGGAGACACACAGGAACAAACCCACATGAGCCCACCACAAACCACAGCCTCATCTTTACGCTCTCTCCAACATACATATTTATTTTATTTTTTCTCTCTTTGATTTGAAATTCGGAGGGAAATTCACACATTTTGGAGGGGCGCATGGAATGTTTGAGGGAAGGCCTGTTAAATGTCAGAATAACTAGCAGTGATAGTAGGGCAGGCTCCAAACCACAGACTTAAGATCAAACCGTACAAGTAACATTACTCACCTCTGCCGTCAGCGGTGATGCCAATCCCACTGCTGCACACAGCCTGGAACTCAGCTGAAAGGCAATAAAAACACCTGTAAGTCACCTGCTAATATATCCAGTGTAACAAAAAAACACAATTTACATTCTAATTCTAACAATCACTTCTGCAGTATTTGGTAGAGTTCTACAGGATCTTAGCCTGGAATCAGAATTGTATTGTGAAGTGAAACAATGCTGAAACAGAGCATATCAGTTTGGATTCCATGCTAACAGGATCTTAATAACAGCACATGTAAACCACTGATGCTTGCTGGTGGGGTTAGGGTTAGGTTTGGTCACCTGAGTTGCGGGCAGGGCAGGGCTGGCAGGGCTCTCCGAAGCCGTGTTCAGGACTGGCACAGCAGCACTCAGACTTGGTGACGGCGCCAGGGAAGGGCCTCGAGCACGTGCCCATCTTGATGGCGCCGTAGCAGGTGGTGCGCATGTGTGTGTCCACACACACTCTCCCGTCCACGTCGATGGCCAGGCCCGGTGGGCACTCACAGCGGAAGGAGCCCTCGGAGTTGATACAGCGTCCGTTCATACAGATGCCTGGGGTCTGGCACTCATCAATGTCTGAAGGAGGGAAGAAAGAAGGGAAGCGATACAGTAAATAATGGTATAGCCTTATTTTATTTAGATAATCACTTCAATACCACTTCATTAATCCCACCAGGAGCAATCTACTCCCCTGAAGATGATCTGTAGACCATAGGAGGCTGGTGGGAGGAGCTATAGGAGGACGAGCTCATTGTAATTGCTGGAATGGAATCAATGGAACAGTATCAAACATATGGAATCCACGTTTGACTCCGTTCCATTTATTCCATTCCAGCCATTCCAATGAGCCTGTCCTCCTATAGCTCCTCCCACCAGCCTCCACTGCTATACAGTGAGGGAAAAAAGTATTTGATCCCCTGCTGATTTTGTACGTTTGCCCACTGACAAAGACATGATCAGTCTACAATTTTGAGTGAGAGACAGAATAACAACAAAGAAATCCAGAAAAACGCATGTCAAAAATGTTATAAATTGATTTGCATTTTAAATGAGGGAAATAAGTATTTGACCCCTCTGCAAAACATGACTTAGTACTTGGTGGCAAAACCCTTGTTGGCAATCACAGAGGTCAGACGTTTCTTGTAGTTGGCCACCAGGTTTGCACACATCTCAGGAGGGATTTTGTCCCACTCCTCTTTGCAGATCTTCTCCAAGTCATTAAGGTTTCGAACCTGACGTTTGGCAACTCGAACCTTCAGCTCCCTCCACAGATTTTCAATGGGATTAAGGTCTGGAGACTGGCTAGGCCACTCCAGGACCTTAATGTGCTTCTTCTTGAGCCACTCCTTTGTTGCCATGGCCGTGTCATTGTCATGCTGGAATACCCATCCACGACCCATTTTCAATGCCCTGGCTGAGGGAAGGAGGTTCTCACCCAAGATTTGACGGTACATGGCCCCGTCCATCATCCCTTTGATGCGGTGAAGTTGTCCTGTCCCCTTAGCAGAAAAACACCCCCAAAGCATAATGTTTCCACCTCCATGTTTGACAGTGGGGATGGTGTTCTTGGGGTCATAGGCAGCATTCCTCCTCTTCCAAACACGGCGAGTTGAGTTGATGCCAAAGAGCTCGATTTTGGTCTCATCTGACCACAACACTTTCACCCAGTTCTCCTCTGAATCATTCAGATGTTCATTGGCAAACTTCAGACAGGCCTGTATATGTGCTTTCTTGAGCAGGGGGACCTTGCGGGCGCTGCAGGATTTCAGTCCTTTTCTTGGTGACTATGGTCCCAGCTGCCTTGAGGTCATTGACAAGATCCTCCCGTGTAGTTCTGGGCTGATTCCTCACCGTTCTCATGATCATTGCAACTCCACGAGGTGAGATCTTGCATGGAGCCCCAGGCAGAGGGAGATTGACAGTTATTTTGTGTTTCTTCCATTTGCGAATAATCGCACCAACGGTTGTCACCTTCTCACCAAGCTGCTTGGCGATGGTCTTGTAGCCCATTCCAGCCTTGTGTAGGTCTACAATCTTGTCCCTGACATCCTTGGAGAGCTCTTTGGTCTTGGCCACGGTGGAGAGTTTGGAATCTGATTGATCGATTGCTTCTGTGGACAGGTGTCTTTTATACAGGTAACAAGCTGAGATTAGGAGCACTCCCTTTAAGAGTGTGCTCCTAATCTCAGTTTGTTACCTGTATAAAAGACACCTGGGAGCCAGAAATCTTTCTGATTGAGAGGGGTCAAATACTTATTTCCCTCATTAAAATGTAAATCAATTTATAACATTTTTGACATGCGTTTTTCTGTATTTTTTTGCTGTTATTCTGTCTCTCACTGTTCAAATAAACATACCATTCAAATTATTGAATGATCATTTCTTTGTCAGTGGGCAAAGTACAAAATCAGCAGGGGATCAAATACTTTTTTCCCTCACTATAGATGTTGATCAGACTATCAACAAGTGATCCAGTGGATCAGCTATCAACTGCAACTCTGTTGACTTCAGATAACTGTAACTTGGGTATGGTAGATGATGTACCTGTGCAGTAGCGTCCGTTAGGTGCCAGGGCAAAGCCAGGTTTGCAGATACACTTGAAGCTACCATCCTCATTGATACACATTCCATTGAGACACATGTTGGTGGTGGCACACTCATCATGATCTGGAAGAGAACAAGGAGACAAGTTTTAATTTATAGTGGTATAGACGTGCAATAATCTACCATATCCGTTGATTGAATATATACATGAATGTCCATTGTTACCTATGCAGTTCTTTCCATCAGGAGTGAGTTCAAAGCCAGCGTTGCAGATGCACTGGAAGCTTCCGCCAGTGTTGACACAACGTCCGTTACGACACATCACTCCGTTCACGATGCACTCGTCAATATCTGTGGAGGGGAGGGAAGGGGAGGGGAGTTTAGGCTTAGTTTGACTGTTAGCCAGGTTAGGTACCAGTCTGTTACAAGCAGAGACCGTCAGTAGCCCAAAGTACACAGTCCATCCATACCATTCAACTGTTGTAATAAATAATTATCATGGTCTGTAGTTGTTCTGGTGAGTAATTGGAACATACCAATGCAGGCCTGTTTGGTGGGGGTGCCCTGGTAGCCTTCGTGACACTTGCAGTGGTACGATCCAGGTGTGTTGACACAGTCTCCATTGACACAGGGGTTGCTGACACACTCATCCACATCTGAAGGAGGGAGGAGAAGAGAGGAGGGAGATGAAGAGAGATTAGTTTATCAGTTAAACCCAGGGTGCTCCAATTACAGTTTATCAGTAAAACCCAGGGTGCTCCAATTACAAATCTGAACACTCCCATACTTGTTAAAAAAGGTTTAAGAATCAATGCTACTGTGTAAAGATACCCTGAGTTAAACATCTACCAGAGAAGTTCCATGCGTGGTCATAAGATGGCAGTAGAGTATATGTAATTTTCCTAACTGTAATTACTTTCTAGTGGGCTTACCAATACACTCCCCGCGTACATCCTGTCTGTAGCCCATGTTACATTCACAGCGGTAGCTGGTCGGGGTGGGGATACAGCGGCCGTTCAAACACAGGTTGGTGAAATGTTTACACACATCAACGGTCTCATTGAGTGACACTGAGGATACACAACACAACACACAATTACATTACCTTACCAAACAATGTTTATTATTTTCTAAAACACAGTGAAGAACATGAAAAGAGATGAAAAGTTGCTCCCATCACTATTTTGACATTCAGGTTTGTCTCATTGAGATACAATCTCTTCTCCAAAAGACCTAGTCCATGAACTGATCAACAGGTTATACATTGTGGTGGCAGCATCATGCTGTGGGGATGTTTTTCAGCGGCAGGGACTGGGAGACTAGTCAGGATCATGGGAAAGATGAACCGAGCAAAGTGCAGAGAGATCCTTGATGAAAACCTGCTCCAGAGCGCTCAGGACCTCAGACTGGGTTGAAGGTTCACCTTCCAACAGGACAACGACCCTAAGTACACAGCCAAGACAACACAGGAGTGGCTTGGGGACAAGTCTCTGAATGTCCTTGAGTGGCCCAGCCAGAGCCCGGACTTGAACCCGATCGAACATCTCTGGAAAGACCTGAAAATAGCTGTGCAACGACGCTCCCCATCCAAGCTGATAGAGCTTGAGAGGATCTGCAGAGAAGAATAGGAGAAACTCCCCAAATACAAGTGTGCCAAGCTTGTAGCGTCATACCCAAGAAGACTCAAGGCTGTAATCACTTCCAAAGGTGCTTCAACAAAGTACTAAGTAAAGGGTCTGAATACTTATGTAAATGTCATTATTTATTTTATTTTATATGTGCAAACATTTCCAAAAAACAGTTTTTGCTTTGTCATTATGGGGTATTGTGTATAGATTGATGAGGGAAAAAAACAATTTAATCAATTTTAGAATAAGGCTGTAACGTAACAAAATATAGAAAAAGTCAAGGGGTCTGAATACTTTCCGAATGCACTTTATACTCAGTTTAAACCATAGAATTAGGAATTAGAATACTAGTAATTTTATAATTTCTATGGTTTAAACACCATCTAATATCTCTGATACAAAACATAAAACCACAGGCTAACAATAGAACACTACTCTATGGACACTTTTTGCGGCCTAACCAACTCACCGATATTACGCCCCCCACCGTTTCCTCCGAAACCATTTCCTCCTCCTCCCTGTCCCCCTCCTCCAATGCCATGGTGACCATTGCCGTTAGGTCCGTTGGGGTTGAGTTTGTAGCCGTAGCTGTAACCGTTACCGTTGCTGCCACCACCATTGGGGAAGCCTCCGTGGGGGAAACCTCCATTACCTGTGCCATGGGGAACCCCCTCGATGCACAGCCTTCTGTACTCATCTACAGGAGAGAGCATGGAAAGGGTTAATGTTGGTTATCTTCAAATGACTCCCATACACACATTTATCTCAGTATGTTGTTTTGTTATGGTTTGGGTCAGTTTGACCTATTTTGATATTATATACTGTATATGGGTAAGTGGTTGCATAAACTCACACATTGGAACAATGCCTGGGCATGATTATGTCTGGAAAATGGGGATGTATATGTAAAACCCTGATCGGATCTATGTTTATGTCTATGGTTAAATCTATGTTTACATTTATTTATGTATGTCAGTGTGAAATCTCTTGAATGTGAGTGTATGTTTTTTTCATGGTAGGTCCAAAGGGAGTTGATGTCAGTATCCTAGCCAAGACTACAGACAATGCACATACACACACACGCGCACGCACACACACACACACACACACACACACACACACACACACACACACACACACACACACACACACACACACACACAGTCTTGCGCAGCTAACCTTGTGGGGACATACAATTCAGTCCCATTCAAAATCCTATTTTCCTTAACCCCTAACCCGTACCCTAACCTTAACCCTAACCCTAAACCTAACCATAGCTCCTAACCCTAACCGTAACACTAACCCTAGCTCCTAACCCTAACACTAATTCTAACCCTAACCCTAAACCCCTTAGAAATAGCATTTGACCTTGGGAGTGAAGGCTGGCTGTATTTGTGTGTGTGTGTGTATGCGTGAGTGCATGTGTGCGTGTGAGAGTACAGCTCAGCACTCATTTATACACACACGACATGCATGAAAGAAAAAATGAACACACACACACTCTCATAGGGGAACAGACATATGTGAGCTAGATAGACAAGACCACGGTCATGGTCTTCACCCAGATCTTTTCCATCTTTGTCCTTTTGCTATTAGTCATGAGGTCATGCTCTTCAGTAGTGAGGGGATGTGGGATCATGGATCACTTACATTGTCAGTTACATGACAGGCAATCCAAGCTATTCAAGCTATTCATTCATAACACATGCACAAAATAACTCATCAATTGATGTGCAAAAGGGAGTTTGGACTGTGGGTTAGTAGTCTTAAATTGTGTGTGTGTCTGAGACAGACGAGGAGGAGAGAGTGTGTATGTGTGTGCTCACCGGACCCCCTGACAGGGCACATCTCAGGGATCTGTCCAGAAGCCCAGCAGCGGCCTGTGTCACAGCAGCACTGCATCTTGGTATACTGGCCCTGCAGGTCGCCTGCACAGCGCCCACTCGCCAACGCCGAGAAACACGTGCCCACACGTTGGTCTGAGGGAGGAGTGGATGGAGGGAGAGGATGGAGGGAGAGGATGGAGGGAGAGGATGGAGGGAGAAGATGGAGGGAGGGAGAAGGGAGAGAGAAAGAGAGTTGGGAAGAGAGGTCAGTATGCTTCAGGGTAAGTCACTCAAATCGCTCATGATGTTGTAAACACGTTTGACTTCCAGGTCATGTAGAACATCTAATGTTACTATTTCACCTTTAGGCAGACCATGTTATAATGCACATGCTTTACCATACTGGAAATACTCTGGTGACAAGGTATAACCACAGTTTCTACTGAGTCACAGTGTACGATTCTGACGGGAAACAAGGGTTTC
Organism: Coregonus lavaretus; assembly: GCF_964263955.1. Classification (NCBI taxonomy): domain Eukaryota; kingdom Metazoa; phylum Chordata; class Actinopteri; order Salmoniformes; family Salmonidae; genus Coregonus; species Coregonus lavaretus. Next base: position 33,877,003 of record NC_139993.1, on the reverse strand, counting down.
TACATCCTTCCGGATCACAAGAAAATTCAAAAGCTTTCAGCACAAAAAAGCTTGACAATCACCTCCCTACCACAAAGATGGTACGCAATTGGGAGTAGGGAGTGGGGATGGAGGTGTGGTTCCTCCAGCCCTGAGGAGATGTTACAGCTAACAGCTGTCCCCAAATGCCAGGGCTGCCTTTCCCCTCCCTACCCTCTACATGGTAGCATGGGAGGAAGCTAATTTATGGTCTGGGAGCTGTAAAGGTCTCAGGGGTCCTAATAACTGCAGGCATCACAAGGGCCTCCTAATATGGCCCTGTTGTTTGCTACAGTCCCACAGGTCAGGGTAAATAGGCTGGGGGAGGAAGGGGGAGGGAAAGGGTGTGTTCGGGGTAAGTGGAGAAGAAGTGAGGGTCCCTTGGTGCATGCGTGTGTTTGTGTGTGTAATGCAGATGAAAGTGTAGGGGGAAAGACAGAGGGGGGAGGGGGAGGCAGGCGTGCAAGTCGATTAACTTTGCTAATGAGCTAGCAGTCCGGAATTAATTAGTTCCATGTGGAGCAATCCTGGACAATTATATTGGACATGAGAAGCTCTGTGTCTGGGGCATATAGCCATGCACTTTAAACAGGCCAACTTCCCCTCCCTCCCTCCTTCCCAAGGGACCAACCCAGCTGGAGGCAGGATTGGAGGGAGAGTGGGTGAGGGAACGGAATGGAAGGGAGAAGGGAGGGCGGTGATGGGGATGATGATGACTTAAATTGGAACCAGACCCTTAGCTAGCTAGCTAGCTAGCCTATAGCGAACAGCACAACTGCATGCTTTCTTTTTTACAGACTGGGTTTTCACGGTGCGACGGACGGGGCATTAGGGCTGATTAGTGTCGGGCTCAACAGGTCCCTCCGGTCTGCTTCTCCACGCTATGCTGTCCCAGAATAACGCCAGCCCAGGGCCAAGGGCAGGCAGGCAAGAAATCAGCTCGGCTAGAGCCGACATTCCTGGACCTAGAGCCCCCTGCTCACCTCGTGTAGTTTCTTAGTCTACCTCCACTCGCAAAACGCACCCAAGCAAACATGGCCGAGTCGGCGGACACACACAGGGGAGCCAGCCACAGCATGGGTCTGGCTGGAGCTGAGGAAATACGGTGGGATGTGTCAATGTGTCAGACAGGGCCTGATATCACAGCTCTCTTTGATTTGTTCCTGGGGACTCTACAGTTCACCGGGTTACACTAGACAGATGGATGGGCGCTCTGGGTGAGAAACGATGGAAAGAGAAAACAGGGGGTAAGCAAAAAAGGGGCATGGAGAAGAGAGGGAGAAAGCAAGAGAACGGGGGCAGAGAAAGAAAGAGAGGGGGTGGGAGGAATGTTAGCGGAAAGAAATATCTCCAGTGTGACTCTCTCTCTCCTCAATCTCCCCCTGACCAGAGTGAGAGAGAGAAAGAGAAAGAGGGGACAAAAACGAAGGAGTCTAATGGGTCAAAGAAGAGAGAATTGGGGGAAGACAGAGAGATAGAAGTGAGGACAGAGAGAGAGAGAGAGCGACAGAGTCTTCTTGGTCAAAGTGAAGACAGAGCATGAGACCCAGTTTAACCTGTTGGACCATCCCATATGTCTCTCTCTCCTCCCCCCACCACCCCCCTGTTCCTACCTCAGTGGACCGTCATTTTCCACACGCATGTTCCCAATCAGGCTACGCTTCCCTCTCCTTTCCCCTCGTCCCTCTCTCCCACTGCTCTACCCATTTGTTCTGGCACAGAACAACAGAGAAAGGGGATAGTTTGGATAGTTTTCTCCTCTCTCCACCCCCTCTCTTTCTCCCCTCTTCTCTGGCTCGTCTTGCTTGTTGTCGTGGTGGTGTCAGCTTTGTTCTCCTGCAGGCCTCTAAGTGAGTCCAGATGCTTTCTACCTTGAAGCTAAACAATCTGCCACACGACCAGGCCAGGCAGAACAGAAGAGAACAGAGGGCTCCTTGTGAGATCATTGTTGACACTGTTCATTGTTCGCTTGGCATTTTCACCCGGTTTCCCTTTATTAGCCAAAAGACAACAAACAAGTACAGCAGAGATATTCAATAGATGATGGAAAATGGATTGCGTGCCAAAGAGAGAGGGGGGCCAACAAAACTTTGACCCGTGAGTGAATTTGAATACCTCGTTCTCCTGCCTAGGAGACATTGGGGCGTACGACTTTTCAATTAAAGTAATCAAGTGGTTCTGCTTGGCTAGGAGAGGGACCTTGAGTGAAAGAGATTTGTTGGACTCCCATTCGAACGCTGTTCGAAAGCAACAGGGCCAGCTCTCTGGCGGCCATTTTGAGGTGAGCTGCTGAAGATTGCATGCGCTCTACATTAACAGCTGGTAGTGTTTCAGGGTGTGAGTCAGAGAGGTGCTAATGCTAACTGGCATTACAGCAGTCAAGGCCGAGTGTGCGTCCCTGGGCCTGCACATGATGAATGCAGACCGGCTTGACTCATCAGAATGCTAGTCACAGGAAAGGAATTGGAGGGGGAAAGAGAGGAGGGAGGGATAAGTTCAGATGTGAACAGTCAGTGGCTAACAAGAGGGTGAAGGAGGGAGGGATAAGTCCAGATGTGAACAGTCAGTGGCTAACAAGAGGGTGAAGGAGGGAGGGATAAGTCCAGATGTGAACAGTCAGTGGCTAACAAGAGGGTGAAGGAGGGAGGGAGGGGTGTGTGTCCGGGGGGGAAGGGGGGGGGGGCAGCGCTAACTCACCTACACATCTGGCACCGTCAGTGCTGGTGATGTAACCACGGGGACAGGTGCAGACGTAGCTGCCGGCTGTGTTGGTGCATTCACCTCCATCACAAACACCTGGGTTAGTGCTGCACTCGTCAATATCTGAAACACACACACACAAACAATTAGATCATTGGAGTTAGAGCATACACTGAGCTTCATGAGAGTCATACACTCATCATACACACGCAGTAACTCAAAACCCTGTCACAGGCATTATTTGGAAGAATTCATTTTCCTCGATAACAGCTGCTCAAAGTATTTGGATCCATCTCAAATATTTGAAGAAGTGGACTATATCTCATCTGTCAAATACACTTGAGGGCCTCAAATAATAACTGCTCATAACTCTAAATACAAGAGCAGGAACAACTGCTACACTGTTCGAAAAAAGGGTTCTAAACGGGTTCTTCGGCTGTCCCAATAGGAGAACCCTTTTTGGTTCCAGGTCGAACCCTTCTGGGTTCCATGTAGAACCCTCTGTGGAAAAAGTTTTACATGGAACACAAAAGGGTTCTACCTGGAACCAAAAAGGGTTCTTCAAAGGGTTCTCCTATAGGGACAGCCGAAGAACCCTTTTAGGTTCTAGATAGCACTTTTTTTGTGTACTAGACACAGTCAAGCCAACCTGAGTGGAGATCTGAAGTCTACAAAAGGAGGAGGCGGTCATATGGAAAATCTCTGGGATTGTGTTCTGCCAAAGACTTCATAACTGTGGTGGATTTTAAGAGGTCTAAATGGTGAGAGTTTCCCACACGCACACGCCATGGGAATACTTCAGCTGTCCCGGAGAGACTACGGTCAGGGTCAGTTTGTCCTATCTGGTGTAATTCTCCTGTCTTATCTGGTGTCCTGTGTGGTCTTAAGTATGCTCCCTTTAATTCTACCATCTCTTTCTGGCTCTCTCTCTCTCCCCTCCCGGAGGACCTGAGCCCTAGGACCATGCCTCAGGACTACCTGGCCTAACGACTCCTGGCTGTCCCCATCCCCAGTCCACCTGGTCGTGCTGCTGATCCAGGTTCTGCTGTTCTGGAACCCTGACCTGTTCACCGGACCTGCTACCTTGTCCCGGACCTGCTCTTTCGACCCTCTCTCTCCCTTTCTCTCTAAAAAGGGCTTTATAAATAAATGTGATTAAAATTTGATTGACTACAGATGTAGGATCTTCATTTGAGCCAGTTTCCTACAGCAGGAAAATAATCCTGCAGCAACAGGAGATGGGAATTATTATGTGCATTATAATTAATGGACATTTTTGTAGGGGTTGATAAATTTTTTGTTAGGGCAAATCAAGTGTGAATTTTCAAAGTGTAAATTACAAACTTTAAAATACTTTTAAAAACCCAAATACACTACAAGTTTTCATTTCATGCAGTACAGGAAAATACTCAACAACAAAAGAGTGATCAAATTAAGATCCTACATCTGTACACTAGACCTGGGAGTCAGCAGTATAGAGCTAGTGCGTGTGTGTGTGTGTGTGAGAGAGAAAGAGCCAGTACTTGGCAGGGTCCAGTCTGCCGTGTGGTGTATTACAGTATATAACCCTACACATGAAAAGGCCTCTCACTGCTATGATGGTGAGAGTGAAGTGAGGCTCCAGAAGGCATTGGGTTTATATAATGTGTTACGCTTATTTATGCACATATATAATTACCTTTTTGGTCAAATTACAGTATGCATATTTGTATAGTGTGGCGTGTGAGAGGCGGGCCCGTAAATGTGAGTGTGCAGTCGGTGGGTATGCATTAGTAGTGTGTGCGTGTGTGTTGGCAGTGGGTAAGCATCAACGCTGTCTATGGGGCAGTGTGTGCGTGTATGTAATGGGAAGTTAAGAGACACTGGGTCCCCTGCTGACTATTGTCAGACTGCGGTGGTGAAAGGTTCTCCTCAAGTCATAAAAGAGCAGAAAAATAAACGTGGTGTCAGCATTCCTCCCCCTGAATAGGACCAGACTTTACACAGCTCAGACATGCAGCGCTGTGTGTGTGGAGGGAAATGTCTGCCACCTGGATAAATGACCACTGTTCAATCATCAAAGTGTGTGTTGTGAGACTGTGTTTGTGTGTGAGAGAAAGTATGTATGCGTTGTGTATATGTATGAGTGAGTGTGTATGTGTGTGTGTGTGTGTGTGTGTGTGTATGTCTGTATAGGTTGAGTGTGTCAGTGAGTGTGTATCTCTGTATAGTACAGGTAATAATAATAATAATATAATATGCCATTTAGCAGACGCTTTTATCCAAAGCGACTTACAGTCATGCGTGCATACATTTTTGTGTATGGGTGGTCCCGGGGATCGAACCCACTACCTTGGCGTTACAAGCGCCGTGCTCTACCAGCTGAGCTACAGAGGACCACAAGGTGTCTGTGTGTGTGTAAGAGTGTGTCTGTATGTATAGTATGTATAGTATGTATAGTATGTATAGTGTGTGTGGGTCCACAAGTGTCAGACGATAAAGTCATCTCTGCTCTGTAAATGTTTCTTTGTGCTAGCGCTAACAGCTGGCCCTGTGCCAGTAGACTGTATTTATGGAAGGAAAATGGGGGGCAAAAAAGAAGGAGAGAAAAAATAACAAGTGTGAAACACTACTGGAGGGAAAAGAGGTATGAAATCAGCTGGGTTGCTTTGGCCAAGAAGAACTACCTCCCAGACATGTTAACAGCGCCAAGGCTGGCTCCACTAGAACATGAGGACATGTTTGTGCATAAACTTGGAGGGCATTTTGAAACCCATTTTCCTTTGGAATACTGATGGTGGTCTGTGATGTCATAACTGAACAAAATGGGTCTTGAATCTCTCAATCTCAGAGCTGTGCTATTTGAGGTATCTGGGCATTTATAGTTATGGACGGTAGGTTGGCAGGTAGCCTGGCGGGTAGGAGTGTTGGGCCAATAACCAAAAGGTTGCTGGTTCGAATCCCTGAGCTGCGAAGGTAAAAATCTGTAGTTCTGCCCTTGAGCAAGGCAGTTAACCCACTGTTCCCCGGGCACTGATGACGTGGATGTTGATTAAGGTAGCCCCCCCCCCAAATGCCCTGATTCAGAGGTGTTGGGTTAATAATAATAATAATAATAATAATATGCCATTTAGCAGACGCTTTTATCCAAAGCGACTTACAGTCGTGCGTGCATACATTTTTTTGTGTATGGGTGGTCCCGGGGTTCGAACCCACTACCTTGGCGTTACAAGCGCCGTGCTCTACCAGCTGAGCTACAGAGGGTTAAATGTGAAAGACACATTTCAGTTGTACAACTGACTAGATATCTTCCATTTAAACTCTGTATTCTCTACCCTTTAGTGGACTATGAAATGCTTGACGTTTTGAGACTAAAAACTGACTTCCCCAATTAAGCTCTAAAACAATGTTCCCTAAAAGCAGCCCCCACCTTGGCCCAAACGAAGCCCAGCGATAGAGCCTCAGGCCTGGGGCTGATCCACTACTGTCTTCCATTGTCCTATAATTAGTTAACCTCCAAGGACCTCCACCCCGATTCGCTGCCTCTCATCCCACCAGGCTTCAAAGACTACAGGGCACAGGGCACCTCTCCTGCTAGTCCAGCCAACAGGCCTCCGGCACCATAAGGCTGCTGCAGCACAATCCAATTTCAGTGGGACTGTGATAGGACAGCAGTGTCTGTGTGAGTACATGAAAGCATGCATGTCTGTGAGAGAGAGAGAGAGAGAGAGAGAGAGAGAGAGAGAGAGAGAGAGAGAGAGAGAGAGAGAGAGAGTGTGTGTGTGAATCTTTCCCTCATGACATGACCAGCTAATTAGAGGCTCCTCCAGGTATATAAGGGTTTCTAACCCTTCATTAACCCCCAGGGCCTACTGATGTCTAACAACTGAGCTCTCTCTCGCTCTATAGCTGTCACTGGACACCCAGTCTCTGTTCAAATGCACCCTTTCTTCCTTGTGTGTGTACATTTCCATACCAGAGACTTGATAACCACAGAAGCCAATAGCCACAGTACTCAAAACTGCTAACAAAACCCTGCCAAAAAACCAAAACAATGCAATTCAAAATCAAATTATTAACTGAGGCACTGAGTTCAGTTAGCTAAGCCTACTTTAATTTACGACCAATATGTTTTCCATTACACAAATTCATTGTTATACAGTGGGGAAAAAAAGTATTTAGTCAGCCACCAATTGTGCAAGTTCTCCCACTTAAAAAGATGAGAGAGGCCTGTAATTTTCATCATAGGTACACGTCAACTATGACAGACAAATTGAGAAAAGAAAATCCAGAAAATCACATTGTAGGATTTTTAATGAATTTATTTGCAAATTATGGTGGAAAATAAGTATTTGGTCACCTACAAACAAGCAAGATTTCTGGCTCTCACAGACCTGTAACGTCTTCTTTAAGAGGCTCCTCTGTCCTCCACTCGTTACCTGTATTAATGGCACCTGTTTGAACTTGTTATCAGTATAAAAAACACCTGTCCACAACCTCAAACAGTCACACTCCAAACTCCACTATGGCCATGACCAAAGACCTGTCAAAGGACACCAGAAACAAAATTGTAGACCTGCACCAGGCTGGGAAGACTGAATCTGCAATAGGTAAGCAGCTTGGTTTGAAGAAATCAACTGTGGGAGCAATTATTAGGAAATGGAAGACATACAAGACCACTGATAATCTCCCTCGATCTGGGGCTCCACGCAAGATCTCACCCCGTGGGGTCAAAATGATCACAAGAACGGTGAGCAAAAATCCCAGAACCACACGGGGGGACCTAGTGAATGACCTGCAGAGAGCTGGGACCAAAGTAACAAAGCCTACCATCAGTAACACACTACGCCGCTAGGGACTCAAATCCTGCAGTGCAAGACGTGTCCCCCTGCTTAAGACAGTACATATCCAGGCCCGTCTGAAGTTTGCTAGAGTGCATTTGGATGATCCAGAAGAGGATTGGGAGAATGTCATATGGTCAGATGAAACCAAAATAGAACTCAACTCGTCGTGTTTGGAGGACAAAGAATGCTGAGTTGCATCCAAAGAACACCATACCTACTGTGAAGCATGGGGGTGGAAACATCATGCTTTGGGGCTGTTTTTCTGCAAAGGGACCAGGACGACTGATCCGTGTAAAGGAAAGAATGAATGGGGCCATGTATCGTGAGATTTTGAGTGAAAACCTCCTTCCATCAGCAAGGGCATTGAAGATGAAACGTGGCTGGGTCTTTCAGCATGACAATGATCCCAAACACACCGCCCGGGCAACGAAGGAGTGGCTTCGTAAGAAGCATTTCAAGGTCCTGGAGTGGCCTAGCCAGTCTCCAGATCTCAACCCCATATAAAATCTTTGGAGGGAGTTGAAAGTCCGTGTTGCCCAGCGACAGCCCCAAAACATCAATGCTCTAGAGGAGATCTGCATGGAGGAATGGGCCAAAATACCAGCAACAGTGTGTGAAAACCTTGTGAAGACTTACAGAAAACGTTTGACCTGTGTCATTGCCAACAAAGGGTATATAACAAAGTATTGAGAAACTTTTGTTATTGACCAAATACTTATTTTCCACCATAATTTGCAAATAAATTCATAAAAAATCCTACAATGTGATTTTCTGGATTTTTTTTTCTCATTTTGTCTGTCATAGTTGACGTGTACCTATGATGAAAATTACAGGCCTCTCTCATCTTTTTAAGTGGGAGAACTTGCACAATTGGTGGCTGACTAAATACTTTTTTCCCCCACTGTACATTCCTATTTGTTATATAAGGTGTATAATATAATATCACCACAGAGGGTCTGTGTGTGGGACTCACCTTCGCACTTGTGGCTGGTGTCACTCTGGCGGTGGCCCGCTGGACATTTACACTCATAGGAGCCCACTGTGTTGATACAATTACCTCCTGCACACAGCCCCGGGATGGCCTGACATTCATCCACATCTACAGGGGAAAGGAGGGAGAGAGAGAGAGAGAGAGAGAAAGGGGGGAGGGGCAAGAGTAGGAGAGCGAGGAAGGGGATGGGGTAAAGAGAGAGAAAAAGGGAGAGAGAGGGGGAAATGGGGAAGAGAGGTATGGAGAAAGGGAGAAAGAGGGGAAAGGAGAGAGAGGGAAATGAGGGAGAGAGAATGGAGACCATCAGCACAAATAAGCAGCACTTAACAGGAGTTGCTTTAAGAGATGCACTTTAAAGTACTCTGAGTCTACTCTTAATGAGCTAAGAATCTTCCAAAGCTTTACTGCCCACTAGTCTATAAATGTGTGTGAAAGAATTTGGATTTTACGCTCTGTGATTTATAGCACCTTTAAAGTGAAGTAGGCTGGGCGCACACATTACATTATAGTACAATAATCAATCATGAGAAGACATATGGCAAAAATATTTCTTTTTCTGAACTTTCAGTCCCGTATTAAAACCTGTTGAAAGGGGCGCAGCAGGAAAGAACAGGGGATATCTTGGCACCTCCACCTAGGAACCAAGATGACTCCAGACTGCAGCCCTTGTTTGAGTAGGGAGTGGGTTCATGTATGCGCATATTTCCCCATCATGCCGTGAGTAACGAGGATGGAGCTGTGGGCATGGGGCTCTGATCTGACAGTAAACACGGTAACCAGGAAGCACGACATGTCTTCTTTGGAGTTGTTTAACGAGAGGGAGGAGTCGTTTATCAGAGAAGAAGAGATAAAGAGAGCGGCCCAACTCGGCGGAAAATCTGTCTCCCTCCAGCAGGTGGCGATCATTGGTTTTTTTCGCCCACCAAGCAAGGAGTTGTTGTGTGGAGGTCAATGAGAGTGTTGAATTTGGTCAACAAAATAATATATATGGCTTATTTTCTATGTGAGGTTTATTTATTTGTTTGAATAGAAGTTTCGTAATGCTTAGGTTGTTACAAGTTTACTGATATACAGTACCAGTCAAAAGTTTGGACACACCTACTCATTCAAGGGTTTTTCTTTATTTTTACTATTTTCTACATTGTAGAATAATAGTGAAGACATCAAAACTATGAAATAACACATATGGAACCAAGAAAGTGTTAAACAAATCAAAATATATTTGATATTTGAGATTCTTCAAAGTAGCCACCCTTTGCCTTGATGACAGCTTTGCACACTCTTGGCATTCTCTCAACCAGCTTCATGAGGTAGTCACCTGGAATGCATTTAAATTAACAGGTGTGCCTTGTTAAAAGTTAATTTATGGAATTTCTTTCCTTCTTAATGTGTTTCAGCCAATCAGTTGTGTTGTGACAAGGTAGGGGTGGTATACAGAAGATAGCCCTATTTGGTAAAAGACCAAGTCCATTTTATGGCAAGAACAGCTCAAATAAGCAAAGAGAAACGACAGTCCATCATTACTTTAAGACATGAAGGTCAGTAAATCTGGAAAATTTCAAGAACTTTGAAAGTTTCTTCAAGTACAGTTGCAAAAACCATCAAGCGCTATGATGAAATTGGCTCACATGAGGACCGCCACAGGAAAGGAACACCCAGAGTTACCTCTGCTGCAGATGATAAGTTCATTAGAGTTAACTGCACCTCAGATTGCAGCCCAAATAAATGCTTCACAGAGTTCAAGTAACAGACACATCTCAACATCAACTGTTCAGAGGAGATTGCGTGAATCAGGCCTTCATGGTCGAATTGCTGCAAAGAAACCACTACTAAAGGACACCAATAAGAAGAAGAGACTTGCTTGGGCCAAGAAACACGAGCAATGGACATTAGACCGGTGGAAATCTGTCCTTTGGTATGATGAGTCCAAATTTGAGATTTTTGGTTCCAACTGCCGTGTCTTTGTGAGACGCAGAGTAGGTGAACGGATGATCTCTGCATGTGTGGTTCCCACCGTGAAGCATGGAGGAGGAGATGTGATGGTGTGGGGGTGCTTTGCTAGTGACACTGTCAGTGATTTATTTAGAATTCAAGGCACACTTAAACAGCATGGCTACCACAGCATTCTGCAGCGATACGCCATCCCATGTGGTTTGTGCTTAGTGGGACTAGCATTTGTTTTTCAACAGGACAATGACCCAACACACCTCCAGGCTGTGTAAGGGCTATTTGACCAAGAAGGAGAGTGATGGAGTGCTGCATCAGATGACCTGGCCTCCACAATCCCCCGACCTCAACCCAATTGAGATGGTTTGGGATGAGTTGGACCGCAGAGTGAAGGAAAAGCAGCCAACAAGTGCTCAGCATATGTTGGAACTCCTTCAAGACTGTTGGAAAAGCATTCCAGGTGAAAATGGTTGAGAGAATGCCAAGTGTGTGCAAAACTGTCAAGGCAAAGGGTGGCTACTTTGAAGAATCCAAAATATAAAATATATTTTTTATATGTTTAACACTTTTTTGGTTACTACATGATTCCATATGTGTTATTTCATAGTTTTGATGTCTTCACTATTATTCTACAATGTAGAAAATTGTAAAAATAAAGAAAAACCCTTGAACTTGAATGAGGAGGTGTGTCCAAACTTTTGACTGGTACGGTAAGTAGGACTTATGACATCCCCGCAACTTTGAGAAAAAACACTTCATATCAGAGTTGTCTCGAGATGGCTATGCATATTCATTGCATGAGGCTAGTAGCATAGCATCTCTCCATTGAATACAGGCGGTTGATGTCAACAACCCCCATCGAATATTCAAGAAAGTATTAAAATACACTGCTCAAAAAAATAAAGGGAACACTTAAACAACACAATGTAACTCCAAGTCAATCACACTTCTGTGAAATCAAACTGTCCACTTAGGAAGCAACACTGATTGACAATACATTTCACATGCTGTTGTGCAAATGGAATAGACAACAGGTGGAAATTATAGGCAATTAGCAAGACACTCCCAATAAAGAAGTGGTTCTGCATGTGGTGACCACAGACCACTTCTCAGTTCCTATGCTTCCTGGCTGATGTTTTGGTCACTTTTGAATGCTGGCGGTGCTTTCACTCTAGTGGTAGCATGAGACGGAGTCTACAACCCACACAAGTGGCTCAGGTAGTGCAGCTCATCCAGGATGGCACATCAATGCGAGCTGTGGCAAGAAGGTTTGCTGTGTCTGTCAGCGTAGTGTCCAGAGCATGGAGGCGCTACCAGGAGACAGGCCAGTACATCAGGAGACGTGGAGGAGGCCGTAGGAGGGCAACAACCCAGCAGCAGGACCGCTACCTCCGCCTTTGTGCAAGGAGGAGCAGGAGGAGCACTGCCAGAGCCCTACAAAATGACCTCCAGCAGGCCACAAATGTGCATGTGTCTGCTCAAACGGTCAGAAACAGACTCCATGAGGGTGGTATGAGGGCCCGACGTCCACAGGTGGGGGTTGTGCTTACAGCCCAACACCGTGCAGGACGTTTGGCATTTGCCAGAGAACACCAAGATTGGCAAATTCGCCACTGGCGCCCTGTGCTCTTCACAGATGAAAGCAGGTTCACACTGAGCACATGTGATAGACGTGACAGAGTCTGGAGACGCCGTGGAGAACGTTCTGCTGCCTGCAACATCCACCAGCATGACCGGTTTGGCGGTGGGTCAGTCATGGTGTGGGGTGGCATTTCTTTGGGGGGCCGCACAGCCCTCTATGTGCTCGCCAGAGGTAGCCTGACTGCCATTAGGTTCCGAGATGAGATCCTCAGACCCCTTGTGAGACCATATGCTGGTGCGGTTGGCCCTGGGTTCCTCCTAATGCAAGACAATGCTAGACCTCATGTGGCTGGAGTGTGTCAGCAGTTCCTGCAAGAGAAAGGCATTGATGCTATGGACTGGCCCGCCCGTTCCCCAGACCTGAATCCAATTGAGCACATCTGGGACATCATGTCTCGCTCCATCCACCAACGCCACGTTGCACCACAGACTGTCCAGGAGTTGGCGGATGCTTTAGTCCAGGTCTGGGAGGAGATCCCTCAGGAGACCATCCGCCACCTCATCAGGAGCATGCCCAGGCGTTGTAGGGAGGTCATACAGGCACGTGGAGGCCACACACACTACTGAGCCTCATTTTGACTTGTTTTAAGGACATTACATCAAAGTTGGATCAGCCTGTAGTGTGGTTTTTCACTTTAATTTTGAGGGTGACTCCAAATCCAGACCTCCGTGGGTTGATAAATTAGATTTCCATTGATAATGTTTGTGTGATTTTGTTGTCAGCACATTCAACTATGTAAAGAAAAAAGTATTTAATAATATTATTTCATTCATTCAGATCTAGGATGTGTTGTTTGAGTGTTCCCTTTATTTTTTTGAGCAGTGTAATTAGATGTATTTACCAACCAAAGAAAAGATAGGCGGGAGCTAGACAGCCCACCGTGCCGCTTTGTGGACAAAGACTCCCATTGTTAGGGCGCAGAGACAAGTATCTTGTCAGTATATCCATAATCTTTGTCGCTTCCCCTCTTCACACATTTACACTTCATTAGCTCACAGTCTGGCCATGCTGGCCAGTGAGAGGTGTTGGTGTTTCGTCATCTTCAGTGTAAACACATTGACTCAGACCCCTTAGATCGTTAGTGTCTAGAGGGGGTTCGTCTGGTCAGGGTGTGTGAATGTGTGCTGAGACTGGTATTTGTCTGGATGGTATGAATTCATAGACAAGTGTAGAATCTCAATTGTATATTCCTCGCATCCTCTCTCCTCATCTCCTTCTCAAAACCCATTGGATGAGAAAGCCAGAGGTCCCTCCCCTCTGACCTTTTCCTCCAATGGGTTTAGAGAAAGAGACGAGGAGAGAGGATGGGAGGAGTATGAAATTGAGATCTTCTCATAGAAACACACAGACGTGCAGACACACACACCTGGTCATCCAACTCTGTGAGAGGGAAGTTGGCATGCCAGTACCCAGCTAAGCAGCCAAGATTAATACCGCCCTCTCTCTCTCTCAAACACACACATGCACGCACGCACACACACACAGCCTGTTTCTAATCATGTGAATATATTTGACCTCCGTTCCCTTTTAACAAAGCCTGAAAATGTGCTCACGTGTTGAGGAGCGTCCAAATCCATGATGCTTGGAACGCTATCCTTACATTGGGATTCATGTGCATGTGTGCTTTGAACTGGCTCCAACAGGACTTTGCTCAGGGGCTTTTTGGCGATTAGGTGTCTTCTTTGGTGTGTATGTATATTTAGAGGCAGATAGAGGTTCTGTGAAAGAACCTGACTTTTCATATAAAAACGCTTGAACAGAAAAGCTATCAGGAACTGATACTCTACCCACAAACTCACACATTTACACTCACCACTTACGCTGCTGCTACTGTCTATTATCTATCCTGTTGCCTAGTCACTTGAACCCCTTTAACCCTACCTATATGTACATAGCTACCTCAATTACCTCGTACCCCTGCACATCGACTCAACGTGTATTTATTCCTTGTGTCACTATTTATATTTTTTATCTTTAACTCTGTATTGTTGGAAAAGGACCGGTAAGTAAGCATTTCACTGTGTGTCTACACCTGTTGTTTACAAAGCAAGTGACAAATACCATTTTATTTTGATTTGATTTGACGAATGGGTTGACTTAGAGTTGAATGTAAGATGGTGGATTAGATCGATGCAGCTTTAGATAATAAAGGACTTTGGTTTTTCAATGTGAGTCTCAAAGTCACAATCTGTAGTTGATTTTGTTTGAGCATCAATTTGCTTGCTTTTTGTCGTGTGGCCACAGCAGACAAAGAAGTCACAGATTGCCCCTTTAAGGCACTCAGTCAGTCACATTGGTAATTCCAAAGGAGTGCAGAGTGAGGCGTGAAGGTTTACTGCTGTCTCAGAGTCGTATTTCTTCAGTTGTTTAGTTCTATTTTTCATTAGACTGAGAGTATTTCTATTCAATTTGGCTTTCACCACACCTTCCTGAGAATGTGTCAACACTCAACAGGAACTTTAGAGGCCATGTCCACCTGCTTTCTGCCAATACAAGGGGAGTGTCCTGTTTCACCCAGGTGGCTGCTAGAGCTGCACATTGATGTGAATGAGGCAAGTGCCCCCCTTTGAGACTAAGTGAAAAACATTAAATAAAGGCAATCCATTATCTCAACACAAGGGTGTTGGCTAGACATCTCCCATTAAAATCTCCACAGAGAGGAAGAGGCTCCAGTCCATGGAGGGCAATTTACCTAAGAGGGGACACAACCTCTACGTGTGTCATCTAGTGATACAGCCTCACTGCTTAGTCTGGTTGGTCAATAGGGAGCCTCGTGTGGAGGCAGGGAGGGGCCAGACAATGAGGAGAGCGAGAGAGAGACCAACCAAGAATTCACAAAATGGGACAAACACCAAATTGAGACAGAATTCAGGCAGAATTCTGCAAAAATATCCTCTGTGTACAACGAAAAACACCAAATAATGCATGCAGAGCAGAATTAGGCCGATACCCGCTAATGATCAATATCCAGAAAAGAGCCGTTAAATTCTATAACCACTTAAAAGGAAGCAATTCCCAAACCTTCCATAACAAAGCCATCACCTACAAAGAGATTAACTTGGAGAAGCGTCCCCTAAGTAAGCTGGTCCTGGGGCTCAGTTCACAAACACAAACAGACCCCACAGAGCCCCAGGACAACAACAACAACACAATTAGACCCAACCAAATCATGAGAAAACAAAAAGAGAATTACTTGACACATTGGAAAGAATTAACAAAAAAACAGAGCAAACTAGAATGCTATTTGGCTCTAAACAGAGAGTACACAGTGGCAGAATACCTGACCACTGTGACTGACCCAAACTTAAGGAAAGCTTTGACTATGTACAGACTCAGTGAGCATAGCCTTGCTATTGAGAAAGGCCGCCGTAGGCAGGCCTGGCTCTCAAGAGAAGACAGGCTATGTGCACACTGCCCACAAAATGAGGTGGAAACTGAGCTGCCCTTCCTAACCTCCTGCCAAATGTATGACCATATTAGAGACACATATTTCCCTCAGATTACAGAGATCCACAAAGAATTCGAAAACAAACCCAATTTTGATAAACTCCCTTATCTACTGGGTGAAAAAGTGTGCCATCACAGCAGCAAGATTTATGACCTGTTGCCACAAGAAAAGGGCAACCAGTGAAGAACAAACACCATTGTAAATACAACCCATATTTATGTTTATTTATTTTCCCATTTGTACTTATATATATACATAATATGACATTTGAAATGTCTTTATTCTTTTGGAACTTCTGAGTGTAATGTTTACTGTTACTATTTATTGTTTATTTCACTTTTGTTTACTATCTACTTCACTTGCTTTGGCAATGTTAACATACGTTTCCCATGCCAATAAAGCCCTTAAATTGAATTGAAATTGAATTGAGAGAGAGAGAGAGAGAGAGAGAGAGAGAGAGAGAGAGAGAGAGAGAGAGAGAGAGAGAGAGAGAGAGAGAGAGAGAGAGAGAGAGAGAGAGAGAGAGAGAGAGAGGACAGCCTGTATTTACACAGACACTGGTCTGGGGCTGCTGCTGGAATGTTGATGAAGCAAGGTGAAACTCAGTTCATGAGGCGATGAAATTAGAACTCTTTCTCTCTTGCTCTCCCTCTCGTTCTCTCTGGCTTTGATGTGTATCTCTGCTCTGTGTGTGTGTGTTTTGGTTTCTCTGTGTGGGTGGCGGTTGCAGGCTGCAGGAGTTTGGTAACAGTATCAGAGATAGGATAGGATAAGGAAGGTGACTGTTACATTGACGTTTACACTAAACATGATGTTATTGAAGATGTTGCTGATGGTGACAGATTAAGTAATGGTTACAGTGTTCGTGATGAGGATGGTGTGTGTTTGTGTGTGACTCACTTGTAGAGTGTGTTTATATGTGAGTGTAAAAATGCATGCATGTGTGTGTCTTACCCTGGCACGCGCCGCTGCGGATGTTTGGGATGAAGCCTCGGCGACAGGGGTGAGGCTGGGCGGGGCACATCTCACAGGGGTGTCCCCATGCCCGTCCGATGGTGGCACAGCACAATGTCTTGGTGCACACGATGCCACTCAACTGGCCCTGGCACATCTGGTTGTTGACCTGCGTGAAGCAGGGCCCGGTCCGGTAGTCTGGAGCGAGAGAAGGAGAGAGAACAAGAATCAGCCATTTTGGCAGCCATTTTCTCATCCGACCTCTTTAAAATCCCCCTCTGAATGTTCTGTATAACTGAAAGGTAGTGAGGGAAAACACATCTAAAGCCAAGTCTATTTCACACTTCTGCTAGCTACACTTCATTGAATTTGAAGTGTTATTGAAATAAATATAAATATACCCCAGAAGAACACCATTTAATAGGCTTTAAATGTTGCAATCTGTCTGCGTCACTGTGTGTGAATGAATTTACCTCCCCAGACTAAATGCTGCTGCACATTCCTGGTTAGAGACTTTGGTCTAGAAATATGCTGAACAGTGGGTTCCCCTATTCACTGGTGTAATGGGATAACTATATAATGGGGGAACCCATTTAGTACTGGTTCCCATCAATAACAATCTTCCCATGACAAACATTCTTGGTCCAGACCAGGGGAGAACAACTGCCCCCTCTCATTGAAGCCATGGCAGTTCAAGGCCGACCGCGGTACTGCAGGCATTGTTAGCAGAAAACACAATACCATCATTATAGTGAATGGAAAAATGTTCAAGGTCAATCTTTGTGTAAATAAAAACATTTTCAAAGACAATCATGGTACCAGTAATTGCTTCTAATACACCAGATGTATGTCCTGTATACACCACTTATTTTTAAATCGCACACAGAAGAAGTTAAAAGGATAATTTAGTTGCTAATGGCAGCCTGCAGTACCCTGGTCGGCCTTCAATTTGAGTTACTCAATGAGAAGGGTGCAGCACTGAGCTAGCCTGCAACGTCACTTCCTGGATTAGCTCAAACTGAGCATGTTACATCTCCATTATTTTTTATTTATTTTTTGGTCATTTAGCAGACGCTCTTATCCAGAGCGACTTACAGGAGCAATTAGGGTTAAGTGCCTTGCTCAAGGGCACATCGACAGATTTTTTTCACCTAGTCGGCTCGGGGATTAGAACCAGCGACCTTTCGGTTACTGGCACAACGCTCTCCATGAGACGCCATCTTAATCGACTCCATTTGGCTTCAATGCACTATTGAGTCTTCACATAGGAATGAATGGTGTCACGTGATCAATGGCTTTGTCCATTCATATATACAGTCATTGGTCCAGACCCAGGTCTGAAGCTGGTCTGAAAGTCTGCTGGACCATGGTGAGGCTATCATCACTGTACCGAAGAGGGTTGAAACCGCTTTGAGCGTACTAACAAAGACACAGTGTGTATAAGCTGGAAGTGGAAGCTTAAGTATTGCAGTTTACTGTAGCTCAGCTGGTAGAGCACGGCGCTTGTAACGCCAAGGTAGTGGGTTCGATCCCCGGGACCACCCATACACAAAAATGTATGCACGCACGACTGTAAGTCGCTTTGGATAAAAGCGTCTGCTAAATGGCATATTATATTATCATTATTATACTACAATTAGGGGAGGGGTGGTAGGGCTAGGGGAAAATAATAAAGATGGAAAATATATTTAAAAATATATATTTAAAATAATTAATATATATTTATATATTTAAAATATATATATATATATTTAAAAAATAAATAAATCTATATATATATATATATATATATATATACAGTGAGGGAAAAAAGTATTTGATCTTCCTTTAAGAGTGTGCTCCTAATCTCAGCTCGTTACCTGTATAAAAGACACCTGGGAGCCAGACATCTTTCTGATTGAGAGGGGGTCAAATACTTATTTCCCTCATTCAAATGCAAATCAATTTATAACATTTTTGACATGTGTTTTTCTGGATGTTTTTGTTGTTATTCTGTCTCTCACTGTTCAAATAAACCTACCATTAAAATTATAGACTGATCATTTCTTTGTCAGTGGGCAAACTTACAAAATCAGCAGGGGATCAAATACTTTTTTCCCTCACTGTATATGGGGGATTGGAAATGATGCAGACAATTACATTGATAGAAGCCACAATCTATCTGCAATATTAAAGCTGATCTACCCCCTAAAAAATATATATATATAAATAAAGATACAGTGTGTCACTTTGTGTGGAAACAAAGTAATGAGAAGAACACAATGTCCTCGGACTTCAATGGCCACCTTGCTGCGCTGCTCACCAGGAACAACCAGGCGACATAATCTTGTTAACCGCACTTCACGAGTCAAACACAATGACCTCATGCTGAAACCATTTGAGCAATATGATGCCCATTCAATCGCACATAATAAAACTCAAACAGGCCTAATAATGGAAAGGCCTTATTAACTCCAGTAGTGGTGCCAAAATTAATACAGCATTCATTAGAGGTACTATAGATGGGTCGGAATTAAAATAAAATACATGGTCTGAGCTGTCAAGAGGAATGTAACATAAACCCTGGAGAAGTGGTTTTAGTTGACCCTCTTCAGTTCTAAAGGAGATGTACCGAGAGATAGGGCAGCTTTGTTGTAGTAGCGCTGCTCTTATTACTTCCTGGTGCAGCTAAATGAAAGGTAGATCACAGCCAGCCCAGACGGAGAACGAGTGAATGCGAGAGAGACAGAGTTAAAGTAGGTCAAACCCAGCAGAGAGAGTAAGAGAGAGAGAGAAAGAGAGAGAGAGAGAGAGAGAGAGAGAGAGAGAGAGAGAGAGGGATTGAGACAGATCTCAGCAGCCTCTTACTGTCCCCTCTCCTGTCCTCTCTCACTCACACCCATGACCTGAGAATCTCGCCTGGACAATTTGAGGCCGGGAATGCGAGTCCCCATCCGAGCGGCACAGACCCACTGTGGCGATAACAGCCACGCACATCTGGGCTTGATTAATCTGGCCTGGTCGCGACCAGGGAGGAACAACCTCTGGGCTTGATTAATCTGGCCTGGTTGGGACCAGGAAGGAACAACCTCTGGTCCAGATGTGTCCATCCGGAACTCTGAACTCTGAACCACTCTGGGCCACATCTACAACCCCCCACTATCTAACAAACTAAGCCCTCCATCTCTTCTGCTCTTCTACCAGTCAACTCTGCATTCAAAACTCATGTAAATCATAATACTCACACTAATGTTGGACTCATATGGTCCAATCCTTTATGTCCATCATGCTTTGATCTGGTTTTGATTTAATCATACATTGGAACAATTTCAGTAAAACTAAGTCGTGGAAGTGAGCGAGGAGCATAAACATGACCTTTATGGAGAGCTATAGGGAAGTTGTTCATGCAAAAGGTATGAGATGACATGGAAGGGAGCCATTTAAAGAAAGAAAGAGAAAGAAAAAGAGAGAGAGAGAGCTGCAATTCCTTTGATCAGCAGTGAGACCCTCAAAGTGAGGAGGCGTCTGGGCACTCCCATGGCCAAACCTTCAGAAGCAGCACTAGACGACTGCTTGAGGCTCTAGCCAAGTTCAGCAGAGCCCTGTCTATGTGTGCATACGCCTGAAGGAAAACACACCGTAGGTCGGCCGCCAAGCTAGGCCAAACAAAAGACTGGAGTGATCTGAGCGCTCGCTCTTTTAATGGACTGAATAACAATCGCCTTGCCAGGGTGTCTATGTCTCAACGCCACAAGACCCAACTGACTCAGAACCAGACAGACAGGCCAAGCAGTGAGTGGGTTGACCATGAGCAGGAAACATGCACATTCCAGGGCCAGAAGAGTTAGAAATGGGAATGGGGTATAAGGAACTGAGGTACTGGCTGGGCCGAAGTTCACAACATTCGGAAGCAATTTGATTTAATTACAGTTAAAATTGCTCTATAGATCGAAACTATTCGCCGGACCCCTCCCTCATCTCCTGTATCCTGTCTTTCACCACCATCTGTCTCCTTTCCAGGTATTTTCAGTTTCCTCCACATGCTCCCGACGAAGCACAGACCACTATAAATCAAATTCTTGGCCTTTTAATTGTGAAAACTCATCAAAGGCCACCTAATAAATTAAGACAGCCTCCTCATAGGAATGTATTGCATATCTGTTACATTAGAAGCAAGGCCAAAGTATTAAACATCTGCCAAGATGTGCTGGCCAAGTGTAACTCATCCCAGAGTTGGGTTAATGAGGTTATATTATTGACTCTCACCTATATAAGATCTGTCCAGCCAATCAGACCAACATCTGTAACTGGGTTAAATGTGATCTTTCCCTATTCCCCTTTTCCTGCCTGAGAGAAAGCATTTGATGAGAGGAGATGGGAATGGGATAATCTGGGAGCTGAGAAAAGGGATGTTAATCCAGTCAGGAATGCCGGCCAAGTCGGTTGGGAAACGCTCCCGACGTCAAGCTGCACGATCACAGGGATGAGGGAGGGAATGCCGACAAGCCTTCTTATGTCAACGGTCGGTGGAAACCAAGGGAAAGCGAGAGAAAATCTGCCAATTCCAAAGCGATCCGTACATGATGTATGGAGACAAATGGAGGAGGGTTGAGATAAGATATTATTATACTCAATGAAACATGTGATTACATGGGAAGGCAGTCATTAATGTTGGTCTGGAGAGAGGTCAGACTCCTCAGCGAGTGAAGGAGGAAACATAAGCAACTCACGGGTCTTCCTGTGGCTGCTTCACAGTTTCCTGACCTGGAGGCCCTTAGACCCATACAGCTGAGAGATTTACAACTCGCCTAAACAGAACGGACCGTGTCTACACCTCGCCATCTCTTTATCTCACAGCCAAGACGGGAGCTTTTCCACTTATCCCAAGCATGTGTGTGTGTGTGCACATCTTAACTTTATGTGCATGTGTGTGTGTGTGCATGTGTGTGTGTGTGTGTGTTTGTGCATACATCTGACTGCATGTGTGTCTGTGTGCGTGCGTGTGTGTTCACGTAAGCTTGTGTGCATCTGTGTGTGTGTATGTGTTTATCTATCTACACTCCTCAAATGTGTGTACAGTAGGTGTGTGTTATTCTCATTTTGGCACAAACTGTGCTGTTTCTGTTACTGTTATCAACAGCATTATTAACAGCCCTTAAATCTACTTTCCCTTCAGCTTAATGGCTCTAAGAGGTTGAACCCTTCCTCAGGACACTTGCCCAAATGTGATGATCCACTAGAATGCTTCCCTCTGTAACCCCTGCTTTGAGACTGTGGGAGATTGTGGAAGACTCAGGGAAAAGTGAGGGAGATACGCTCAAATGCAGGATAACAATCTTGGCACCAGAAAGCTTTGTTGCCTGACTGCTAAGTTAATAGATAGCATTCTTTGAGGCAGAAACCACCACTGTGGATAATTATGCAGAACACACACACGACTGTGGAAACTCAAGTGAACACACATGGCTACAGTGCAGACACAACACAGTTCTTGCTCACCCATTAAAAGTGTGTTTTACGGTCTGTTCTCACTAATTTCAATCGTTTTCTTTGTACAGATACATTTTATTCCCCTCTCAAGTCCATTCTAACAACAGTCTCTACTCTAATTCAGAACAAATTGACTTAGCCTGGATTCCAGTGTATTTCTGCTGTAGTCATCTTGTCACAGTCTGGTTTGTTGCATGTGGCATTACTGATTGCAGAAACAGTCAGGCACCCAGGCTAAAAGTAGACCTACTACTAAAGAAGCTTCCTTATCTACTACTGTACTAAATTGCATAACATTAATAAGAAATCTCTGGACTCCATTGGTACATTGAGGGGACTCTTGCTTCTAGGACCTCAACTGATTTTCCATCAGGCAAGATCAAAGGCTACCCTTCACTGTGCCTCTTAGGACAACTCACAAATGTATTTACTTTTCTGAGGGCACTCAAATTATTTAATACATTTTGTTTATGGGAGAAATACCTAAATGTAGTGCCACTATGAAAAGCAGACGCAAAAAGCCAGCGTGTTTTTCTAACATTTCCAATGACACACAAAACATAACATGGCGATGTCATTAAAACGACATAAAAGGCATCACATGACGCTGAGATAAAGTTACTGTCCTCTACTCATTACAGAGTCACGGATCTCTCTTTCTGGCAGCATGTCCCACTCTATGAGGTCTCGATGGAGCTAAAGAATTACACACTTCTCTCCCTTGGACCCACCCTTCCCTTCCACTGGAGGAGCCTTTGTCAGACTACATGAGGAGGACAGAAATAGCAACACTTCCCCCTTTCCATCCCCTCATCATCGCCCTGACGTCATCATGGGCCAGCTCACCCGCCATTTTTTCGTTTTGTTTGGGCTGGGCTGGGTTGGATTGGGCTGACTGTGTGGGCCCATAAGAGTAATACTGTTCACTATTGGACCTGAGCCTGGTTAATGGGCCGAGACACACTGGACACATGAGCAGAACAACTCCCCATTGCCGCATTCATACAGCTGCTTCGTAATGAGAGGGCTTGGTGCTGCAGGCTGCAGAATGGACGGCTGCAGGCTGGAGGAGGCTTGGGATGGTGGGAAACTCAGCTGATTAGAGAGGGACCGAGTGGCTGTCAGTCTCCACTGTAACTCATGCTTAACCAGCATGTCTGCGACACACACACACACACACACACACACACACACATCTTTTCACCAACTTTGCTCCTCACCCTGCCAGAGAAACCTATTAGACCAGAAGCTTTCCCTGTGACTCTAGGTAGACAGAGGAAAGCACCCACACCTACTGTAACTGTAATGTACTGTCAAAGCACCTCTGGGCTTGGTTTTACCGTGACACCCCACTTCAAAAACCACTAAGTGCAACCTTGGAGCAGCAACCTTGGAAAGTCAAAGATTTATCTAGCCGGATGTCTTCACAGGACAGGGTAGTAAAATCTCTGGTAATAATACCATGTAAATTCTCACTGAGTTAAGGAAGCCCTGGGATTATGTGAGAATTAAAGCACATCTCCTCTCTTTAGGTAGATGTGGATGATTGAGGAGGTGATAGAGGGACAGTTTTACAGCCTCTCCCAGACTTCGGCAGGGGCCGACGGAGAGACAGACGAGGGTCATATTTTTACAGGACACAGTGATGAGCCAATTGCAGGGCTGGGCGGGTTAGCACCACACACACAAGTGCATGTGCACACACACACACACACACTTTGGGGCAGTGGGGGGTTTGCTGGAGGGCTGTTGGGGTCCGGTGGTCTCCCTTCTCTCAAGACTGTTTTTGTTTGGCCGCGCCTGGCTCTGTGTACACAGCTGGGGAGTCCATTTTTACTTTTACCCCCTGCCTCTGCCTCCATCCCTCCCTCCTTCCCTCGCTCCACTCCTTGTCAGGAAATGTCCATGGCACTCCACAAATAAACTTATTTCTGTCATTCCAAAGGAGCTTTTTTATTGCCAGATATGAAGTTCATACTGTATACCACTTGATTGTGTGGCGTCTCTGTCAGAGCCCCAGGCACTGTTGTGATAATGTAAGAGGTTTTCATCAACTCTTGAAAAACCAATGGAGGTTGAGAGAAGGCGGCTTCTTTAGTGTTAAAAAAACGATGTGCTTCAGCTATAGGCCTACAGCAGTGTTTGTCAACTCCAGTCCTCCAGTATCCCCAACAGTACATATTTTTGTTGTTGCCCCTGACAAGCACACCTGATTCTATTTGTCAACTAATCATAAGCCCTTTTCAAGTTGAATCAGGTGTTTTTGACGGGGCTACAACAAAAACCTGTGCTGGTGGAGGTACCGGAGGACCGGAGTTGGGAAACACTGATCTACACTGGAGTTGCCCTTCCCTATATACACATCAAACACTTTGGTTTTGAACAATAAATATCAAGAAACATTCCTCTGTTTACAGTAGGAGTGAAATGGGAAGACTGGGAAGGCTCTTACCTCTCTCGCACTGCGGGCCAGTGAAGCCGTAGACACAGGCACATCTGTTGGGCCCAATACAGCGCCCTCCGTTTTGGCAACCATTCTCACACACAGCTACAGAGAGGAGAGGGGAAGAGGTGTGTTAGGGTTCTGATACAGGTGGACAGAAACACACATACATACACACACAATAGCCGGGGGAGTGCTAAGTGTGCCGAGTGAGGTACTCACGCTGTCCACAGTGGTTGCCGGTGTAGCCCTTCTGACAGGAGCAGGAGTCCTCTTGGCAGCTGCCTCCGTTCATACACCTGACGTTACAGCTCTGCACTGTGGGACACACACAGGGGTCAACAGATGCAGCTGGAACAACTTGCCTGTGCTAGCCAAGAACCTCAACTCAACCAGCTGGTCACACACACAAGCAATGACCTCCAA
Source organism: Coregonus lavaretus (assembly GCF_964263955.1). Taxonomy (NCBI): domain Eukaryota; kingdom Metazoa; phylum Chordata; class Actinopteri; order Salmoniformes; family Salmonidae; genus Coregonus; species Coregonus lavaretus. The sequence continues at coordinate 33,852,142 of NC_139993.1, read as the reverse complement.
ATGGAACTTCAATACCCAGGTGCTCGGTTTAACTTGGAACACCATTACAGTTCAACTCCATATTTGTGTAACAATGTTGTACAGATAGGTCTAGTATCAGACATGTGCCAAGACTAACAGTTAGTCCAATGCCTGGAAGTGACACTTGGGTACTGACTGTCTTTTACATACTGGTATTTGGGCTCTGACAGCATTTCAGTTTAACACAACAATATCAACACTCACTTTTTACTATTACATTTTTGTAGAGCGCTCGACTGCAACAGAAAAGTATGGGCTGTATTTGTGTAGACCTAATTGTATTAGTCTATTGTTGAGCACTGTACTGCCACACAAGGCCCAGGCCCCACTCCAGCTACAGTTTAATCAAACTGACTGTGGAGGCTATAAGTTGAGCCAGCTGTGTCCTATAGATAGGAATGTGCTGAGATCTGAAAGCTTCAATCCTGGAGGAGCAGCATTCTTAGAACTCAAAGCAGCAAGCTTTCGACAGACAGACAGACAGAACAGAGTCTGCCCGAGACAGACAGACAGAGCCTTTCCGAGACAGATAGACAGACAGACAGACAGACAGAGACACTCAGTATGTTCGGGGGGAAGTGAGGAGATGTAAAACAGGCCCCCCACTGCTCTGCTCTATCCAACCAGATCTGTCAGAAACCAGCCAGCCTACAGCAGAGACCAGCCCATAGCAGAGTGGTATAATGAGAGGGCTTAGTCAGTCTCCCTAAAAACGCAGCACATTTCATGAGACTACTTCTACAGTAATTGATTCTGGCAGATGCCTATGTTTTTACTCAGCCTGGGTAGAACGGTACATGATGCCCATGCAAGCCATTGATTGGAAGTTGGAACACCCTTCTCACTCCCTCGCTCTTTCTCTAGCTTGCTGCCATCTTTAATTACTGTAATTCATCTCTCTTTCTCTTTCTTTACAGGCTGTGATTCATGAGGTGGTAAGGGTATACTGCATGACTGGATTTTCTGGACCCCTTCTTCGCCTCTACAGTTATTCTAGAACTTCCAGTTACTGTAAATGACCCAGTAGTACCATTCTGACTGACTGTACACAGCAAACCTAGCTAACGCCCAGTCTGACTCCAGGCCTGGCTAGCGTCTCGTGCAGACACTTGGTGATGGATTAGCGTGAATGCCTTTGGACTAGAGGTTTATGGGTTTGTGTACGGGTCTGCACGGCATGGGGAAGATCTATTCTCCCCAGACTCAACCTCAGCTCAACTCAGAGCTCCAGGGCAGTGGGCCATATCGTTTAACTCCCACAGCATTCAGGCTAATCTCTCAGGCCAACAGGGAAATGAAACATGAAAAATGACTCTATTGACTGATTGCAGCTCTGAACCACGATGCATTGCTAGGGGGAAAACAACTAGCGAGGACACATTTTTAGCATGACGTAATCATGCAAATGTTTTATCTAAACAGAGTGCAGCTCAGGCGAATTCGTCAATTTTTCAAATGTCTCTCATCCGTTCCAGAAAAAATATTCTAAATATGTCACAAAGGGAGGGGCGGGGGGGCGGGGATTGGAAGAACATCAGACATGGCTGTAGACTCAGTTTACCAAAACTTTATGTTACAGCACATTTAGGGTTGAAGGGGTTCATGCATGTGTTTTCTCTGTAACGGGGGGTTGGTGGAAATGGAGGGGGTGGAAGGGGGGATGATCTCACTGGCTAGACCCGCTGACACCCCCCCGTTACAGAGGGGAGAGATGGTCCATTCCTGTGACCCGTGCCTAGAGCGCCACACGTGCAGGAGGTTGGGGTCCCACAGACCATGAACCACAATGCACCTCTGTGTGGCTGCCCTGTGGGTCAGCCTGCATCCTCCACATCTGTGTGTTTTCTTTACGGGAGGTTGGGAGAGCATAGGAAACTAGTGGTGGTGGGGCTGGAACACTGAGGCACTTTATGGCTGTGTTCTGTTCTGTACTGGCTTATACACAGCTCCTGGGACCAGTGACATGTCAACGTCAAGTTCACTATGGAAATGTCATGTTGTGAAATACACGGGCTCGTGGAGAGACTTTGACGAACCGTGTCTGAAACGATTCACAGCATCACGTTTTTCAGCGCCGTGCAAATCAATCTGGTTGATGTAATAGTGTAGTCTGGTGAGTTTGGCTGAATCGCATTTCCATCTTTCAGTTTAGGACTTCAGTAAATACAATTTCATCTGATTAGTAAAGTTAATCAAATAGGGCTGGTTTTCCAGATACAGATTAAGCCTAGTCCTGGAATAAAAAGCATGCTCAATAGAGAATCTCCATTGAAATAACATTTATGCCAGAACTTAATCTGTGTCTAGGAATCCAGAATAAATTAACTATGGCAGTGATTACGATTTCTAAGAATGGAAGTCAAAGATTTAAGAAGGGAAGTCAAAGCTTTTTTTCTGGGGCTCTTCTGTCTGTGTCATAGATCTACAGGTATATGATACCACTTTCCCAGAGTTGTGCTGAGCCTGTATGGACCCCGTTGTCACGTCTCCACCCGTTGCTCCCCTCCGGCGCTCTGATTCGCCGGTCTACTGAGCCACCGGTCTGAGCGCACCACCTCGGCAACACCGGAATGGAAACCCAACGCACCCTAATCAGCTCCAGCGCACCTGCACCTCATAATCTCATCACCACCCCTATTTAGCCCTGGACTGTTCTGGATGATGTTGTGTGTGATTGTTAAGCGTCGTGTCGGTTACGCTATCGTTGTGATTTCGCTTGATCATTGTTAAGTAAACCTTGACCTTGTTAATTCTTGCGTCTGCGTCCTGCCTCTTCGTATACTCAGTACTCGTCACACCCGTTAGTTGACAGCTGTTTCTGAGGGACTCTGATGTAGCGTTCATGGTCATTAGAGGGTAATTATAGTTATGGGAAGAGGTCTGAGATGACTGGACTGATCCTGGGCACAGCTGTGCAGGATCTATTGGTCAATAGTCCTTTATATTTATTTGTCAGGAACCATGTTGTAACAAAGTTAACGATAAGCAACAGGTCGCCCTTATGACAGGTCTCCCTTGAATACGAGATGGGTCATCTCAATGGTCAGCTTCCAGTTGAAGCTCGCATCTGCTACAAGACCATGGTGCTTGACCTCCGTACCTTCAGGCTCTGATCAGTCCCTACACCCAAACGAGGGCATTGCGTTCATCCACCTCTGGCCTGCTGGCCCCCCTACCTCTGCGGAAGCACAGTTCCCGCTCAGCCCAGTCAAAACTGTTCGCTGCTCTGGCACCCCAATGGTGGAACAAGCTCCCTCACGACGCCAGGACAGCGGAGTCACTCACCACCTTCCGGAGACACTTGAAACCCCGCCTCTTTAAGGAATACCTGGGATAGGATAAAGTAATCCTTCTACCCCCCCCTTACCCCACCCCACAAAAAATTGTAAAGTGGTTATCCCACTGGCTATAAGGTGAATGCACCAATTTGTAAGTCGCTCTGGATAAGAGCGTCTGCTAAATGACGTAAATGTAAATGTAATGGGATTACCTTTATAAATAAAGGATTTTAAAAAATGCCTGGAAATGTACACACAGCCTTATAACTATGGTACGTCGATTAAGATACATATAAATAGCTTGACCGAAAACATGTTGCTGATTTCTTCCAAGTTGTTCCGACCTCTACATTCCCGATGTGGCCTCTGAGACATAAAAGTGCTATCAATAACCTGACCAATGACTACATTGCCAGAGACCGGGTGTAATTAAGGGAAGGGAAATTTACAGTATTTAAAAATAGGTCTCCATTTAGCTTTAAGCTTGTCAACTGCAGTGCATTAGTCTGTAGAGTCACCCAAAGCAGTATTGCATCTCACTTAAAGGGGCAATGCATTCAAAAATGTGATTTTCCTGTATTTTATATATATTTCCACACTATGAGGTTGGAATAATACTATGAAATTGTGAAAATGATGATAATGCCCTTTCAGTGTAAGAGCTGTTTGAAAAGTTTGCCTGAAATTTCTGCTTGTTTTGCATTGGTGCGGTTTTGGACCGCCTGGCGGTATAAGTTCATAGACCACTAACAAAGAGTTTGCCCTCCTCTATGTCAATAACAGCTAGTTTTCTGGTTACAAATCCCTCCCATTAGGCCCCCCACTCAGACCATTTTTGTTTATTTTTGACCATTTTAATAAAAAAAACTATGACAGTAAGGTACTTCCCAGAGCTGGCAGGTGAGTGTATTTATGCCATGTTTAATCTCAGCAGTCGTTAACCTGTGTAACCCTTGATCCCATTAAATCTTCCAGAAGGCCAGAAAGAGAGAATGCTTTTTAATGATACACACAAGTCACAGTGTTGAACTACAACATTTCTGGCCCGTTTGCCAAAAATATGAAACGGACCAATAAAATGATTCGTTTGGAAGAGAAAAAACAGGACAAAACAAACTCCAGACCTGGAAAATCCCAATACTGTAAGGCAGGTCTGTAAAAATCCCCTGTATGAGAGCAGAAGTGGTGAGTGTGACAATTAGTTCGCTACAGCTCTATGGGAAGCTCCTGCGTCCAGCTCCTCTCTCTCTCGCTGAGGGAAATTACTTCATACTGTTTTCAACCGTTTCCCATCACTTGGCTTTGGCTCTGCTGGAGGCCTGTCTCCAACATTCAGCCTATGGGGGGACGTTAGCCGCTCATACCCCGGTTTCGGGAACTGTTTTCCCAGCACATAAAGCTGGCGTCTGGCCTCTCTGGGGTGTCCGACCAATGTGTGTGGACTGTGGAGTAGATCCTGTTTCACACCTCAGGGCCAGATGGGCCGGCCCACACTCGGGGCTCAGAGCTCACTGTGTGTGTACGGGGGCCTGAAGGGGCTAGGCGTGACTGATGAGACTGCTCCCGCCCAGCCAAGCAGGTGAGCATGCTACACACACTCAGTAAGTGCTGTAAAACTGTTCCTCAGTGGGCTAGGCTAGGAGCCCCAGCCGTGTGCGTTAATCCTCCCAAACCCTTTGACCTGGAGGCTGAGTCTGGAGCGGCTGGAGGCTGTCAACCAGGCCAGGCTGTCTCTGAAGCAGCATTACCCTGACATGTTATAGCCCTCTGTGGGGGCAGGGAGGCCTGGCCATGTGGGTGCTGCTGGGCAGACAGTCAAAACCATGGATACACAGAGCTAGCTAGGCAAACTCAGTTTGAAATTTAGCAAATGGCAAATTGGAACGATCCCACTGGGCACACGCTGGTTGACTCAACGTGGTTTCCACATAATTTCAATGAAATTACGTTGAATTGACGTCTGTGCCCAGTGGGATATTGTCATGGAACATTTAGTGATGCCAACATGGATTGCGGAACTTTACACTATCTATAGCTGTGGTGGTCTATTGTGTGTGTTAGGTTGTATTGGGTGGTGTTGGGTTGTATTGGGTGGTTGCTGGGAGTGGGGTTGGGGGATGTAGGGTGTTGGATATTAGGACTCACCTCCGGCCCCGGCTCCGGCTCCGGCCCCACAGCTGGGGGAGAGCTGGCCGCTGCCGCAGGTGCACATGTTGGGTCTGGAGCAGAAGCCATCACCGCACGAGTTACGGCAGATCGCTGGGAGGAGAGAGATAGAAGAGAAGTCAAATATACAGTATGTCTAGATGAACTTCGGCCCAGCCAGCCAAAAGAGGATGGCCTGAGAACTCCTCTTGGCCTACTCTTTGTACGTAGATTTCTGTTAAGCACTTTCTGATAAGTTCATTTGTGGAAAGCTCTATATAAATCAAATGTGATTCATACAGGGGTTTTATAGACTACCAATGCAGAGGCAACCTGACTTTCAGTTTATTTGTATTGTGACCGTAGTGTCTCGGTACTTACGGACAATACACTGGTTCCCTCCAGGCAGAGTCTTCCAGCCAGGGCAACAGTAGGAGTGGAAGCGAGAGCCACACACATTGGGCCTGCAAGACAGGGAAAACAAACTCAGTACTCAACAGAGCCCCAATATATTTAAGCAAATCACAGACCCTGGCGACCTTTGCTTTCACTCTAAACAGCTCCAATGTTGACGGTAGGCATTTCTTGTATGGCTTACACGGAAATACCAGTTTGTTTTTAGTCATACTCTATGTACAGTTCCCAAGAAACAGGAGATATCTATCAACCCCTTTCTCTAAGCCTCCCTGGTCTCTGCTCTTCTGGCTAACGTCCTGCCCGGTAACACGCCTCCTGGAGTCCAGGTTGTGCCTGCTGATTGATCGGGAGGCAAAATAAAAAAATAAAAAAGATTGGACAGGAGGCTGCCCTGATCACTGACACATGTAAGAGTCATCAAACAGCTCAGAGAACGGTTGACTGGTCTTCCAGATTAGCTACAACATCCCCCTGAGGGAACATTCCAATCACATCCACACATAACAGACCTGGTCTCAAGTACTCTAACTACCTTACAGAGGTAGTGACTCAGACTCAGTCAGAGAGTCTAATGAAAGGGCAACACTGTAGTATATACGATCTACTGTATTGGTGGTGAAGCAAGCTCTTTGTAATGCATTTTACTTCGGAATTCATCAACTCTGTAGGACAATATAATAACCAGGGGGTGGAATTCACAGAAGAGCTATATTAAATGGAATCTCAGCAAACAGTGGATTAGGGCTGTTCTAGATGGATTAGATGGATCCATAACTAAGGGAACATCTACTTTTCCTTCATGCAACACAAGATTATTGTCCGCCTCCTCTTCCTTTAAAGACATTCACTGGTGTCTGTCAGTCACCTGGGAACAGACTAGAGCAGCTGTAGTTTGGATCTTTAGAGCAACTGAAAGGAGAGCAGAGAAGAGCACACCTCCAACAGCATTACCAGATGGCACAAACACAGAAAATGAGGGAGGGTGGGAGAAAGAGAGAGAGAGAGGGAGGGAGAGAGAGAGAGAAAGAGAGGGAAAGGGTAAGGAAGAAAGAGAGTGTGAGGCAGAGACAAAAGAGATAGCGAGAGATAGAAAGAGACAGAGGGATTGAAGAGGGAAAGGAGAGATGTAATGAAATGAAGGTTACGAGGAGAGAAAATACAGAATTTTGGGAAGGAGACGAGGGATCAGTAGGAGGTAAATGAAAACAGGTTTATGTTAAGGAGATGAAGGAGGAGGAGGAGGAGGAGGAGGAGGAGGAGGGGAGGGAGCGGAAAACAGAGCAGCAGATATGGAAACAGAGAAAGGGGCAAAACAAGCAACCAGAGGCGAACCCCTGAGTGGCTGCAATTTTTGGGTCATAGGCCTACACAAATCTTGAGGGGGCTTGAAAAATGCTGTTTTAACATACACGAACAGCGCGAGAGCACAACATTCCAACAATTAATGACGCAAAACTGCTTGCATGCTACAGCCAATCATCTCTCTACACAGGTTAGCAGTTCTTCCACTCATTGAAACCTGGATATGCCAATTGACAACAAACCCCAGCCAAACCAGGGTCAACCCAGTAATCCCACACATATCGGTTTGGCTGGGTTTGTTGTTCCTGCTCTCTCCTTCAGGCTAACCCCAGCCTCCTTACAGGAGGGGAGCACATACAAGTTCAGCCCCGGGGATTTGCCTCAATATTGAAATGTCATGCTGTTTTCAGCACTCAATTTAAAGAAGATTAGCTCTTCTATCACTGGCTGAAGTCTTTGATGTAGCCTTCTGGCCCATGGCACTCTCATTGTCACTCATTAATAGTAATAAAACAAAGATGAATGCACACAGCACAGTAGCCAGGAGAAATATTAAAACCCCAAAACAAAAAAGGCCATTCTATTGGGACCTAAACCCCCCTTGGTGTAGTTTGAGAGATTGTTCTAGATTTTAGATACAGCAGCTATGGTATGGAACTGGAAGTGTTGCTGTCAATGAGGTCAAATGGGACTTTGTATAAGCCTAGTGACATACTTTCAGAGTCCCACTGTAAGGAAAATACTTTTAACCTGGTGTTTTTCAAAGGTTTAGAGCTCAAAGGCTTTCAGAAAAAACACTTAATTGCGTCTATATTCTCTAGGATTTTCCCTCTTGTTTAATAGTGTAAGATGGTGAAAGACACGACAGGACCTCAAACGGACCAGATCTTCTTACTTTTTCTCCGTCCTTTGATCTTACAGACCAACATATAGGCTAGAGGCCTTCTGGATGCCTTCTGGGGGCCACAGGCTCCTGGCTGGAAAGTGCAAACTCAACAGTTATGAGACAGAGTGCCAGGGGCTCTTCATATGGAGGATTCCAGGGGGACAGAAGGTCAGAGCCAGACAGTTCAGAGGCACAGAAGGGGCCACGCTGGGACTAGTGGGAAATTAGCTGGGCGGATGGGAGGCTGTAAAGACCACAGACTGGCTTTCAGACAAACAGCTCCCAGCCAGGACAACTGTAGGTCAGTTGGAGGAGGTAATCCAACTGGAAAAAGGGGGATGGGGGCTACAAACCCTTCTAAAGGTCAGAGGTCAGCTCACTGGCATTTGACCCCCAGTCGGTAGATTGTTACCCTTTTCTGCCCTAAGATATTGGGACCTGCTGCTTTGTCAGATCTGGAGCTAATAGGATACGCTGAGTTCATCTTTATCTTCATAACTCTGGGAAGTTTTTTTGTTGTCCTGCTTTAGTGTTCATTCTAAAAACTCCTGAGAAAGTTTTTTTCTTAGCTAAAGTTGGCCTGATTCTCTCCCTAGACTAATTTGAACCCTGAGCTCATACTGTACTGGTCTAGATGGGGGCTGAGATACATACCTCTCACTCTCTGGGTTAGTGGGTTTAGAGGGAGCAGGACGAGGGAGGGGGGTCTACATGGGCCAAACAAAGTCCAAATGGGCATAATTGTTCTCCTTAAGAATAACCATCAAGTGTCTTGTCCAAGTTTTTTCTTAGTTTTATTATGAGGCCCATGTGAATTATGGCCAAACTTACAATGTTTGTGATAAACTATAACGATAGGCAGAGTTTTTGTGAAACATGAATCCATCCCATCAACTCCATTAACAAAGTGTCCATACATACATTGTCTCCTAGGGCAGATGGAGCAGATAGATTTCTTGTTGTGCCTCTTTTTGTGAGGGTGACAGAAAATCTAAACCACATTAGCTCAACCACATGCCACATGAACCCCCGGAAAGAGAGGTTCTGTCTTTTAGGTCTAGCCTGAATGTATGCATAAAATGCAGACACATAAAAAAATGAAAGGAACTCTAATGCATATAAAACACAAGAAAACAGGTCGTCCTTCATACATCCCAAATGTTCCTCTCAGACTTTGCGAGCTTGACCTTCCCTCCTCTTCCCCTCTTCCAAATACCAGCTGATGTATCTATAGCTTTATTGGAGAGAACGACCGGGACATTCGAGAATATGGGAATTATTTTCTTAAGGGTCAGGCATGTGCCAGGCAGCCTCTGGGGAGAGCAAGGACCCCATCCAGGCGAATGGAGTGGAATTGACATTACCTTGGAAGGAACCTGAATGCACTTCTAAAGCATTTCCCCTGAGCTGAGTGTTGGCTGCCTAGAAGCCCCAGTATGGACTGCTTCCCTCCCTCTTCACATGCAGGAGACCTTATTAGCCTGCCTGAAAGGCTGTTTCGTTCTGTCTGGCATGGCTGGTTATGAGGCACAAACTCTCTCTCCCTCTCTCTCTCCCTCTCTCCCATCCCTCTCAACCCAGAGCCCACCACTTTTACAGAGCCTCCCAGGTTGTACATTATAGTATCAAGGTAATTGAGGAGGTCCCAGAACACAGGCCAATGGTCTAATCAGATTCCACCCATGTGTAGAAGCCAAATTGCACTCTGTCTAGGAAGTCAATAAATCAGACTCAACATCAGCCAGTCCAGCAACAGACCGGCAACAGTAGAGTCTGAAACCCTGGCATGTGGAGCATTCAGGCAGCAGATAAACACTGTTCACACAACAAAGCGTTATGACCACCATTAACATAATCCCTCTTCCACAGAGGAAATCTGATGCTGTACAGAATGTGCAATGGAAGACTTTCCAATGTCATGTCAATGTCATTATGTTGTGAGGGGAGCTATCAACTTGGATAATCTTTATATGTTGGGTGCAAATACTTTTCTATAAAAATAGTCGAGTTTAACAACATTATGGAAAAAGTCCACCGGGTATGTTACTCGCCATGAAAACTAAGGCAATTGTTTAATAGGAACAGCACGAGTTTGTACAATTGTTGCATTTGCTAAATTATTATTCTATATCACTGAGTAGATCAGAGGATAAGATGGCCAGGCAAGAGCAGCCCACTACGTGTGTCTAAGTCAACCACAGAGTGACTGTGACACAGGTCAGGCCTGAAGTGGCCTTGTGCCTGGCTGGCTCACAGACAAAATGGTTCCATTGAGACTTGTTTGGCTCTCCGATATACAGGGGATCCATTTATGTCCGGCAGAGAGGTCCAATGGCTGCCAAATTAATCACACTGACTGACAACGCAGACACGTCTGTTTGTTCTGTGCAGCGTGAATCATTACTGAACATTTAGGAAAACAGCAAGTCAGTCCTATGTGTGCTTTACCCTACCCAGGTCCTGCACTGTAATTTAATACTATTTAATTCCATGCAGGCTTAGCTCTCTCGCTCTCTCTCGCTCTCTCTCTCGCTCTCTCTCTCTCTCTCTCTCTCTCTCTCTCTTTCTCTCTCTCACTCTCTCTCTCCCTCCTTTTCTCTCTGCCATGAGTTCTGTTGTTTTGTCACCTGTGGCAGTGAAACAAATGTCCCTTGTCGTGCCCCCAGAGCGATCGGAATACCCCCTTCCCTGCGTTGGGGCGCGGGGGAGCCATAAGCAGGGACAGATGAGAGACTGATTGGAATAACTGATACAAACATTTGAGAATCGTCCCAACAAAACATCCTTTGTTTTTCCAAAAGGAGGAAACATACAGTAAAAGCTTGCCATGCTCCATTGACACACATCCCACCCAGTCCCTTGGGAGATTGGGGGGGGTTTGAGGGGAAACGGTAGGGATGGCGATGATGATGGAGAAGGGGGAGGAGGGGGGTGTTCTGTGTTTTCTATAATCCACCCCAGTTTGTGAATTTCCAATTGACTGCCCTTTTACCCCCACTTTGAGTGATTACCTCAGCTCAAAACATTCTTGCTAATAAACTTTCCCCTGCAGTCTTCAGCTATGTGTTCTCCAGCTAATACGCCTAACAGAATGCCTACTTGCCTAGATTTGGGTCATTGCGTTCACTCGACAAACTTTAATAGACTCTCTGATGAAAATGCAATTTTGCTGTAAATACTCAAGGATCTCTCAATGTTGCAAGCAACCTTTTAGCTTCGAACATGTGCTGTCTTTGGGAGAACAATTATGTATTCAGCATTATTTGGCTGTAGTAAGGATATGTTGGCCTTAGCCCAGGAAGCACAGCAGTGGAAAAAAGAGTTGCCAAGACAGCTCAATGGGGAAAGCTAGCCATAAACCAATTGTCCAACTGTCCATATTCTAAACCTAATCATATTACCATGTTTCAGTGGAGCAGTATGGTTGAACTCAAAGATAGACAACCACACAAATGTTGTTTGTTTCTTCCTTATCAATCAACATAAATCATTTGCAGTTCTGGCCTAAACAAAACTCAGCAAACAGAACTCCAGAAAACAAACTCCTTACCCTCTTAGTGTCTCCTGTCCTCTCCGGCGAACCCTTTGCACCTCCCTCTCATCCACCTTCCCCGTGAAGCGGCTGGCTTGGTACCCTCCATCTCCCGCTCCTGCCTGGCCATACGCCGTGTGGACTGCGGCCCAGCAAACGGCCGCCCATCCCAGCAGCAACCGGGCCAGCTTTCCTGCTCCCATTAGCTGCTCTGTGTGGCTCTGCGTAGCCCTGCTGCTGAAGACTTCTGGATGATGTCACTTCCTCTTCGTTGACGAGTTACACGCACACGTTTGTGTGGACCTGTCCCAGTCCTAGTGTGCACTCCAGGGTGGGGGGCTGGAGGGGGCAGACACAGGAATGTACATCAGGGCTTTTGGCCTCCAGCAGACATGCCAACCATCTCAACAGAAGAGTATGGCTACAAGAAAGGTACTTAGAGTGGAATGTGTGCCGTTTCAAGTGTGCAGAAAAAGTAACAGGTTGCTGTGCCAAATGACAGTGAAATGTATTTTTAATTGCTAATGTCATTGCTGAAAAGTCAACAGTTTTATTTAGAGTGCCCCCCTCACCCCAAACTCCCCCAACCCTCTTTCTCTCTCCTTCTCTCGCTCTTAATTTGGAAAGCCTTCAGTTGTTCCTCATCAATATCAAATTAATTTCTAATAACTTACCTGGAAGTTTACTTTTACAAGTCTGTTCTGACTGCATTAGAACATATTAAGTTGAAAAACGTTCAAGTCTAACTGGACAGCCATTGTTTTTTTTCTTTCTTCCTCTCATTAAAAGTCAGCTTTAAGACTGAATGGTGGACCCCCAATGATATATAACCACAGTTTAACCCACATCAGGGGGTTACAGAGCAGGAAGGAGATTTTCCCTTCAATAATGGGAGACGGTTATTGGAAGAAAAGGGGAAGAAAAATTGCCTCCATCCCTGATTCCAATCAAATTTTATGGAAGATGAGTGATAGATTACTGGTAACAATACTCTCCCTTCCCTCACTCCACCCCCTTTCTTTATTTCACTCTCTCTCTCGCTGACTCACACACACACACACAAACAAACTTGAATTTGCTTTACATAAAATATAATGTTGAAATGTTGAAGCAAGAAGTCATTATGAAAATTTCAATAGCCATTTCAATGAGCAATTATTATCATAATTTGTCATCCAATTTGCAATTTACAGAAAGTTATCTACTAGAAAGTCTACATAGTAATTATTCGGATTTTTAAAAAAATCTTTCACACATTTGATAGGCTACAACAAAACCCTTAGTAGAAAAAAAGTTAGTGGCTTCATTTACAGTAGGCTATGAGAGGGAATCAATGTGGGCGGGATCAATCCACCAGACCGAACAAAGAAAAATGCCTGATCAATTACCAATGGATAGGTCAACACAGCCATAAAGTCATACATCCCGCCTATTTCTACAATTTATCTTCTTAAAATCTGGTTTCAAAACTAACCCTAACCTTGAACATAACCTTAACCACACTGCGAACCGTATGATTAACCCTAGCCTTAAATTAAGACCAAAAAGCAAACTTTAGTTTTCATGAAATTTTACGGCCAATTTGGACTTTCTGCCTGTAGTAACTAGTGACGATCCAGTGCAGCCTTTTCTCGACTCAAATGTCAAATGACCCGTAAATTGTTTCCGTCGCAAAAAATACACATATAAAACGTAATTCAGCTAAAACGCATATAAAACTTTATTCACCTTTGTCTTAACTCTGAAAAAAACGTTTAAGAAAACGACAGAAAAAACTACATAGAACAGTGAAATTAATGAAATTAACAATATCCGACAGGCTAAACACTTTGGACTATAATGAAGGCATTTTCTCCGCAACTTTTTGAATGGGACAGAAACTGCAACATGACCTCGAAGTGGACGACAAAAGGTATAATCTCTTGAAACAAAGTTGCAAAGTAACAAAGTAACAATGCTTGATAGTAGGCTATAACCACACCTATCTTGTGTGAAATATCATAAAACAACATTAATATTCCTAAAGAATGTACAACAAACCTCGGCTCATGGTCGGCTAATGAAAACTTAGCAGCAACAAAAAAAATGCCGGTAAAACAGATGTAGCAGCCTTGCCTAAAACAATCCTCACTGAAACAGTTTTGACAATTCCTTTCAACCATTCGTCTTTTGAATAAGCAAGTAAATGCACATTACTTTTGCTTTATAACACATGCAAAACATTCTCAACTCGGGTAAAACACCCCTATGCCTATGCAACGTAATTGTGAATCATTGATAACCAGTGTCATAAATCAATAGTAGCACAATACCTTACAATTGTTGCAGTGCCTTGAAGTCGAGGAGCCCCGAGTCGAAATTTGAAATGGGATATGTGCTCCAGAATGGAATATTGAACTATAGCCTTGTGAGAAAAATAGAAAAGTTAGGGAATTGCCCTGATTGGAAGAGGGGAGGTGCTTTTTTAAGACACAGAGAGGGGGGTTACTAACGGACCACAGGAAAAACCCACATTCCGTAAGACTCCACTGTTATAAAGTGGGGCAAGTATTCAGACAAACCTCTGACATTACCTCTTTTCCAACTACTTTCCTTCATACCTGTATAATGAAGTCACATCTAATAAAGCAAATTATCAATTAGATGAAAGCAATTACTAATGAAAAATGTTAAAGATAAACTAAACTTGCCAATAGGTTAGGTATGTATAGAATTCCATCCCCAAAAGGTTGGTATAGTTCTATGGTTTTTCATTATATTGTCAAATGGAAGTGATTTGTGAACCTTTCCAATCAAATGGAATAAGATCTTTTGTCTTTAAAATCGGTGGACACACCCTGTCATTTATCACAGGCAGTTTAGTACATTTACACCGAAACCAATTTGAAATGACATGTTATTGCTATATTGTATGTATATTGTGTGACAAGTATATGCATGCTATTTAGATAGCTCTGCTATTTATTGCAGTAGCCCACAGGGCAGCGATTGACATATCCTTATGCATTGCTGTGACTGTTGATAGGAAGTGGACCAAATTAACTGGGGGCCTTGCCATCTGGGTGGTATATTGGAGGAGCAGCTGAGCACATCCCAAATATTGGGGCCTACAGAGTTGACTGATACCCCCTGTTTGTCTAAGGAAACAGGTTGGGAAAACACAGCAAGCAGTGTTTGTCAGGACTGCCCTAAAATAGTGTCCTCACCACTCATGTTTCCTAAGGTGGTCGTAAATACTGTCTTTACACAATGCACGAAAATGCTGAAATTCACATCATACTGTAATTAGGGAGTACAACTTCAATGGAGTTATGACTTTTGAGAATAAAGGACTTGGCAATAAAACGTGTGAAAAGGTCAAATGCCAGTACTCCTGATATACAAATCATGTAGATTTCCTTTTGTTCTGTTGGGATCGTTTACATTTAGATTGTGGGTGTTTCCCTACACTAGATTAATGGACACTCCCAAGCCTTCATAGAGAAATGTGTTTAGGCCAGCTGGCATGGCCACGCTCTAAAGATAATACAACTAATTGGGGAAATTTGTATGAAATCAGGTTTTAGCACCCCTTCTCTCTCTCTCTCTCTCTCTCTCTCTCTCTCTCTCTCTCTCTCTCTCTCTCTCTCTCTCTCTCTCTCTCTCTCTCTCTCTCTCTCTCTCTCTCTCTCTCTCTCTCTCTCTCTCTCTCTCTCTCTCTCTCTCTCTCTCTCTCTCTCTCTCTCTCTCTCTCTCTCTCTCTCTCTCTCTCTCTCTCTCTCTCTCTCTCTCTCTCTCGCTCTCTCTCTCTCACACACTCTCACACTCTCTCTCTCACACACACACACACACTTTTGCAGACGCACGCCTATACCACTTGTCATGGCACTCCATTCTCACATGGAATAACACACCAGACCAGGCTTAGCCTTGAACATGTAGCAGTGGAGTGACTGGGATGATTTGTGATGTGTTTTGGAGTCCTCTTGGGTCTTCCAATGACTCTCTTACAAGTGTGGGATGGGAACCCCACTGACTGTCTTCCAGCCCCCTCCACCACCTCAATCTGCTAAACAGAACCACATTTCCCCATGTGATCTGGGGCAGGGTGAAAGCACCACTGTCTGTATGGATTGTACAGCAGGAACCCAGGGAAATAGTTTAACTACCCCAGATAGAAATAACATTCTCCATGCACTGTAATTTACAAATAGATAAGAGCTATTGATAAGAGCTAGGTAAATTAGTAAGCTGTTTGGATAAGGGGATTGTAAATATACTTTACAATAGTTTTAGATCTATTTTACCTTATGATCGCTGGAGACAAATGTGAAACCAGTCATATGGCAGCAAACTGAAGCATATCAACATATCACCTTTTCCACAGTGAATTTTATGAAACGCTGGCCTTATAACTTGGGATGAAATTTGGAGACCCAAGCTATAGGCTTCTGTAGCCATGCACAAATGACAGTGTAGCGCCAAACCGACCGAGTTGATTTATGATTTATAGAATGTTTTAATTATATGCTCAGACTTTTCACTGTATTTAAAAAAAATTGTATTGTGTTAAATATTAGCCACTATCGGTGGCCACCGTCAGTTATACCCACAAACATTTATAACTGTCACTGACTGTAGTGTTAGTCTCCTTACATTTTGCATCATTAGTTTACCTTTCTTTCCTCTGTCACGTTCGTGTGGTTGTTCCTGAGGATCGCTAGCCATAGTGGATCATATTAAGCTAACATATTACAAGTTGTGCAATAATTTGGGACATGTAACCTATTTGAATCATTATGGAACACATACCAAATGTAGCAGTTTAAACCTGGAACATGGCCATTGTCATCACAGTTCCATGATTAGTGAGGATTATTAGGGTAGATTTATAGGACTACTGTTCAACACTTTTCTCACCTTCCAATATGTCATGGATAGGAAACTTTCAGGATGAATCAAACCGCTGTATTTTTGATTGTGCTTAAAGGCTCTCCAAACCTGTTTTTTTCCCCCCATTACATTTACATTTTAGTCATTTAGCAGACACTCTTATCCAGAGCGACTTACAGTTAGTGAGTGCATACATTATAATTTTTTTATTTTTTCATACTGGCCCCCCGTGGGAATCAAACCCACAACCCTGGCGTTGCAAACTGAGCTACATCCCTGCCGGCCATTCCCTCCCATACCCTGGGCCAATTGTGCGCCGCCCCATGGGTCTCCTGGTCGCGGCCGGCTACGACAGAGCCTGGATTCGAACCAGGATCTCTAGTGGCACAGCTAGCACTGCGATGCAGTGCCTTAGACCACTGCGCCACTCGGGAGACCACATTCATAAATACTTACCTAACCCTAAATAATATACAAGATCAGAGTATTTTTTTATCGACCAATTGGTCGGCTTTGGCTTTCTTTCATTGATCCCTAATATTCTGAAACGTTCTCTCCATATTTTCTAGTGAGTCTGTCAAGAAAATTTTAATTAAAGATACACCAAATTTAAATGGATGGCTTTAAATAAATGTACTGAAAACCCTATTGAATGAAAACTCCATGAAAAATCTGTTGGCCAGTAAGTGGGACGGTTTTCATCGGTTGAATTACATTCATTCATGGCACGCAAGGGAACCACGCCTCTAAAGTGTGTAAGAAAGGCGTGCGTTGGAAAGGCGTACATTTTCTAAGTCTGAATCGGTCCCCATGGAGAATACATAACGCTCACAGAACATGCTACCGCCCAACCGCCCTACCACAAACTACCCAGCACAGTATGGTGATGACGTCACTGCTATGATCCAGATAGACCAGGTTATTAAACTAATGAAACAGTGGATATTTTGTTGATTTGGTGTTCTACATGGTAGTGCTTTAGATACAGTATGGTCATACAGTGAGGGAAAAATTTATTTGATCCCCTGCTGATTTTGTACGTTTGCCCACTGACAAAGACATGATCAGTCTATAATTTTAATGGTAGGTTTATTTGACCGGTGAGAGACAGTATAACAACAAAAAGATCCAGAAAAACGCATGTCAAAAATGTTATAAATTGATTTGCATTTTATTGAGGTAAATAAGTATTTGACCCCTCTGCAAAACATGACTTAGTACTTGGTGGCAAAACCCTTGTTGGCAGTCACAGAGGTCAGACGTTTCTTGTAGTTGGCCACCAGGTTTGCACACATCTCAGGAGGGATTTTGTCCCACTCCTCTTTGCAGATCTTCTCCAAGTCATTAAGGTTTCGAGCCTGACATTTGGCAACTTGAACCTTCAGCTCCCTCCACAGATGTTCTATGGGATGAAGGTCTGGAGACTGGCTAGGCCACTCCAGGACCTTAATGTGCTTCTTCTTGAGCCACTCCTTTGTTGCCTTGGCCGTGTGTTTTGGGTCATTGTCATGCTGGAATACCCATTCACAACCCATTTTCAATGCCCTGGCCGAGGGAAGGAGGTTCTCACCCAAGATTTGACGGTACATGACCCCGTCCATCGTCCCTTTGATGCGGTGAAGTTGTCCTGTCCCCTTAGCAGAAAAACACCCCCAAAGCATAATGTTTCCACCTCCTTGTTTGACGGTGATGATGGTGTTCTTGGGGTCATAGGCAGCATTCCTCCTCCTCCAAACACGGCGAGTTGAGGCCAAAGAGCTCGATTTTGGTCTCATCTGATCACAACACTTTCACCCAGTTTTCCTCTGAATCATTCAGATGTTCATTGGCAAACTTCAGACGGGCCTGTATATGTGCTTTCTTGAGCAGGGTACCTTGCGGGCGGTGCAGGATTTCAGTCCTTCACGGCGTAGTGTGTTACCAATTGTTTTCTTGGTGACTATGGTCCCAGCTGCCTTGAGCTCATTGACAAGATCCTCCCGTGTAGTTCTGGGCTGATTCTTCACCGTTCTCATGATCATTGCAACTCCACAAGGTGAGATATTGCATGGAGCCCCAGGCCGAGGAAGATTGACAGTTCTTTTGTGTTTCTTCCATTTGCGAATAATCGCACCAACTGTTGTCACCTTCTCACCAAGCTGCTTGGCGATGGTCTTGTAGCTCATTCCAGCCATGTATAGGTCTACAATCTTGTCCCTGACATCCTTGGAGAGCTCTTTGGTCTTGGCCATGGTGGAGAGTTTGGAATCTGATTGATTGATTGCTTCTGTGGACAGGTGTCTTTTATACAGGTAACAAGCTGAGATTAGGAGCACTCCCTTTAAGAGTGTGCTCCTAATCTCAGCTCGTTACCTGTATAAAAGACACCTGGGAGCCAGAAATCTTTCTGATTGAGAGGGGGTCAAATACTTATTTCCCTCATTAAAATGCTAATCAATTTATAAAATTTTTGACATGCGTTTTTCTGGATTTTTTTGTTGTTATTCTGTCTCTCACTGTTCAAATAAACCTACCATTCAAATTATAGACTGATCATTTCTTTGTCAGTGGGCAAACGTACAAAATCAGCAGGGGATCAAATACTTTTTTCCCTCACTGTATGGTGTGTGTACTGAGTTGTGATAGATGCATTATGATCCATCCAGAGAGGAAATTTTTACAGGGTGTGCATGGTCAGCATTCAAGATTGTTATTGCATGTTAAGGTATGCTTTTAGAAGCCCTGCACATCACTGTTAAAAGGGCTCTCGTGAGATGCCTTGCCCCATGTTGAAAAAGCTATTCGTGTAACATCGTCCAGACTAAAAGATTACACATGCATCGTCTTGCAAAGAGCAGGAGCAGGAATCCAGCCGGTGGTGTAGCAGAGTGAGCGTTGAGGCTGGGGTCCTTCCCAGAGATCTCTGTATATGAGGGATAATATATGGGCCGAGCCAGACCCCTGGAAAGAAGTAGAATGGTACTCTCATCACTCCCATCCAGCCCCTCATGAGAATTGTTCTGGAGACCCAAGCACTTTTAATTCCCTGTGTTGTGTGTCAGAGCGGGTAAAGGGGTTGGAAGAATGGAGACGGGGCAGATTCTTGGTACCATGCCCAGTTTGTTCCCTCCCGGTGCTGCCTGAACCTTGTGAGACCCCCAGAGGCCTGGAGCTTAGAGGACAGGCCCTGGAACGAGGAAATACGCTTTTGGATGGAAATGTCTGGAAAAATCCATAGTTTTGTTTGCAAAAAAGAGGAACAGTAAAAGCCCTGTGCACAGCGTTGTGTCTTTGTCAAGGTGCTGGTCACCGCAGAAACAATGGAAAATATGCCGTAGCATAGGGCTTTGATATAATGCTCTCAAAGTTCTAATGGTCACTACATAAACGTCAGAAAGGTTCGGTGAAGTTTTCCTTTGAAATGTGATAGCTGCATAAGCCCTGATGTTTCAACAGAGCAAGTGTTGGATGCATGTTAGATAAACTTTAATGGGGGAGCTCAGTCATCAGTGGGTCTTTCAGTATAACAGACCCTAAGGCTACTACTCTCTCATTTATTATTCTACACATTCTGTGCCTTTTGCGTCCCTTTTATATTTTAAGTAGAAATTGTGCATTTTAAATGCCTGTTATATTAAATGAAGTGCCCTTTAATATAGACCACATGGACCATTTTATAAATCCGATTTTTTATATGAAAAAATACTTGCTCAATTCAGCATTTGACATGTCCCTCTGTGCATCCTCTTGCACAGAGGGATCCACTTAATCCCACCATGTATCCATGTTTTCACCATCATTGCAAAGCCCTAGTTATTTTGTTGCTTTGACAAAGTCAATTCTGAATATTGTTATTCTTTAATGTGATTAGTGATTCATTTTAAGGTAAAAAACAACAACCTGTCCCTCATTTTAAGGTTAAGCCTGTTATGTGAACTGAGCATAACATGTCAACCCTCTTACCATACAGATGTAGGATCTTCTGTTGCAGGAGAACATCCCTGCAATGCAGGACATTTCAGACTTGATTTTCTCTTACAAAAAATGTATCAACCCCTACAAAATGAATTATAATCCACATAATAATTCACATTTCCTGTTGCTGCAGGATTATTTTCCTACTGTAGCAAACTGGCTCAAATTAAGATCCAATATCTGTAGATAGACAGGCTAGAAATGTTTTAACAATGTACATTTTTTTGTGAAGCTTGCATTCAATTGCCCCTCCCTGTTGCACCCAACAAGCTTCCATTCCCCCTCTCACAAAGGGAATTTTTTGATTTTTAAGATGAATTCGTTACAGTCAACCCTGTTACAGTCAACCCTGTTACTTTATTTGACACTTAATAGACACTTACTATAGTGTTTCTTTTAATTTAGCCTCTTGAAATGGGAAAACATGTTTTTTAAAATTAAGTTGAACATGTGCTCTTTATGACAGAATGTAAAAATTAGGTGAAATAAAAAGTTCCCCCCACAAAGTTACACTACTCAAAAGACACCTAATTGCTGGAACAACCCGTGCAGAGCTCTGGATATTTCTCCCCTTGTGTGTTTGTGTGATTGTGCAGAGTGGCAATTATGCCGTGACATAATGGGGGGGGGGGGTCTCTATTTTTATTCACGAGACCTCCTATGTGTGTGAGTGAAAAAAATGTATGTGCCTAATAGTAAAGACGTGCCATTTAACGGTAAACATGTATGACCGTTTAATGTGGCATGAACACAACCAGTCATGATGTTTTCATATGATTGTCAAACAAATCACTTCAAAAAGTAAGCTACATGCGCACGTTCGTCCACTCCAAAATAATTCCAACATCCAAACAGCGCACAGTGCACACCCACCAATAAATTGTTTAAATCATGAGAGGTGGGGGTGTTCATTTAATTTATGATAAGATTTTATTTTCATACCACTGCAGTACAAAATTGCATTTTAAACAAAAAGGAGAATTGTTAAATTAACAAAGTTTGACTTTTTTTGCATTTACGGGAGATCATGTCTCATCCTGGCTCCCCCGTAATTCACACACTGTGCGTGTGAGAGCAAGTGACATGGAAATCTTTGAGGTCAACTTATTATTTTCTCCCAAAGTAGGACAAAGTAGACCAAGATATGCCTCATTGAAGATCCTCAAAGCCACAAGATTTGTGCATCTCAAAACAAAAACTAAACTAAAGAGCACAGTTTCCCCATCCTCCATTCAATGACACAGTTCCACAAGTTTCCACTCCACACTCCATCATTATGCCTGTGTATAATCTAAAACTCATGTTTTGGAGAAGGGTGGCGTTAAGGTCAGGCAGGTGGTGAGGTGGGGCTGAATGGAGGTTTGGAAGTGTCATCATCCTGGGGTTTGTGGTCGCGCCTATGGGGTCTGTGTGGAGCGTGGCTGAGTGTGGAGACGCTCCCAGCTGGGAATTCTGTGGTCTGGTGGTTAGGGCCCGGGAAGATTAAAACAGGGTCTTCCCTCCACACAGAAAAAAAAGAGGGAAAACAACCCTGGAAAAACAGTGGTTATCTTTAATTAAGGTCAGAGAGAAGGGACTTGTCGCCATTGGGGTCAGACCAGGAGATTTAGCCAATCATTCAGGGAGATCATTACTGAGGATTGTTGGGTATCCATGTGGTGAGGAAAAGGGGGCCATTTTGTGGCGAGGGGCGGAAGTCAGCTAAACCAGACTTTCCCATAAATCCCTTTGACCAACAACACGCCGTCTTTTTATTGTTGATTTGTTTCAGCGTGTTCTTGAAAACATCTGAGTGGCGGGCATATAAGTGAGCTTCAGGCTGGAGTTATTTTTGGTACCCCTGCCACCTTACATCATCCTAATCACAGCTCTTACCTTACTCTGTCTGATTCAAATTAAAAGTATTCACCAGCTCCTCATGTGTGATGCTGTTCCAACTCCCTCCTCACCTCCCACCAATCCTCCTTCAGAAAGAGGCTAACCTAGCCTCACCTCATCTAGATCTCCTTTCCTCTGCCCCCAGCAGCCAGCTGCACAGCCCCGGTGATGCAGTGTCAGAAGAATGCAGCACTTCAAAGAAGGCGACGAGAGACAAAGGGGAGTAGTGTTCAGGGGATGAGAATGTGTCATCTCATAAAAAGCACACAAAACACACTGATCCACTTATGTTGGGGCTGACTGGCCTCACATGTCTTCAGTAGGGTCTGTGAGAACCCGAGGAGGAAGCGTACACGTGAGTGAGGCTCCCTCACTGATAGGGTGTAGAAGCAGCCCCTTGGCCATGCTTTACTTACTTTTAAAAACATACAGTGGAGGGGAGATGGAGAAAGGGGAATGGAGAGAGAGAAAGTAGGGGAGAGAGAGCAGGGTCTGTTATATAGGTGATGTTTGGAGAGCTTTGGAATCAGTGGGCCATGCCATAAGACTTCCTGGAAAAGGACTCAGAAATTCCATGATCCTTGTAACTGTGAAAAGACAGAAGTGAAAAAAATTAATGAAAAGAAAGAAAGGGATAGAAAGAAATGTAGCAAGATTCCAAGAAAGTGGAAAGAATCCTCCGCTTCCTAACAGTTCCTTGGACTAATGGTTCTCAGATGTGAGAAGAACGTCTTTCATTTTCAAAAGCACGGCATGAAATAACGGCAGGAATTTACTGCATAAAAGTCACAACTGGACTCCAACTAAACATTTATCCTTGACATTATTACCATTATCTTTATTATTCTGAGATACGTCTTGAAATCCTCAGTGATCATGTTCATGATGTTGGTTTCGAAAAGATTGGTCTCATTTTATCGGTTTGTTACTTCTCCATGTCATTGAGTTTTTTTTCCTCTCTCCATTTCCTGTTTATACAGTGGGGAACTAGAGCTAGAAGTAGGATGGAGTGAGGTCATCTTGGAGCCCTGATTGTAAAGCTATCTTCAGCAGCTTCCAGAGGCTACAGTCCTCCAGAGAGCGAGAGACTCTGGCTTTATGAGAACAGTAAGGCACAGAGAGGATCCTATGTCCATAATCCCTGCCTCGACTCGCTCGATTAATAACACGAATATGAACCATCTACAACTCTACCTTTTTATTAAGATCCACATGGTTTCGTTCAATGCTGAGAAAACAAATGTAATGAGTAGCTTCATTCCTGAACATGAAATGCCACCTCCCCCAGTCATATGTGGAGTGCCAGGGCCAGGCTTTCACAGAAGTGTTGCTCTGAGGCAGGCAGCATCTGTGCTGAATTTGGCGGCTCTCCAAATCTGCTCGAGGTGACTGATTCCTCATTGAAGAAAAATTAAGAGGGTGAAGAACGAACCCTGACCCTCCTCACACTCAGAGTAAGGGGGGTGGAGGGCAGGGGTGCATTGGGGGAACAAATCTGCCAAGCAGAACTCCTAACAACTTGGATAACTCTCTCTCACATGGCTCCCCCCCCCCACCGAAATGTTTGCACTTTACAGATGTACAGATCTTAATTTGATCACTCTTTTGTTGCTTAGAATTTTCCTGCACAGCAGTGTATTGAAGGTTTAAAAAGGCTTCTAAAGTTTGTAATTTACACTTTAAAATGTCAAACTTGATTTGCCCTAACGAAAAATGTATCAACCCCTACTAAAAAATTGCATTAATTATAATACACATAATAATTCACATTTCCTGTTGCTGCAGGATTATTTTCCTGCTGTAGCAAACGGGCTCAAATTAAGATCCTACATCTGTAGCATACCATAAACTTGTTGTTCAGCGAGGCACTAACTCATGGTCTGGCTGGAATACATACCTGTGTATTAAATTCCAGCCTCACGTTTTAACTGGTTGCCGTTCCTAACCATTTAAGAGCCCTGGCCTCATTCATGGAATAGTATCTTATCTTATATGGTCTTGTAGTGGCTTAGCGTTTATAGCTATTCCCCTTCCCTTCCCCATTTGGGGGTGTTTGACACTCAGCGCATGGTAAGGGCTTAAGCAAAGCCAGCTTGGGCTTTGCAAAAGCAAAGCTCAAGTTTCACCAATGCTTCGTGGTGTGGTGGGACGAGATCTTTTTCTCTTTTTTGAGGGAGGAAGAGCGTGAGAGAAGGATTCTGCTTTTGTTTTGTCTCGGGCGAATTCTAGGGATCTAGCCCACACAGTGACATTGATCATACACACACTGTCAATGCCTTTATCCCCATCCATATCCCCTTTACACAGGGTGGACCTCCAGATCAGATCAGATTCACACAGTTCTGCAGTGACCACGCCAGAAACCCAGGCTTCAGAACTAAGTGGAGCATTTCTGTAAACATCAAATATATCCCCTCAAAATGAATAATGGAAATATGTCTGTCTGTCTGTCGCCTACTTTATTACATTTACATTTTAGTCATTTAGCAGACATTCTTATCCAGAGCAACTTACAGTTAGTGAGTGCATACATTTTTCATACTGGCCCCCAGTGGGAATCAAACCCACAACCCTGGCGTTGCAAGCGCCATGCTCTACCAACTGAGCTACAGGAGGCCTAAATGCACTGATCAATTTGATGTTATTTTAATGGACAAAAAAATTGCTTTTCTTTCGAAAAGAAGGACATTTCTAAGTGACCCCAAACTCTCCATCCAACCTGACATAACTTGAGAGGATCTGCAGAGAAGAATGGGAGACACTCCCCAAATACAGGTGTGCCAAGCTTGTAGCGTCATACCCAAGAAGACTTGAGGCTGAAATCGCTGCCAAAGGTGTTTCAACAAAGTACTGAGTAAAGGGTAAATGTGATATTTCAGTTTTACATTTTTTATAAATTTGCAACAATTTCAGAAAATCTGTTTTTGCTTTGTCATTATGGGGTATTGTGTGTAGATTTAATCAATTTTAGAATAAGGCTGTAACGCAACAAAATTTGGAAAAAGTCAAGGGGTCTGAATACTTCCCGAATGCACTCTAAATATGTATCTCTATCTCTGTATCTGCGCCTCTCAGCAGCGTAAAAGAGGGGGTGGGGTGGGGGGACAATGCAAATAGTCCAGGTAGCCATGATTAGCTGTTCAGGAGTCTTATGGCTTGGGGGTAGAAGCTGTTAAGAAGCCTTTTGGACCTAGACTTGGCGCTCCAGTACCGCTTGCCATGCGGTAGCAGAGAGAACAGTCTATAATAATAATAATAATAATATGCCATTTAGCAGACGCTTTTATCCAAAGCGACTTACAGTCATGTTTGCATACATTTTTGTGTATGGGTGGTCCCGGGGATCGAACCCACTACCTTGGCGTTACAAGCGCCGTGCTCTACCAGCTGAGCTACAGAGGACCACGAAGGGTGGCTGGAGTCTTTGACAATTTTTAGGGCCTTCCTCTGACACCGCCTGGTATAGAGGTCCTGGATGGCAGGAAGCTTGGCCACAGTGATGTATAGGGCCGTACGCACTACCCTCTGAAGTGCCTTGCAGTCGGAGGCCGAGCAGTTGCCATACCAGGCAGTGATGGAACCAGTCAGGATGCTCTCGATGGTGCAGCTGTATAACTTTTTGAGGATCTGAAGACCCATGCCAAATCTTTTCAGTCTCTTGAGGGGGAATAGGCTGTGTCGTGCTCTCTTCACGACTGTCTTGGTGTGTTTGGACCATAATAGTTTGTTGGTGATGTGGACACCAAGGAACTTGAAGCTCTCAACCTGTTCCACTACAGCCCCGTCGATGAGAATGGTGTTGATGTGAGCCATGACCAGCCTTTCAAAGCACTTCATAGCTACAGACGTGAGTGCTAAGGGTCGGTAGTCATTTAGGCAGGTTATATTAGTGTTTTTGGGCACAGGGACTATGGTGGTCTGCTTGAAACATGTTTGTATTACAGACTCAGTCAGGGACATGTTGAAAATGTCAGTGAAGACACTTGCCAGTTGGCCTGCGCATGCTCGGAGTACGCGTCCTGGTAATCCGTCTGGCCCTGCGGCCTTGTGAATGTTGACCTGCTTAAAAGTCTTACTCACATCGGCTACAGAGAACGTGATCACATAGTCATCCGGAACAGCTGATGCTCTCATGCATGCTTCAGTGTTGCTTGCCTTGAAGTGAGCATAGAAGTGATTTAGCTCATCTGGTAGGCTCGTGTCACTGGGCAGCTCGCGGCTGTGCTTCCCTTTGTGATCTGTAATAGTTTGCAAGCCCTGCCACATCCAACGAGCGTCGGAGCAGTTTTCTAGAGTAGAGTCAAGTAGAATCGAATAAAGTAAGATTTGTTGTTTTGTTTATCTCACATTTCTTCAACTCACAGGGCCAAACATTTCACACGGAAAAAACTGTATCGAATAATATGATGTTTGAGTGGTGAATATATTTATGTAGCATTGAAGTGTGAGTATCATCTCCACAGATTGTTATTATTTCCAATGCTTTCTAATCAGGCCAAATGATCCAGTGCCTTGCAATCCCGCAATCTGCCCAGCCACAACAACACCTCATCAGCCTGACCTGCCTGTGTGAGCAGTGGAAAAGCCACAAAAAGCCTTTTATTAGTGTGAAACTCTAGTAAAGCAGGTGTACCCTGGAGAAAAGGATGGACAGCCGCACGATAATTAGGGGTTTAAACAACAGATGCTAAGATTCTTCGGAGCAGTGTCCTACCTACCTACATCTCACGTCTCACACACTTCCTGCAGCTGTTACCAAGACAGATGAATGTGAAAGAGAGGCTCTGTCGGCATGTATGTATTACAGGAGGTTGGTGGCACCTTAATTGGAGAGAACGGGCTCGTGGTAATAACTGGAGCGGAATCAGTAGAATGGTATCAAATACATGAACCACATGGTTTCCAGGTGTTTGATGCCATTCCATTTGCGCCTTTCCGGCCATTATTATGAGCCGTTCTCCCATCGGCTGCCTCCACTGGTATGTATATATATGTGTGTGTGTGTGTGTACCTACATGCATATAGTATATGTTTGTGTATATGTACTGTATGTGTTAGCGGGTGATGATAACTATTTGTTTGGCTGAAAGTACAAACAAATGGAAAAGACGACTCTGATTTACTTTATACGAAGATCACTTAATTATCATAAACAGAATACTTGTTTGTTTTTGCAAATCTTGCCACATTCTCTGAGACACATTCCCTGTGACATGTTTGTATAATGTTGAGTTCTATTTCTGTACTATATGCAGATTCTCTTTGCCTGTTAAAATGTATCAATGGACCACCCAGGAGTTTTACACAAATCAAAGGGACAGAGGGGTTAGTCTAGCAACAAAGGACTGCACGTAGTGACACTGGGAGGACCTGAAGCTATAATCAGTCAATGTTCACGCTCAGTACCGCTAACATATACAGACGCCCCCACACGCCGCACACATGCACAAACACACCTCATGGCTTTGACAACACGGTCATATGTCATATCTTGTTTTGTGGAGGGTCCAGGGCTGGCTCTAATCTTTTGGGGGCCCTGAGTGAGATTTTTATTTATTTTTATTTTTAGGGGGTAGATCAGCTTTAATATTGCAGATAGATTGTGGCTTCCATCAGTGTAATTGTCTGCATCATTTCCAATCCCCCATATACAGTGCCTTGCAAAGGTATTCATCCCCCTTGAAGTTTTTCCTATTTTGTTGCATTACAACCTGTAATTTAAATGGATTTTTATTTGGATTTCATGTAATGGACATACACAAAATAGTCCAAATTGGTGAAGTGAAATGAAAAAAATAACTTATTTAAAAAAATTCTAAAACATTTATAACGGAAAAGTGGTGCGTGCATATGTATTCACCCCCTTTGCTATGAAGCCCCTAAATAAGATTTGGTCCACCAATTACCTTCAGAAGTCACATACTGAGTTAAATAAAGTCCACCTGTGTGCAATCTAAGCGTCACATGATCTCAGTATATATACACCTGTTCTGAAAGGCCCCTGAGTCTGCAACACCACTAACAAGGGGCACCACCAAGCAAGTGGCACCATGAAGACCAAGGAGCTCTCCAAACAGGTCAGGGACAAAGTTGTGGAGAAGTACAGATCAGGCTTGGGTTATAAAAAAAGATCAGAAACTTTGAATATCCCATGGAGCACCATTAAATTATTTATAAGAAAATGGAAAGAATATGGCACCACAACAAACCTGCCAAGAGAGGGCCGCCCACCAAAACTCACGGATCAGGCAAGGAGGGCATTAATCAGAGGGGCAACAAAGAGACCAAAGATAACCCTGAAGGAGCTGCAAAGCTCCACAGTGGAGATTGGAGTATCAGTCCATAGGACCACTTTAAGCCGTACACTCCACAGAGCTGGGCTTTACAGAAGAGTGGCTAGAAAAAAGCCATTGCTTAAAGAAAAAAATAAGCAAACACGTTTGGTGTTTGCCAAAAAGCATGTGGGAGACTCCCCAAACATATGGAAGAAGGTACTCTGGTCAGATGAGACTAAAATCGAGCTTTTTGGGCATCAAGGAAAATGTCTGGCGCAAACCCAACACCTCTCATCACCCCGAGAACACCATCCCCACAGTGAAGCATGGTGGTGGCAGCATCATGCTGTGGGGATGTTTTTCATCGGCAGGGACTGGGAAACTGGTCAGAATTGAAGGAATGATGGATGGCGCTAAATACAGGGAAATTCTTGAGGGAAACCTGTTTCAGTCTTCAAGAGATTTGAGACTGGGACCGCTTATGTCACTTATGCTTGGAACCAGCCCTGGGAGGGTCAATTTAGGTTGATGGCATCAGGTGGCCAGCTGTATTTGCTTGGTCCTGATAGTGGAACTGGGGAGCCAATTAACACACATTCCTTTAACACACTTTCATCCTCTCTACCAGGTCACAGCCATGTTAAATTAGTACACATCCTAAAACAAAGAGGATAAGCACACCAGTATTAAAGTTACAGTATTGTACACATTAAATTAGGTACCATCTGTAGATGTACTACAGACGATCTACAGAATATCAGTAACATTTCAACTATTGACTAACCCTAACCCTAGCCCTAACCTTAACCCTTACCCTAACCCTTATTCTAAGCCTAACCTTAACCCTAACTGTAACCTTAGTAAGCAGTTGCTTATCAACATATAGTTTGTTCATAGTATGACCATCTGTAGATCATCTACAAATGGAAAATCCAGACTATCCAAATAAAGTGTGACAAGTTATTTTGTGCTCCCATGTAGTCTGTGGAGTGGGGTTGGAAAGCCCTCCATGACAGTTGATGAGTGCAATGTGACACTGACAGCCTCTCCAGTGGAGTGGAGGTGTGTTTCAGGGGGTCCAGTAAGAAGCTATTCCTCACACCCCAACTCAAATGTCTGTTTGCTCGGCATTAACAAGTGTGATCCAGTTAGCCTGTGCTGTGGCTGGTTGGCACCCCACTGGAACCCCCAGGCTGAGGCTTTGAAGTGTCCGGCCGTCCCCCAGACAGGACGGGGCTGTGTGGAGGGGAGTAGGGCGTCGGAGTGGGGTAGGGTGGACCTTCATGAAAGGTGGGGCCAGAGCAGCCCAGCAGTTAGCCCAGCAAGCGAAGTAGCGGGGCGGAATCAGGATACCCCAGTGTCAATATTTGTCAATGCTCCAGTGTTCAATTTTAGGTACTGTGGCGGTTAACTTTTTATCAGATATTCAAGGGAGGAAAATGTTGACTTTAAGTGTAAGAGCTGGGATCAGCTATGCAGTCGCAGATCTTTGATTCAAATTGCTCACTTCATCTGGTGGTTTATTCATCTGAAATTAGTTGTGACTTTTTAGGCAGTTGGAGAGTAAAAGAGAAAACAAGTGATTTTTAAGGTGTGTGGTCTCACTAAGGAAATCAAATCAAATTGTATTATTGTATTAAAATATTAATGAATTAAGAAATAGCAGAACGAGCGACGTCAGAGTCCGGAATATAAATATATATGTGTATGTATGTGATGGTGTGTATAGACATTATGGACAGTATATGAATAGAAAAGGTGTGTATAGCAGTAGTTATATAGGATGAGCCTTGACTAGAATACAGCATATATACTAAAAAATATATAAACGCAACATGCAACAATTTCTAAGATTTTACTGAGTTAAAGTTCATATGAGGAAATCAGTCAATTGAAATAAATTAATTAGGCCCTAATCTATGGATTTCACATGACTGGGAATACAGATAAGCATCTGTTGGTCACAGATACCAACAAAAAAAAGGGCCTCACAATGGGCCTCAGGATCTCGGCACGGTATTTCTGTGCATTCAAATTGCCATCGATAAAATGCAATTGTGTTTGTTGTCCATAGCTTATGTCTTCCCATACCATAACCCCACCGCCACCATGAGGCTCTCTGTTGACAACGTGGACATCAGAAAACCGCTCGCCCACACGACGCCATACACGTGGTCTGCGGTTGTGAGGCCGGTATGGTAGAAAAATGAACATTAAATTCTCTGGCAACAGCTCTGTTGGACATTCCTGCAGTCTGCATGCCAATTGCACGCTCCCTCAAAACTTGAGACATCTGTGGCATTGTGTTGTGTGACAGAACTGCACATTTTAGAGTGGCCTTTTATTGTCCCCAGTACAAGGTCCACCTGTGTAATGATCATGCTGTTTAATCAGCTATGCCACACCTGTCAGGTGGAAGGATTATCTTGGCAAAGGAGAAATGCTCACTAACAGGGATGTAAACAAATTTGTTCCCAAAATTGGAGAGAAATAAGCTTTTTGTGCATAAAGAACATTTCTGGGATATTTTATTTCATGGGACCGACACTTTACATGTTGCATTTGTATTTTTGTTCAGTGTATATATGAAGTGGGTAAAACAGTATGTAAACATTATTAAAGTGACCAGTGTTCAATGACTATGTACATAGGGCAGCAGTATCTACGGTGCAGGGTAGAGTACCGCGTGGTAGCCGGCTAGTGGTGACTATTTAACAGTCTGATGACTTGGAGATAGAAGCTGTTTTTCAGTCTCTCGGTCCCAGCTTTGATGCACCTGTACTGTCTCCGCCTTCTAGATTGTAGCGGGGTGGACAGGCAGTGGCTCGGGTGGCTGAGGTCCTTGATGATCTTCTTTGCCTTCCTGTGACACTGGGTGCTGTGACACAAGCAGTGTTCCCCCAGTGATGAGTTGGGCTGAACCCACCATCCTCTGGAGAGCCCTGCGGTTGCGGACTGTGCAATTGCCATACCAGGAGGTGATACAGCCCGACAGGATGCTCTCAATGGTGCATCTGTAGAAGTTTGTGAGGGTCTTAGGGGCCAAGCCCAATTTCGTCAGCCTCCTAAGGTTGAAGAGGCTTTTTGTTGACGTTGAGGAAGAGGTTATTTTCCTGGCACCACTCCTCCAGGGCCCTCACCTCCTCCCTGTAGGCTGTCTCGTCGTTGTTGGTAATCAAGCTTACCACCGTTATGTCGTCTGCAAACTTGATGATTGAGTTGGAGACTTGGGTGGCCACGGAGTCATTGGTGAACAGGGAGTACAGGAGGGGGCTGAGAACGCACCCTTGTGGGGCCCCCGTGTTGAGGATCAGCGTAGCAGAGTTGTTGTTGCCTATGTTCACCACCTGGGGTCGGCCCGTAAATAAGTCCAGGACCCAGTTGCACAGGGCAGGGTTTAGACCCAGGGCCCCGAGCTTAGTGATGAGCTTGGAGGGCACTATGGTGTTGAAGGCTGAGCTGTAGTCGATGAACAGCATTATTACATAGGTATTCCTCTTGTCCAGATGAATAGGGCAGTGTGCGGTGCAATGGCGATTGCGTTATCCGTAGATCTGTGGCGGCGGTATGCAAATTGTAGTAGGTCTAGGGTGTCGGGTAAGGTTGAGGTGATATGTTCCTTAACTAGCCTCTCAAAGCACTTCATGATGACAGAAGTGAGTGCTCCAGGACAATAATCCAGGCTGGTCACTAGAAACACACATCGATTTTGGACGTTTGAAAAGGTCCTGAGGATGTCGTATATGCCGTCCTCAGCGCCCACCAAAAAAAACAAAGAAAAACAATGGCACAGCACTTGGCTTGAAATACCAACACACAGAGCCAGAGTACACTGCTTAGACCACTGTGCCACAGCAGCTCACAATTGTCTTGCAAGCAGAGAGCGTACTTGATGATACTAAATGGAAACATCACTTTTTTAAAATTATTATTTAGTTCTATGCTTTCCCCAAACCATAACCCTAACCTTAACCACTCTGAATTAATACCTAAACTGAACCCCTTGAGTTGTTTCTGTTTTAACCCTGTAACCACGCGGAATGAACCCTGTAACCACGCAGTATTAATAGTTCAAAAATCGGTGTTCATCCAATTGCGTCAAAATCCTGAATTGGAACTATGAGATCAAATTGGATAGTCATTTAGTTCAGTTACCTTCACTTTCTTGGGTACAGGAACAATGGTGGACGTCTTGAAGCAAGTGGGGACAACAGATGGGATAGGGAGAGACTGAATATATCCGTAAACACTCCAGCCACTTGGTCTGCACATGCTCTGAGGACACGGCTTGGGATGCTGTCTGGGCCGGCAGCCCTGCGAGGGTTAACACGCTTAAACGTCTTACTCAAGTCAGCCACGGAGAATGAGAGCTCACAGTCCTCGAGAGCAGCCCACGTCGGCGGCACTGTGTTTTCCTTGAAGCGGGTGAAGAATGTAGGCTATAAGCCTCTCTGGAACATGGTTTCCTGCATCTGTTACTTGTTGAGGCTTGGCTGTTTAATTTCGCTCTGCATAGTCTGTGAGCCACAGCAATGTCAAGGCAGCATGCGACTTGATTAGCAAGGAAGGCTAGGTATAGCCAAGCTTTCCTCTCCACGTGTGGCCCGTTGTCTCTGAACAGCTACAAAAAGTGGCGACCATTTTTACACGGTTGTAAAGAACATGGTTTGCCCTCTTGTCAGTATATCCAGGTGTGGAGAAGCACAGAGAGCACCTCCACTGACTCTACACATTTCACTCTAAACATGTCATTGACCCATTTAGCGGTAGCCGTGGAAAATTCCGGTTAGCAGCATTGTTTTGTTTGTTTTGTCAAAGCGTTCAAACATATCAGTTATTGATATACATGAAGCCTGATCAACTTACACATATTTGTTTTATATTTTTTTTATATATTAAATTTTTTAGCAGTTTTTTTATATTTTTTTTTACAACGTATTCATGTTTTAATCATATTTGTATGATTAACATTACCATTAACTTGCATCTTGTCTTTGTTTTTCTGAGTTTCTCTCTCCAGGACAGAATGGTGGAGTCAAGAGCTGCAGGTGTGTGCGCTCCAATACAAAATGCACACGCTTGATTGAGTCCTTTTTCACTGCGCAGGTGCTACTTTGTCCTTGGAGGTGGTATGTTTTTGGTTTAGAAATAATTTTGCCAGTGATTAAACTATGTATAATTAAAAGATACCGTATTTTCCGCACTATAAGGCGCACCGGAGTATAAGCCGCAGCAGCTAAATTGAATGATATTGAATGATGTGTACATATATAAGCCGCACTGGACTATAAGCCGCAGGTGTTTTAATGTTTAATTACCATATGTAAGGGTTTGTGCACAGAGGGGATTGTCGGGAAAGAGACAAACTGTCTCGCTCTCGTAATGTCTGTCTGTCTTGCTCTCGTTCTGTCTCTCGTTCTGTCTCTCGTACCACTCTTGGTTCCACTTTTACTTTTGCGCGCTACCTGTCTCACTCTTTTCTGGCCTCCAGCTTTTCCTACTGGAGCCCGCTGCTTAAAGGTGGGGGGCGCGGACCAGTCATAGAGCCCATAGAGTTAAAGTTGGTGGACTGTAACCTGTAAAATCCATAGATTTAGGAGGTCTTCTAGTGGCCGTTAGCTGTAAAAATCCATAGATTAGCCGCACCGTTATATAAGCCGCAGGGTCGAAAAATTGGAAAAAAGGCGCGGCTTATAGTCCGAAAAGTACGGTAATTTTAAATGCATTCTACACGGTGGAAATATTTAATGTTTAAATGATGTAGCTTAATCATGTGACTACTTACCTGCCTTGGTATCTTCCAGGTATGGGCGAGACTATAAGCGGCTATCTGACAAGGTTATGAAATCTCAGATTCAGAATCAGATTGGGACATTGTGGCTTCATCTAGCGTTTACCATCTGCGTCTCAGTATCTAGTGAGGTAGCTTTTTGGGGCTTTTGTACTGCAGGGTTTTGCAGGGTTAATTGTCATTATTTAAAGCAGCTTTCAATTTAGCTTTTAATGAATCAACTTTCCTTAATTTTTTGTTGTTGTTTGGAACAAAGTTCCTGCAAGATTTTGGTATTTTGGTCTTTTGGAGCCCTACAAGAAGAAAATAGAAACCGTAAGCTTGGATTCCTGGTGCCAAGACTCCCTCCCTCCTTCCAGTCCACCAACACCTTCTAGCCACCTGTTGTGCCATCATTTCAAGGTCTCTTTCTTACACCACGTGACATTCAACTTAAATTATGCTGCACACACCTACTCCTCTACACACACATGCACATACACACGCACGCACACACACACGCACGCACGCACGCACACACACACACACACACAGTATAAACAGTTTATATACACACAAACAGTTTACATACAATGCTATACACGCACACACACAAACAGTTTTCTACATTGTGTGTGGGTGTGTGCGTGTGTAAGTGAGCTGTAGATAAGTTAGACTAGAGGAATGCAGCCTCCACTGCCACCCTTCTCCTCCTCAGCCTGTCCATCTTCATTACATGTAACAGCCGTTCCCACATACTTGTCATGCGATTTACAGCTCGTGCTCTCCACTGAGATTTAGAGCAAATTCCTCACCGGGATCAGTCAAGTTCCACACACATCGGAAGCAAGGCCCCACTAATGGGCCCACAGCTAATGAAGTCACTGAAACCCTTAACAAAGAGTTGCAGTCAGTTTTGGAATGGGTGGCCAGTAATAAACTAGTCCTGAACATCTCTAATACTAAGAGCATTGTATTTGGTACAAATCATTCCCAAAGTTCTAGACCTCAGCTGAATCTGGTAATGAATGGTGTGGCTGTTGAACAAGTTGAGGTTACTAAATTACTTGGTGTTACCTTAGATTGTAAACTGCCATGGTCAAAACATATTCAATTGTTCTAAAGATGGGGAGAGTTCTGTCCGTAATAAAGAGATGCTCTGCTTTTTTGACACCACACTTTGACACCACAAAGCAAGTCCTGCAGGTTCTAGTTTTATCTTATCTTAATTATTGTCCAGTCATATGGTGCTGCAAATAAATACCTAGTTAAGCTGCAGCTGGCCCAGAACAGATTGGCAGGCTTTGCTCTTCATTGTAATCAGAGGGCTAATATTAATACTATGCATGCCAGTCTGTCTTGGCTAAGAGTTGAGGAAAGACTGACTGCATCACTTCTTGTTTTTATAAGAAACATTGTGTTAGAAATTCCAAATTGTTTGCATAGTCAACTTATAGCACTGGCACACACTTACCCCACCAGACATGCCACCAGGGGTCTTTTCACAGTCCACAGGTCCAGAACACATTTAAAGAAACGTACAGTATTATACAGAGCAATGATTGCATGGAACCCCCTTCCATCTCATATAGTGCAAGTGAACAGCAAACCTGGTTTTAAAAAAACGAATAAAGCAACACTTCATGGCACAACGCCTGTCCCCCATGTGACCTACTTGTTGTGTGTATATACTGACTTGTATGTGTAATTCACACACACACACACACACACACACACACACACACACACACACACACACACACGTATGTATGTAAATTGTAAAGTATTTTGTCTATAATGTATTTTTCGTTATGTGTCGGTCCCCAGTAAGACTAGTTGTCGCTGTTGGCGTCGGCTAATGTGGATCCTAGTAAATCAAATAAAAATGGGTCAAGCTGGAGAGGATACAGGATGGGCCCCTCATCGATCCCCTAGTCAGTACTGTATGGGTAATCGGGTACATCTCTGATGTGGTCTGAAGACCACAGGCTAGGTGAAAACAACATGGTGGATGCCTACTGGGGAGCTTTATTCACCATTTCATATCAGTTAATTAAACAGAAGAAGATGAGGAGAGGAAGCCTCTTCAGACTATCGAGATGAAAGGTACCCTGTACCTGTGGGACGAGGAATCAGGGAGGTACCAAAAGCCACTTTGTTGTCCTACTGCAGGGATTGCCCATTTCAGTCCTGGAGGGTCTGGTGTGGCCTGGTGTCACTCTACATGCCTAATGAGGAACTGATTTACACCTCTGGCAACAGGTGGGATGGCTGTTTATTCAAATAATGATGATTAGAGGCCTCACATCAGGGCTCAAGAAAGCGGGAGAACGATAGTCTCAATTTGGTGTTTGTCCCATTTAGTGAATTATTGGTTGGTGAGCGGACCCCAGACCTCACAACCATGAAGGGCAATGGGTTCTATAACTGATTCAAGTATTTTTAGCCAGATCCTAATTGGTATGTCAAATGTTATGTTCTTTTGATGGCATAGAATGCCCTAAAAAAGGAACATACCAGCTACCACACGTTCTTAGCTGTCATTAGTGATGCTAGATAAGAATGGCTTTAGGCTACTTTAATCATTGTGTTTCTCAATGGTGGAGCTTAGCTACCCATTGTAAGTGGGCATTTTTCAATTCAATTCAAGGGGCTTTATTGGCATGGGAAACATTTGTTTACATTGCCAAAGCAAGTGAAATGGATAAACAAAAGTGAAAAAAACTATAAAAAGTGAACAGTAAATATTACACTCACACAAGTTTCAAAAGAATAAAGGAATTTCAAATGTCACATTACAGAGCCTTGCAAAAGTATTCATCCCCCTTGGCATTTTTCCTATTTTGTTGCATTACAACCTGTAATTTAAATGGATTTTTATTTGGATTTCATGTAATGCACATGCACAAAATAGTCCAAATTGGTGAAGTGAAATGAAAAAATTAACTTGTTTCAAAAAATTCAAAATAATAAATAATGGAAAAGTGGTGCATGCATATGTATTCACCCCCTTTGCTATGAAGCCCCTAAATAAGATCTGGTGCAACCAATTACCTTCAGAAGTCACATAATTAGTTAAATAAAGTCCACCTGTGTGCAATCTAAGTGTCACATGATCTGTCACATGATCTCAGTATATATACACCTGTTCTGAAAGGCCCCAGAGTCTGCAACACCACTAAGCAAGGGGCACCACCAAGCAAGCGGCACCATGAAGACCAAGGAGCTCTCCAAACAGGTCAGGGACAAAGTTGATCAGGGTTGGGTTATAAAAAAAGATCAGAAACTTTGAACGTCCCACGGCGCACCATTAAATCCATTCTTAAAAATTGAAAGAATATGGCACCACAACAAACCTGCCAAGAGAGGGCCACCCACCAAAACTCATGGACCAGGCAAGGAGGGCATTAGTCAGAGAGGCAACAAAGAGACCAATGATAACCCTGAAGGAGCTGCAAAGCTCCACAGCGGAGATTGGAGTATCAGTCCATAGGACCACTTTAAGCCGTACACTCCACAGAGCTGGGCTTTACTGAAGAGTGGCCAGAATAAAGCCATTGCTTAAAGAAAAAAATAAGCAAACACATTTGGTGTTCGCCAAAAGGTACAGTGGGGAGAACAAGTATTTGATACACTGCCGATCTTGCAGGTTTTCCTACTTACAAAGCATGTAGAGGTCTGTAATTGTTATCATAGGTACACTTCAACTGTGAGAGACGGAATCTAAAACAAAAATCCAGAAAATCACATTGTATGATTTTTAAGTAATTAATTTGCATTTTATTGCATGACATAAGTATTTGATACATCAGAAAAGCAGAACTTTATATTTGGTACAGAAACCTTTGTTTTTAATTACAGAGATCATACGTTTCCTGTAGGTCTTGACCAGGTTTGCACACACTGCAGCAGGGATTTTGGCCCACTCCTCCATACAGACCTTCTCCAGATCCTTCAGGTTTCGGGGCTGTCGCTGGGCAATACGGACTTTCAGCTCCCTCCAAAGATTTTCTATTGGGTTCAGGTCTGGAGACTGGCTAGGCCACTCCAGGACCTTGAGATGCTTCTTACGGAGCCACTCCTTAGTTGCCCTGGCTGTGTGTTTCGGGTCGTTGTCATGCTTGAAGACCCAGTCACGACCCATCTTCAATGCCCTTACTGAGGGAAGGAGGTTGTTGGCCAAGATCTCGCGATACATGGCCCCATCCATCCTCCCCTCAATACGGTGCAGTCGTCTTGTCCCCTTTGCAGAAAAGCATCCCCAAAGAATGATGTTTCCACCTCCATGCTTCACGGTTGGGATGGTGTTCTTGGGGTTGTACTCATCCTTCTTCTTCCTCCAAACACGGCGAGTGGAGTTTAGACCAAAAAGCTTTATTTTGGTCTCATCAGACCACATGACCTTCTCTCATTCCTCCTCTGGATCATCCAGATGGTCATTGGCAAACTTCAGACGGGCCTGGACATGCGCTGGCTTGAGCAGGGGGACCTTGCGTGCGCTGCAGGATTTTAATCCATGACGGCGTAGTGTGTTACTAATGGTTTTCTTTGAGACTGTGGTCCCAGCTCTCTCCAGGTCATTGACCAGGGATTGCCGTGTAGTTCTGGGCTGATCCCTCACCTTCCTCATGATCATTGATGCCCCACGAGGTGAGATCTTGCATGGAGCCCCAGACCGAGGTTGATTGACCGTCATCTTGAACTTCTTCCATTTTCTAATAATTGCGCCAACAGTTGTTGCCTTCTCACCAAGTTGCTTGCCTTTTGTCCTGTAGCCCATCCCAGCCTTGTGCAGGTCTACAATTTTATCCCTGATGTCCTTACACAACTCTCTGGTCTTGGCCATTGTGGAGAGGTTGGAGTCTGTTTGATTGAGTGTGTGGACAGGTGTCTTTTATACAGGTAACGAGTTCAAACAGGTGCAGTTAATACAGGTAATGAGTGGAGAACAGGAGGGCTTCTTAAAGAAAAACTAACAGGTCTGTGAGAGCCGGAATTCTTACTGGTTGGTAGGTGATCAAATACTTATGTCATGCAATAAAATGCAAATTAATTACTTAAAAATCATACAATGTGATTTTCTGGATTTTTGTTTTAGATTCCGTCTCTCACAGTTGAAGTGTACCTATGATAAAAATTATAGACCTCTACATGCTTTTTAAGTAGGAAAACCTGCAAGATCGGCAGTGTATCAAATACTTGTTCTCCCCACTGTATGTGGGAGACTCCCCAAACATATGGAAGAAGGTACTCTGGTCACATGAGACTACAATTGAGCTTTTTGGGCATCAAGGAAAACTCTATGTCTGGTGCAAACCCAACACTTCTCATTACCCCGAGAACACCATCCCCACAGTGAAGCATGGTGGTGGCAGCATCATGCTGCGGGGATGTTTTTCATCGGCAGGGACTGGGAAACTGGTCAGAATTGAAGGAATGATGGATGGCGCTAAATACAGGGAAATTCTTGAGGGAAACCTGTTTCAGTCTTCCAGGAATTTGAGACTGGGACAGAGGTTCACCTTCCAGCAGGACAATGACCCTAAGCATACTGCTAAGGCAACACTCCAGTGGTTTAAGGGGAAACATTTAAATGTCTTGGAATGGCCTAGTCAAAGCCCAGACCTCAATCCAATTGAGAATCTGTGGTATGACTTAAATATTGCTGTACACCAGTGGAACCCATCCAACTTGAAGGAGCTGGAGCAGTTTTGCCTTGAGAATGGGCAAAAATCCCAGTGGCTAGATGTGCCAAGCTTATAGAGACATACCCCAAGAGACTTGCAGCTGTAATTGCTGTAAAATGTGGCTCTACAAAGTATTGACTTTGGGGGGGTGAATAGTTATGCACGCTCAAGTTTTCTGTTTTTCTGTCTTATTTGTTGTTTGTTTCACGTCTTCAAAGTGGTAGGCATGTTGTGTAAATCAAATGATACAAATCCCCCCCAAAATCCATCTTAATTCCAGGTTGTAAGGCAACAAAATAGGAAAAATGCCAAGGGGGATGAATACTTTCGCAAGCCACTGTATGTCTATATACAGTGTTGTAACGATGTGCAAATAGTTTAAGTAAAAAAGGGCAAATAAATAAACATAAATATGGGTTGTATTTACAATGGTGTTTGTTCTTCACTGGTTGCCCTTTTCTTGTGGCAACAGGTCACAAATCTTGCTGCTGTGATTGCACACTGTGGTATTTCACCCAATAGATATGGGAGTTTATCAAAATTGGATTTGTTTTCTAATTCTTTGTGGGTCTGTGTAATCTGAGGGAAATATGTGTCTCTAATATGGTCATACTTTTGGCAGGAGGTTAGGAAGTACAGCTCAGTTTCCATCTAATTTTGTGGGCAGTGTGCGCATAGCCTGTCTTCTCTTGAGAGCCAGGTCTGCCTACGGCGACCTTTCTCAATAGCAAGGCTATGCTCACTGAGTCTGTACATAGTCAAAGCTTTCCTTAATTTGGGTTCAGTCACAGTGGGCAGGTATTCTGCCACTGTGTACTCTCTGTTTAGGGCCAAATAGAATCCTAGTTTGCTCAGTTTTTTGTTAATTCTTTCCAATGTGTCAAGTAATTCTCTTTTTGTTTTCTCATGATTTGGTTGGGTCTAATTGTGTTGCTGTCCTGGGGCTCTGTGTGGTCTGTTTGTATTTGTGAACAGAGCCCCAGGACCAGCTTGCTTAGGGGACTCTTCTCCAGGTTCATCTGTCTGTAGGTGATGGCTTTGTTATGGAAGGTTTGGGAATCGCTTCCTTTTATGTGGTTGTAGAATTTAACGGCTCTTTTCTGGATTTTGATCATTAGCGGGTATCAGCCTAACTCTGCTCTGCATTTATTATTTGGTGTTTTACATTGTACACAGATGGTATTTTTGCAGAATTCTGCATGCAGTCTCAATTTGGTGTTTGTCCCATTTTGTGAATTATTGGTTGGTGAGCGGACCCCAGACCTCACAACCATAAAGGGCAATAGGTTCTATAACTGATTCAAGTATTTCTTGCCAGATCCTAATTGGTATGTAAATGTTTTTGCTCCTTTTGACGGCATAGAAGGCCCTCAAAAGGAACATACCAGCTACCACACGTTCTTAGCTGTCATTAGTGATGCTGGATAAGAATGGCTTTAGGCTATTTTAACCATTGTGTTTCTCAATGGTGGAGCTTAGCTACCCATTGTAAGTGGGCAGGGCCATTACCTACTCAAACAACTATGTGTAAAATATGGGAGATAATGTGAAGGACGTGCCATTAAATGTCAACATTGTGAAAATGATTATAACGGGGACAATATCGTACTGATAATGACGGTGATCTCGATAAGAAAACAAATGTCTTAATTATGTGGCAGATAGTACCTCTTGGCAAGCTTATGCACCACTTGGCCAACACACAGCTACATGCTAATCACCCCAATGTGGTTCCACTTACCTCCCTGTTGTTCTTTCAACCTCCGTCGCGCAACCTGTTCTCACAGCCGAAGGGAATTGGTCAAATGTGATGCAGCCAGTGCAGACTTTTAATAGTAGTTGATAATAATAATCATTACAGAAATGATTATGAAAGATGTCCTCGCTGAGAAAATCTATGATGTCATGTGGCGAGAATGAGGCCCCGGCAGGCGAGGCAGCTGTAAGTGTGAACTGACAGAGCTGGGCTAAGTGTGTGTGTGTGTTTGTGTGTGTGTGTGTGTGTGAGGAGAGTCAGACCTATAGTTCTCATATCCTCCTGACAAAGCAAGGAGTCTCTGTGACAAAATGCCCC
Organism: Coregonus lavaretus; assembly: GCF_964263955.1. Lineage (NCBI taxonomy): Eukaryota > Metazoa > Chordata > Actinopteri > Salmoniformes > Salmonidae > Coregonus > Coregonus lavaretus. The sequence continues at coordinate 33,810,051 of NC_139993.1, read as the reverse complement.
ATTACGGTGAAGATGACAACTAAGAAGTTCACTAATTGTTTCTGCACATTACTCTCCATGGACAGTTCAGACAATCAGTTAGAACTTTTACTGAAAAGTGTCATCTTCGGGAAATTCATTACATTTAACTTTTTAACATTTTTGTAATTTAGCAGATGATCTTATCCAGAACGACCTACAATTAGTGCATTAGTTTATTGTGCATATAGTCCCAAAATGTTTTGCTTGTCAGCAATCAATGTTTTCAACATATATAACTTTCAAAATACAGAAATACAGCCGGCATGATGCATTTTGCTTCATATGATGCAAAACGCAGCATCATATGATGCACAATGCATGATACCAGCTGTATTTCTGTATTTTGAACGTTAAATATCTTGAAAACTTGATTGCTGATATGCAAAACATTTTGGGACTATATCATAGACTAATGAAACAAATACCAAAAGATAGTTTTTGGATGGCGTTTTCCTTTAAGATAGCTAGGTAAGACAAATGAAATGAAATCACATTTAATGTGTACATGCTTCGTAAACAAACAGGTGTAGACTAACAGGGAAATGCTTACTTATGGGTCCTTTTCCTTTTCCAACAATGCAGAGTTAAGATAAAGATTAAAAAGAAGAAGAAAAAAATTGATAACAGACAATAGCAGCAGCGTGTGTGTGTGTGTGTGGCGTCAGTATGCATGTGTGTGCGTGCAATGTGTGTGTTGGCGTATGTAGGGTGTGTGTGTGTGTGTGTGTGTGTATGTGTGTGTTAGGATGTCAATGTAAGTATGTGTAAACCAACACCTCACGGCACAACGCCTGTCCCTTATTTGACCTAGATATTTTGTGTGTTTGTATTGATATGTAGCTATGTGTGCCATTTTTACATTTATGTAGTTCTGTCCTTGAGCTGTTCTTGTCTATTTATGTTCTGTATTGTGTCATGCTTCATGTTTTGTGTGGACTCTAGGAAGAGCAGCTGCTGCTTTCGCAACAGTTAATGGGGATCCTAATAAAATACCAAATACCAAAACAGAACGTCTTTGTTTTGGCGACAACACTGCCACTTAAATGCCTAGCAGAGGTGAAAGACACACCTCCCAGCACTGATTGCTGATTTGCCTGGCAACACGCCCACAAATTAGCAAGAGTGTTACACAAATATGCCTGAAACTAATCTACGTCTACAACTACAGTCACAAGTACTGAGCAATCAGACAGTTCAAACAACAGTGATTAAGTAGGCTACTAGGTAAAAGAAAGCACTTAAATTCAATTACCCTTGCAAGAAAATACCAACAGCTACTTATTGAATATTTTTTTTTTCTTCCAAACTATAGATGGCACATTACAACTACTGTAATTCCTGTAAACCCATCCATATCTGTCCTAAGTGGAAATCCAGACTGACAGGAAACACTGATACCGGCCCTCTAAGTCTGTGTCCTGGCCTGAGTGGCCTGGGTGAGAGATAGAACCAGGCATGTGACACACAGGACCTGGCGTGGACAGAGATCTGGCAGGCAAGCTGAGAGAGTGGGAAGAGAGAGATAGATGGGTGAGAGAGGGCTAGAGAGAGTGTGAGAGAGTCCAGAGAGAGGAAAAGAGCAGAGAGAGGGAAAGTGTGACGAGAGAAGAGAGAGAGGGGATCTAAGAAGCCAGACAGAGGAGAGGAAAAGATTACTAGCTCTCTGGGAAAGCCATCTGAGCAGTGAAAGGGGAGATAGAGAAACAAAACAGAGGGGTCAGAGAATGGGATATCATTCATTTAAATGGCATTGAGGTTTATTACCTAAAGATGTCGTTATACTGTATATAAATGATTTACTTGTGTCATGATGTTACCATCATTTAACCATTTTAATATTACTGCTTTGTGAAAAGGATGTTGTCTTTTTTGGATTCCTTATCAAACCACTTAATTTGATCAATTAGATTACCATTAGACCTTTATTAAAGGTTAAGTTGAATTAAAGGTTTTATGGTGAATACAGTTCAGTTGAGATTTACATAACGTTTTAGAAAAGGAGAGCCACCTATTGGCCAGTCAGTCAACTGAACTACTTTGGGTTACTTGGCTCTGATTTTGCAGAACCTTGAAACAATATGAACAATATGTGTAAACAATTTACATGATCTCTTATCCAGAGCGACTTACAGTTAGTGCATACATCTTAAGATAGCTAGGTGGGACAACCACATATCACAGCCATAGTAAGTAACATTTTCCTCAATAAAGTAGCTATCAGAAAAGTCAGCGCTAGTAAGGAGGGGAAAAAAAGTCAAGTACGAGTGTTAGTTTGTATTATTATTACTTTTGGAAATTAACATAGCCTACCTCATGTTTTCACTTTATAAAGTAACTTTTAGAAAATACATATGATAATACCTAACTTTACCATTCTGGGCGTAGTGTCTTTTTAGTTTCCATTGCATATCACCATTGAAGCATTGAGACAATGTTATGGAAAATGTACAAGAATGCAGAATGAAGTCACATTTACATTTACATTCCAAACAGATGACATACAATGTCTCCATTGTGCTTGCTGCCTCACAGTGAGTGTTTTCTATTACCTCCACTGAATTCCACTATGGAGACGAAGCGAGAGATGATAGGACAGACAGAACTCTTGGGCTCAATTCAATCAAACCCACATTGCAGTGTTTACACAGTAACGAGTAAACATATTTTTCTCCCTTGTCAAATCAAATTGCTAAAATAGCAGGTACACTACACTTCCCTAGCAGGTAGATGCTTCAGTTTTCTGAATAAGATGAGTGTGTGTGTGGGCACTGCAGTATATAAACAAGTTGCCTACCCTGAATTCACCCCTACTGCAATCAAGAAGTCATAAATTGAGAGAAGTTAGTCAGAGCAACACCAGACCCATGCCCTTACAAACCGATAAGATGATCTGACCACCTAAGCTCAGAGTAGCAGCCAGACAGACAGAGGTTGATAAAGAACTGCTGGGAGGCAGGGAACACAGCCATCTCTTCAGCCTCTCCTCTGCCTCGAACCCACCCACCCCTCCAAAACGGATAACCAGAAGAAAGGTTCTGCGTTGTTTCAGATGGAGGAAACATGAAACCAGGGTGGAAGTTGATGGAAGTAGATTTTTTTTAGAGGACAGATAGGTCATTCATTGCATGATGGGAACTGTTTTGGTGTTGGTCCAAGTAGCGTTCATTACAGTAATACAGCAGTATCAACACCAGCTCAGCTTTTCTACTTATACACTATATATACAAAAGTATGTGGACACCCCTTCAAATTTGTGGATTCAGTTATTTCAGCCACACCCGTTGCTGACAGGAATATAAAACCGAGCACACAGCCATGCAATCTCCACAGACAAACATTGGCAGTAGAGTGGCCTTACTGAAGAGCTCAGTGACTTTCAACGTGGCACTGTCATAGGATGCCACCTTTCCAACAAGTCAGTTTGTAAAATTTCTGCCCTGCTAGAGCTGCCCGGGTCAACTGTAAGTGCTGTTATTGTGAAGTAGAAACATCTAGGAGCAACAACAGCTCAGCCGCAAAGTGATAGGCCACACAAGCTCACAGAATGGGACCGCCGAGTGCTGAAGTGCGTAAAGATTATCTGTCCTCAGTTGCAACACTCACTACCGAGTTCCAAACTGCCTCTGGAGCAACGTCAGTAGAAGAACTGTTCGTCGGGAGCTTCATGAAATGGGTTTCCATGGCCAAGTAACCACACACAAGCCTAAGATCACCATGCGCAATGCCAAGCGTCGGCTGGAGTAGTGTGAAGCTCGCCTCCATTGGACTCTGGAGCAGTGGAAACGCGTTCTCTGGAGCGATGAATCACACTTCACCATCTGGCAGTACAAAGGATGAATCTGGATTTGGCGGATGCCAGGAGAACGCTACCTGCCCCAATGCATAGTGCCAACTGTAAAGTTTGGTGGAGGAGGAATAATGGTCTGGGGCTGTTTTTCATGGTTCAGGCTAGGACCCTTAGTTCCAATAAAGGGAAATCGTAACGCTAAAGCATACAATGACATTCTAGACGATTCTGTGCTTCCAACTTTGTGGCAACAGTTTGGGGAAGGCCCTTTCCTGTTTCAGCATGACAATGCCCCCGTGCACAAAGCGAGGTCCATACAGAAATGGTTTGTCGAGATCGGTGTGGAAGAACTTGAAAGGCCTGTACAGAGCCCTGACCTCAACCCCATCGAACACCTTCGGGATGAATTGGAACACCGACTGCGAGCCAGGCCTAATCACCCAACATCAGTGCCCAACCTCACTAATGCTCTTGTGGCTGAATGGAAGCAAGTTCCTGCAGCAATGTTCCAACATCTAGTGGGAAGCCTTCACAGAAGAGTGGAGGCTGTTATAGCAGCAAAGGGGGGACCAACTCCATATTAATGCCCATGATTTTGGAATGAGATGTTCGACCAGCAGGGTTCCACATACTTTTGGTCATGTAGTGTACCAGACATTACTTAGAATACTAAACGATGGCATGCAGAGCCAAGTTCATAAAAAATGTCTGACAAATACTGTGTGGCAGTACAGGACATATTTGGACACATGAAATAATTTTGATTATACTTATTATATTGTAAAAGCAATCTTAAACGGCTATTGTAACAAATTCCATTCACAAAGTCATAAATAGAAAAGCCAAATGGGTTCATTTCCTATGTAACACAATAAAACAATGATACATTTCATCCACTAAGGGGTTTTAAATGAAGTGTTCATTTGGTTTTGTCAAATAACCATTTTCCATGTCATTTATCCCAAAGAGCTGTGGCAGAGCAACAATGCATCAGCCCAAGACTCATACTAATGTGCGCTCTCTGCTGGACGATGAAGGTATAGCAACACCGTAATGTTATTCACAATGGGATGAGGTCAGTGAGTGCGATTTTCAATTAGCTGGCCCCAGAGCAACATTCATGTCTCAAGTTGTTGTGTTATCCTTTGCCTTAGAGTGTGTGTCTTAAGAGAGGGTTAGTGCTGTTTTTTTTTAGCTCAGCATTAGAGTGCTTGCTCTGGGGGTCCGAGAGGGTCCACGCCAAAAACAACAGGATGAAAAACAACACTGGGTGGAAGGGTTGAGCAAGGAAGGAGGGGGGTCAGGGACAGTGGTGGTTAGAACTTATGAGATTTTTCTCTCTGAGTGAGAAAGGTACCCAGCAATGTTTTATATGCAGTTTGAAACAGTGGTCCTGTTGTGTAGGCAACCAGGGAGCAGTCCAGACACCTGGCACACACAGACCGAGACATTGCTCAGCTTGCCTCTGCCTTGTTGGAGGCAGGACTGTGATACTTAGGGTGGAAAGTCATAGGAGCATGGGGACTGGCACTGAGGAAAGATGGAACCAGGCCTGAAGGTGTGTGTATGTGTTTGTGTGCGTGTGTGCAAACACGTGTGCTTGCGTGTGAGTGTGTGTTTGCGTGTGTGCTTACATGTATATGTTTGCTTACGTGTGTGTGAACCTGGGTCAGGAGGATCCCGTGGGAAAGCAGAGTGTGTTTCCTGGACCTCTCTCTCTCTGGGCAAAACGTGACTCCATTAGGGCCAGGTCTTCAGCAGCTCAGCTCAGCGGCGATGTGAAATATTGGTTTCCTGTCCACATTCCCTACCTCCCCGGCTGTGTTATTGTTGGCCCTAAGAGAGGTACCAGGGTGGGAGGCTGTTGCCTAGCGGGCCTCCCCACGGCCCCTCAGGACTGCCTGCCTGTGGTATTGCTTAACCCATAGACTCTTGGCAGCCAGTTAGGTCCACTTTATTTTATCTGACTCCTTTTGACTTGTTTCACACCCTCTCTGTCTGTTTAATTGTTGTTTCCTCTCTGAGGCTGAGGCTGGGCTGTCTGAGTCTAAGCTGGATCGATGTGAAGTTCAGCCAGAGCAGAACAGCTTGCATCACTGGCAGACTAGAGATGTCTCCTCCATTAACAAAGGCTATGAGAACTATGGTCAGTTTTACCTTCCACCACACATCACACCATCATTTGTAACAGTCTAAAAACATTATTCAGAAAGCTCTCATCACTGTCTAAAACACAACACACTGAAGATGTTGAAAACAGTGAACTATGTTGAAATGTTCCCAATTGATTCTGTACTGTATTTCAGCTCAGCTTTGTAATGGCTGGTATTGGTGCCTTTGACTTTGAACGTGGAAGCATGAATTATTCATGTAAATGCATTTCTGTGCAGATTGGGTGACTTTGTTTTCTTTTCCCTACTAAAGGTCAGACAGACTGTCTGAAACAGGTTAACTTTGTACACTTATATTAGTCATCGCTGTACATTTTTATTTCTCTTTTGTGATTGGCTGAGTAACAGGACATGAGCTCAGGGCTCATATGCTTGGACAGTGGTCCCTGTCGGTAGTAACAACCATCTAACAGGCACACACACACACACGCCCGCCCACACACACACACACACACACAACCCCTCCGAATGACACACTGTTTTCACAAAGGTTATTGGCCCTGTTGATCATGAGAAATCCACACTATAAAACGCTCTCTGGCCTAATGTCAAGACCAACACCAAGCAGAGTTTTTTCCCCCTTCTCTCCCTACAATGTTTCAAGAAGTTACAACCTCCAGGATCGACAGGGGGAAATGTCCATCTGTCCTTCTCAGGTTGTTTATTTTCCCCCTCTGCCCCTGTCTGTGTGTGTAATGACTTAGGCCTTCAGAGGGCGCTTTGATTATTTTTTCCCTGATGCTGTCTGCAGGCCGGCTGGCTGGCAAGGGAGGCTGCCTGAACACCCCAGTCCAAGTCAGACTACATTCCAGCGTGGGTCTAATAACACCATTACGTCTCACAGATTCGCTGACTGCTTTGAGGGTATAAATCACATCGCTGCAGCCGGGGCTCCATGGCAAACATGCCCTGTGACAGCTTAACCATCGGACTGATGGCCCAGAGTGATAGCAGAGTGAAAAATGAAAACACAGAAGAGGTTAGTGTGTGTTTGTGTCTGTGTGTGTGTGTGTGTGTGTGTGTTTGCATGTGTTTGCGTGTGTTTGCGTGTGTGTGTTCATGTGTGGGCATGAAAAAGCATCATGCGAATGTTGAAAGAAGTGCTGCTTGTATTTCTGGGGACAAACATTCAATGGTAACAGATGACAACAACCTATAGGACTAGGTCAATTCCCTCCCGGTGGAGATGCTATCGAGGTCTCAGCCCTACAGTACATAGGAAACAACACTGCTGATCCTCAACACTGGGGCCCCACAAGGGTGCGTGCTCAGCCCACTCCTGTACTCCCTGTTCACCCATGACTGCGTGGCCACGCACGCCTCCAACTCAATCATCAAGTTTGCAGACGACACAACAGTAGTAGGCTTGATTTCCAACAATGACGAGACAGCCTACAGGGAGGAGGTGAGGGCTCTGGGAGTGTGGTGCCAGGAAAATAACCTCTCACTCAACGTCAACAAAGGAGATGATCGTGGACTTCAGGAAACAGCAGAGGGTATACCCCCCTACCCACATCGACGGGACCGCAGTGGAGAAGGTGGAAAGCTTCAAGTTCCTTGGCGTACACATCACTGACAAACTGAAATGGACCACCCACACAGACAGTGTGGTGAAGAAGGCGCAACAGAGCCTCTTCAACCTTAGGAGGCTAAAGAAATTAGGCTTGGCACCTAAAACCCTCACAGACTTTTACAGATGCACAATTGAAAGCATCCTGTCGGGCTGTATCACCGCCAGGAAAATAACCTCTCACTCAACGTCAACAAAGGAGATGATTGTGGACTTCAGGAAACAGCAGAGGGTGCACCCCACTACCCACATCGACGGGACCGCAGTGGAGAAGGTGGAAAGCTTCAAGTTCCTTGGCATACACATCACTGACAAACTGAAATGGACCACCCACACAGACAGTGTGGTGAAGAAGGCGCAACAGAGCCTCTTCAACCTTAGGAGGCTAAAGAAATTAGGCTTGGCACCTAAAACCCTCACAGACTTTTACAGATGCACAATTGAGAGCATCCTGTCGGGCTGTATCACTGCCTGGTACGGCAACTGCACTGCCCGCAACCGCAAGGCTCTCCAGAGGGTGGTGCGGGGGCAAACTACCCGCCCTCCAGGACACCTACAGCACCTGATGTCACAGGAAGGCCAAAAAGATAATCAGGGACATCAACCACCCGAGCCACTGCCTGTTCACCCCGCCATCATCCAGAAGGCGAGGTCAGTACAGGTGCATCAAAGCTGGGACCGAGACACTGAAAAACAGTTTCTATCTCAAGGTCATCAGACTGTTAAACAGCCATCACTAGCACATTAGAGGCTGCTGCCTATAGACATGGACTAGAAATCACTGGCCACTTTAAGAAATGGAACACTAGCCATTTTAATAATGTTTACGTATCTTGGATTACTCATCTCACATGTATATACTGTATTCTATAATATTCTACTGTATCTTAGTCCATGCCGCTCTGACATCACTCGTCCATATATGTATATATTCTTAATTCATTCCTTACTTAGATTTGTGTGTATTGGGTATATGTTTTGAAATTGTTAGATATTACTTGTTAGATATTACTGCATGCCGGAGCTAGAAGCACAAGCATTTCGCTACACTCGCAATCACATCTGCTAAACACGTGTATGTGACCAATACAATTTTATTTTATTTTATTTGAACGTAGACCTGTCAACAAGAACAAGCAGCACTATCATGGTTGCTGTGGTCACAGTGCCCCCACGGTGACCTGTGTAGCTGGTGCCTTTGGGGACAGTAGTAAAGGAAACATAAACTGTACTGTTGCAAACACATCACTGTAAATCACATTTAAAGCGGTTGTGATAACAAAGGCGGAAATGTTTTGATTAAATTAGATGTGTGTCAAGTTAAATAAACACTAGGATTTGATGTACAACTAGTCGAATAGCTTGGAACATGAGCTTGTGTTTGGTTAGTGGTGTTTCCATTTTAACTGATAGCTTCTCCAAAAATATCTCCCCAAAAATATAGCTATTATACTTAATCACTATGCATCATCAACCTGGACTCACGGGTAAACGTAACATAGTAAACGGGACACACCAATTAGTATGATATGTTACATTTGTATGGTGTGTATTCATTTGTGGATGTACATCATCCATTTCGTATGATATGTTACGAATTACAAACTGTAAGATATGTTATGTGACGACCCTCCCACTCTGTCTGCCGAATACTCTCTTTGTTCTTGTTTTCATTAATAGGATGTCAGTGGGCGGAGCCGGGAGGGTCGTCAGAGAAATGGGACACACCTGGGCTCGGGTGTGTCCCAGGGATAAATACACCTTTCCCCCATTCATTGGGGAGACTCTTTCCATGCAGACACACTGTTGGATTTTGGTTGTGGCATTTTTGTGGCTGTATTGGTTGTTTGTTTGCTTTGGCACCTTTCAACACTCCTCATTATCACATCTATGCACATATCCACTCACTTACACTACTGATTACTGACTACACACACCATTGTTAATTGTATATAGTTTGCTTTTGTCTCCCTATTTGTTACGGGTTACGAGCCGGTTCGTGACAGTTACGTATTGCAATTCTTACAATATGTTACGAATTTCAATTCGTACAATATGTTCTGAATTTGCTAAACATATGATAAGTTACAAATTCCAATTTGTTGTTGCTAATGTTAGCTAGGTGGCTAACGCTAACGTTAGCTAGGCTAGTGGTTAGCGGTTAGGGTTAAGGTTAGGGTTAGTTTAAATAGTTAAGGTTAGGGGAAGGGTTAGCTAACATGCTAAGTAGTTGCAAAGTAGCTAAAAAGTAGTAAGTATTTACAAAAATGCTAAAGTTGTCCAATAATGAGATTCGAACATGCAACCTTTTGGTTGCTAGACGTTCGCGTTATATGCCTATCCATCCACCCCGACCAACTACCCTACTTTCATTTTTGCTTCTGTCTTATGTAATCATACCAAACGTAACATATCATACTGATTTGAGTGTTACGGATTTAAGTTTGCTATGTTACGTCTAGTCTATGAGACCAGGCTGGCAGCATTTTAAGAATATACAAATCCACACACTAATAACATCTAATATAGTCTCCAGGTTATTATTTGGAATCTGATAGGAGTATAAATACAGTGAGGGAAAAAAGTATTTGATCCCCTGCTGATTTTGTACGTTTGCCCACTGACAAAGACATGATCAGTCTATAATTTTAATGGTAGGTTTATTTGAACAGTGAGAGACAGAATAACAACAAAAACATCCAGAAAAACGCATGTCAAAAATGTTATAAATGTATTTGACTTTTTAATGAGGGAAATAAGTATTTGACCCCTCTGCAAAACATGACTTAGTACTTGGTGGCAAAACCCTTGTTGGCAATCACAGAGGTCAGACGTTTCTTGTAGTTGGCCACCAGGTTTGCACACATCTCAGGAGGGATTTTGTTCCATTCCTCTTTGCAGATCTTCTCCAAGTTATTAAGGTTTCGAGGCTAAGGTTTTTGGCAACTCGAACCTTCAGCTCCCTCCACAGATTTTCTATGCGATTAAGGTCTGGAGACTGGCTAGGCCACTCCAGGACCTTAATGTGCTTCTTCTTGAGCCACTGCTTTGTTGCCTTGGCCGTGTGTTTTGGGTCATTGTCATGCTGGAATACCCATCCACGACCCATTTTCAATGCCCTGGCTGAGGGAAGGAGGTTCTCACCCAAGATTTGACGGTACATGGCCCCGTCCATCGTCCCTTTGATGCGGTGAAGTTGTCCTGTCCCCATAGCAGAAAAACACCCCCAAAGCATAATGTTTCCACCTCCATGTTTGACGGTGGGGATGGTGTTCTTGGGGTCATAGGCAGCATTCCTCCTCCTCCAAACACGGCGAGTTGAGTTGATGCCAAAGAGCTCCATTTTGGTCTCATCTGACCACAACACTTTCACCCAGTTCTCCTCTGAATCATTCAGATGTTCATTGGCAAACTTCAGACGGGCATGTATATGTGCTTTCTTGAGCAGGGGGACCTTGCGGGCGCTACAGGATTTCAGTCCTTCACGGAGTAGTGTGTTACCAATTGTTTTCTTGGTGACTATGGTCCCAGCTGCCTTGAGATCATTGACAAGATCCTCCCGTGTAATTCTGGGCTGATTCCTCACTGTTCTCATGATCATTGCAACTCCACGAGGTGAGATCTTGCATGGAGCCCCAGGCTGAGGGAGGTTGACAGTTCTTTTGTGTTTCTTCCATTTGCGAATAATCGCACCAACTGTTGTCACCTTCTCACCAAGCTGCTTGGCGATGGTCTTGTAGCCCATTCCAGCCTTGTGTAGGTCTACAATCTTGTCCCTGACATCCTTGGAGAGCTCTTTGGTCTTGGCCATGGTGGAGAGTTTGGAATCTGATTGATTGATTGCTTCTGTGGACAGGTGTCTTTTATACAGGTAACAAGCTGAGATTAGGAGCACTCCATTTAAGAGTGTGCTCCTAATCTCAGCTCGTTACCTGTATAAAAGACACCTGGGAGCCAGAAATCTTTCTGATTGAGAGGGGGTCAAATACCTATTTCCCTCATTAAAATGGAAATCAATTTATAAAAATTTTTACATGCGTTTTTCTGGATTTTGTTGTTGTTATTCTGTCTCTCACTGTTCAAATAAACCTACCATTAAAATTATAGACTGATCATTTCTTTGTCAGTGGGCAAACGTACAAAATCAGCAGGGGATCAAATACTTTTTTCCCTCACTGTATGTATAAAGTGTTTCTATATAGTATATATGTAAAGTGTTTCTAAATCCATTTTTCCTTCTGCCTGATAGGTTTAGTCATACAGATAGAACTATCTAGTTCTTCAACCTTTCACTGGGAATTGTGTAATATTACTCACTCTTTCCTGGGTGAGTATGACTTGAGGCATCTTTTTCATTGATTCCTGTGGTTCTGCTTGGAGTTCCCAGGGTTTGCTGTTGTGCAAGTGCCAACTTATTTCATGCGGTCATAAACTGAAATGATAGTTCCACGATAGTTCCACAACCATATGCTTATTCATTAGTGCACATGCTCAAGTAAGCCTACAGAAGGTTTCAGCTCATTAGGTAAGTGATGGGTATGGCATGGGCCCTCTGAAAATATAATAAAGTGAAAAACACTAATCAATTCCAAAGAAACTATTCACATCTGCATGCAACATCTGTATGCCCATATTTTTCTTCAGATTGGGAAATTACACTGAGTATACAAAACATTAAGAACACCTGCTCTTTCTATGACATAGACTGACCAGGTGAATCCAGGTGAAAGCTATGATCCCTTATTGATGTCACTTGTTAAATCCACTTCAATCAATGTAGATGAAGTGGAGGAGACAGGTTAAAGAAGGATTTTTAAGACTTGATTGTGGATTGTGTATGCGTGCCATTCAGAGGGTGAATGGACAAGACAAAATATTTAAGTAGAATAACAATTTGATGTAATCTTAATGACACAGTTCATCATATTTTTTTATTTATTTTTTATTTTATTTTACAACACCTGGATCAGGTGTGCCAAGAGGTCACTAGATGGGCACTTGTAGTTACATCCAGGAGGGAGATAGGGAAGATGGGGAGGGAGCGCCTTCTAGCGATGGAGGGAGAGTTGGGGGGACAGCTCTGGGGGGAGGGAGGCGGGGGTACAACCCTGGGAGGGAGGGACGGACGGAGGGGAGGGAAGGAGTTGGGTGGGGGTCTCATTATCTTTAGGTTTTTATTTTCCTCTCCCTATCCCAACATAAAGAAGGTAAAGGGAACATTATTTCTTTTGTATGCATAGCTGACTATTATATATGAATGTATATCAATAGGATGACTTTTGATTTCCAATAGGAAAAAATGTGTCCAATAGGATTCCGATAGAGGTGACACAAAATCCTATAGGATTGTGAGAATCCTACAGGGTTCTATTGGAAAAATCACTAATCCTATAGGATTTTTTGACTATATTTCTATAGAGCTCGCCAGTTTGTAGTCCTAAAAAACAGAAATGATTTACCTCTGGTTCGTTCAGCCATTCCTATGGGCAAAGTGAATGGGGAAATAATAAGGTTTTGGAATAAACGCGGAAAATAAGGTTAACACAGGCTTATGAGATCTCATACATTTTTTCCTATAATATAATATCTGTCAGTTAACCTGCCCTTTATGAATTATGAAGCCTTTATGTGCATTGTTTTTATTATTATTACATAAATGCTTCCAAATTCACAAAAAGTGACGTTAGCTGATGAAGATTAGTCTATCTCATAGAACAAAACGTAGGGGCTCTTCTAAGCCTTTGTTTACCACAGACCTTATTTTCGACGTTTATCCAAAAACCCTACAACGAACCATGGCGGAGTTAGTGCCTACAAAAAGACGCCATTACTATTGCTCTCTATAGATGGGGAAAACGGGGAAAGCGCCATATTTACCGCCTTGTGTTCACCGTGTGTTGATGTGAGCGGTGCTTTATCCCCGTGTTCCGTTTGAAGGATACGTAGCCCGCCACAAACGGCTCCTCCTTGCCCGTTAACAGCTGTGACAACACTGTGCCTCCCATCCCATTATTCGAGCGTGGACAGGTAATCTCAAAGTTGTTGTTAATTTAAATCAATTTCAGTAACACTGACCGTCTTCCATAATGCCTTTTTGCAAATTGATGTTGTAAGCTACCCAATAGATGGCTATTGTTGAACTATTTATCTCGTTGTTTTTGTTGTCGTTGGGTATTGAGACAGGTTTGTTGAAGATTGCGGGGCTGTACATCGTAATATTATGTAATCGATTTAAGGCTATCCTGCGCTTACTTTCCATTTGACCGAAACCGTTGCTTTCTTTGACCAGGCCTGTGTTTTGGTCTCTATCTCAGACAGTAGGCAACATTAGGAGCGATTTGTGAATTAATCAAAGGGCTACGCCAAACGCTTAATTTAGTCATTGCGTCGTTATGGTAGGAGTATGCATTGGGATTTATCACCAGGCTGATAAATGCAGAGAAATTAGCTGAAGAAGGCATATTTAGTGATCTCCTAATCGCGCAAGGTTGATGGAGGGAGGTGCGCACTCATGACTGTTTATCAGGTGTATTATGGCGGGTGCAGTAAAATGCATATGTTCAGTGTTCTTCAACTGCAAATTGCACCTGCTCAGAGCACTTCGTCGGTGAATGCACTGCCCCCCCAGCTCCCCGTCTCCCTCTCCTGCTGAGTCTGACTCGCTAGTAGGCCTATTAGCTAGTGGAGGTGCCAGTGGTGATGTTGAACTGGCGGGATTAGCAGCGCTGCTAGCTAAGGCATCGCCACCAGGAACAGTTTCCTCCTCACTCCTCTCCTCCGGCACTGACAGTTCTCTGGCTCGTTCTGGGTTCGACTCACCATCTTTCTTTGGATTTTTGGACTTGAAATAACGAGGACGCAACTTGATTTAACGCTGACAACTTTTATTACAATGTCTACAGTGCGAACAGTGAAACAATTAATAAATGTCGCGAGAGGTACCGGATCCGGCCAAATAAACTCAGCAAAAAAAGAAACGTCAGTTTTTCATGAACCTGTCTTTCAAAGATAATTTGTAAAAATCAAAATAACTTCACAGATCTTCATTGTAAAGGGTTTAAACACTGTTTCCCATGCTTGTTCGATGAACCATAAACAATTAATGAACATGCACCTCTGGAACAGTTGTTAAAACACTAACAGCTGACAGACGGTAGGCAATTAAGGTCACCGTTATGAAAACTTAGGACACTAAAGAGGCTTTTCTACTGACTCTTACATTTTAGTCATTTAGCAGACGCTCTTATCCAGAGTGACATACAGTTAGTGAGTGCATACATGATACTTTTTTTTTTTTTTTCATACTGGCCCCCCGTGGGAATCGAACCCACAACCCTGGCGTTGCAAACGCCATGCTCTACCAACTGAGCTACATCCCTGCCGGCCATTCCCTCCCCTACCCTGGTCGACGCTGGGGCAATTGTGCGCCGCCCCATGGGTCTCCCGGTTGCGGCTGGCCACGACAGAGCCTGGATTCGAACCAGGATCTCTAGTGGCACAGCTAGCACTGCGATGCAGTGCCGTAGACCACTGCGCCACTCCAAAAGAAAGATGCCCAGGGTCCCTGCTCATCTGCGTGAACGTGCCTTAGGCATGCTGCAAGGAGGCATGAGGACTGCAGATTTACATTTACATTTTAGTCATTTAGCAGACGCTCTTATCCAGAGCGACTTAGATGTGGCCAGGGCAATAAATTGCAATGTCTGTACTGTGAGACGCCTAAGACAGCGCTACAGGGAGACAGGATGGACAGCTGATCGTCCTCGCAGTGGCAGACCACATGTAACAACACCTGCACAGGATCGGTACATCCGAACATCACACCTGCAGGACAGGTACAGGATGGCAATAAGAATTGCCCGAGTTACACCAGGAACGTACAATCCCTACATCAGTGCTCAGACTGTCCGCAATAGGCTGAGAGAGGCTGGACTGAGGGCTTGTACGCCTATTGTAAGGCAGGTCCTCACCAGACATCACCGGCAACAATGTCACCTATGGGCACAAACCCACCGTCGGAGTTGCAAAGAAAAAGTCCAGTGTCTGTGTTCTTTTGCCCATCTTAATCTTTTCTTTTTATTGACCAGTCTGAGATATGGCTTTTTCTTTGCAACTCTGTTGACGTTGAGACTGGTGTTTTGCGGGTACTATTTAATGAAGCTGCCAGTTGAGGACCTGTGAGGCGTCTGTTTCTCAAACTAGACACTCTGTATTTGTTCTCTTGCTCAGTTGTGTACCGGGGCCTCCCAATCCTCTTTCTATTCTGGTTAGAGCCAGTTTGTGCTGTTCTGTGAAGGGAGTAGTACACAGCATTGTACGAGATCTTCAGTTTCTTGGCAATTTCTCGCATGGAATAGCCTTCATTTCTCAGAAGAAGAATAGACTGACGAGTTTCAGAAGAAAGTTATTTGTTTCTGGCCATTTTGAGCCTGTAATCGAACCCACAATTGCTGATGCTCCAGATACTCAACTAGTCTCAAGAAGGCCAGTTTTATTGCTTCTTTAATCAGCACAACAGTTTTCAGCTGTGCTAACATAATTGCAAAAGGGTTTTATAATGATCAATTAGCCCTTTAAAATTATAAACTTGGATTAGCAAACACAATGTGCCATTAGAACACATGACTGATGGTTGCTGATAATGGGCCTCTGTACGCCTACAGTGAGGGAAAAAAGTATTTGATCCCCTGCTGATTTTGTACGTTTGCTCACTGACAAAGAAATGATCAGTCTATAATTTTAATGGTAGGTTTATTTGAACAGTGAGAGACAAAATAACAACAACAAAATCCAGAGAAACGCATTGATTTGCATTTTAATGAGGGAAATAAGTATTTGACCCGCTCTCAATCAGAAAGATTTCTGGCTCCCAGGTGTCTTTTATACAGGTAACGAGCTGAGATTAGGAGCACACTCTTAAAGGGAGTGCTCCTAATCTCAGTTTGTTACCTGTATAAAAGACACCTGTCCACAGAAGCAATCAATCAATCAGATTCCAAACTCTCCACCATGGCCAAGACCAAAGAGCTCTCCAAGGATGTCAGGGACAAGATTGTAGACCTACACAAGGCTGGAATGGGCTCAAGAAAGCACAAATACATGCCCATCTGAAGTTTGCCAATGAACATCTGAATGATTCAGAAGAGAACTGGGTGAAAGTGTTGTGGTCAGATGAGACCAAAATGGAGCTCTTTGGCATCAACTCAACTCGCCGTGTTTGGAGGAGGAGGAATGCTGCCTTTGACCCCAAGAACACCATCCCCACCGTCAAACATGGAGGTGGAAACATTATGCATTGGAGCTGTTTTTCTGTTAAGGGGACAGGACAACTTCACCGCATCAAAGGGACGATGGACAGGGCCATGTACCGTCAAATCTTGGGTGAGAACCTCCTTCCCTCAGCCAGGGCACTGAAAATGGGTCGTGGATGGGTATTCCAGCATGACAATGACCCAAAACACACGGCCAAGGCAACAAAGGAGTGGCTCAAGAAGAAGCATATTAAGGTCCTGGAGTGGCCTAGCCAGTCTCAAGACCTTAATCCCATAGAAAATCTGTGGAGGGAGCTGAAGGTTCTGGAGCAGGTTTTCATCAAGGATCTCTCTGTACATTGCTCCGTTCATCTTTCCCTCGATCCTGACTAGTCTCCCAGACCCCGCCGCTGAAAAACATCCCCACAGCATGATGCTGCCACCACCATGCTTCACCGTAGGGATGGTGCCAGGTTTCCTCCAGACGTGACGCTTGGCATTCAGGCCAAATAGTTCAATCTTGGTTTCATCAGACCAGAGAATCTTGTTTCTCATGGTTTGAGTCCTTTAGGTGCCTTTTGGCAAACTCCAAGCGGGCTGTCATGTGCCTTTTACTGAGGAGTGGCTTCCGTCTGGCCACTCTACCATAAAGGCCTGATTGGTGGAGTGCTGCAGAGATGGTTGTGCTTCTGGAAGGTTCTCCCATCTCCACAGAGGAACTCTGGAGCTCTGTCAGAGTGACCATCGGTATATTGGTAACCTCCCTGACCAAGGCCCTTCTCCCCTGTTTTCTCAGTCTGGCCAGGTGGCCAGCTCTAGGAAGAGTCTTGGTGGTTCCAAACTTCTTCCATTTAAGAATGATGGAGGCCACTATGTTGTTGGGGACCTTCAATGCTGCAGACATTTTTTGGTACCCTTCCCCAGATCTGTGCCTCGACACAATTCTGTCTCGGAGCTCTACAGACAATTCTTTCGACCTCATGGCTTGTTTTTTGCTCTGACATGCACTGTCAACTGTGGGACCTTATATAGACAGGTGTGTGCCTTTCCAAATCATGTCCAATCAATTGAATTTACCACAGGTGGACTCCAATCAAGTTGTAGAAACATCTCAAGGATGATCAGTGGAAACAGGATGCACCTGAGCTCAATTTCGAGTCTCATAGCAAAGGGTCTGAATACTTATGTAAATAAAGTATTTATGTTTTTTTTTATTTTTATAAATTTGCCAAAATTTCAAAAAACCTGTTTTCACTTAGTCATTATTGGGAATTCAAATAAAATAAAATCAAATTGTATTGGTCACATGCGCCGAATACAACAGGTACAGACATTACAGTGAAATGCTTACTTACAGCCCTTAACCAACAGTGCATTTATTTTTAACAAAAAAAGTACAAATAAAACAACAACAAAAAAAGTGTTGAGAAAAAAAGAGCAGAAGTAAAATAAAATAACAGTAGGGAGGCTATATATACAGGGGGGTACCGGTGCAGAGTCAATGTGCGGGGGCACCGGCTAGTTGAGATAGTTGAAGTAATATGTACATGTGGGTAGAGTTAAACTGACTATGCATAAATAATTAACAGAGTAGCAGCAGCGTAAAAAGGATGGGGTGGGGGGGCAGTGCAAATAGTCCGGGTAGCCATGATTAGCTGTTCAGGAGTCTTATGGCTTGGGGGTAGAAGCTGTTGAGAAGTCTTTTGGACCTAGACTTGGCACTCCGGTACCGCTTGCCGTGCGGTAGCAGGGAGAACAGTCTATGACTAGGGTGGCTGGAGTCTTTGACAATTTTTAGGGCCTTCCTTTGACACCGCCTGGTATAGAGGTCCTGGATGGCAGGAAGCTTGTTCCCAGTGATGTACTGGGCCGTACGCACTACCCTCTGTAGTGCCTTGCGGTCGGAGGCCAAGCAGTTGCCATACCAGGCGGTGATGCAACCAGTCAGGATGCTCTCGATGGTGCAGCTGTATAATTTTTTGAGGATCTGAGGACCCATGCCAAATCTTTTCAGTCTCCTGAGGGGGAATAGGCTTTGTCGTGCCCTCTTCACGACTGTCTTGGTGTGTTTGGACCATGACAGTTCGTTGGTGATGTGGACACCAAGGAACTTGAAGCTCTCAACCTGTTCCACTACAGCCCCGTCGATGAGAATGGGGGCGTGCTCAGTCCTCTTTTTTTTCCTGTAGTCCACAATCATCTCCTTTGTCTTGGTCACGTTGAGGGAGAGGTTGTTGTCCTGGCACCACACGGCCAGGTCTCTGACCTCCTCCCTATAGGCTGTCTCATCGTTGTCGGTGATCAGGCCTACCACTGTTGTGTCGTCGGCAAACTTAATGATGGTGTTGGAGTCGTGCCTGGCCATGCAGTCATGGGTGAACAGAGAGTACAGGAGGGGACTGAGCACGCACCCCTGAGGGGCCCCCGTGTTGAGGATCAGTGTGGCAGATGTGTTGTTACCTACCCTTACCACCTGGGGGCGGCCCGTCAGGAAGTCCAGGATCCAGTTGCAGAGGGAGGTGTTTAGTCCCAGGATCCTTAGCTTAGTGATGAGCTTAGAGGGCACTATGGTGTTGAATGTAAGGCTGAACGATTTTGGAAAATAATCTAATTGCGATTTTTTGCCCCCAATATTGCGATTGCGATTTAATATGCGATTTAATTTATTTATCCTTTTTCCCCTACAAAACATAATGAATGATTTAAATATGACCAACACAATAGTATATACATTTAGTGTGAAATGTTCTTTCCCATAGGCTGGGTCTATTTGTTAGAATTAAATTCAAACATGTATGACTTGAAATAAATGACATTTTTATTGAACTGCTCATTACAGAAACATCTGTGGCTTTGCCACTGTGCATTTAAATAATGTAAACAAAGGCATGAACTTTGTAAACACTTTGTGCAAAAGGTACAGTCTTAAGAAAAAAATAATTTTAAATTGTATGTATCTTACTGCTCCCAAGTCAGTAACATTTCACACAACTGAAACAAGGAATTTGCTTTGAAAATATTTTGTAAAATCAAAGTAAATAAAGTTATAAATAAAAAATGAGAAATGCACTTTTAATTTAGACAAACTATTTTTTATAAACGATTTGAATATTATAATATAAAATAGATGAGCCTCACTTATCTCAAGTACACAACAATAACACACCACACAGACTAAAGTTCACTACGAGTATGGCACTGCCAGCCATACTTATCCAACAGTTCTGTTCTCAGTGGCTCACAGGTTTTTTGCTAAGAAAACCAGAATATTGACTTTTTCTGGCTTCAAGGCTGAGCGAGTGCAAGTCACAATATTCCCTCCTGTGCTAAAAAGACGCTCTGAGGGAGCGCTTGTAGCAGGTACACAAAGATACTTGCGTGCCATGGTGCACAACTGTGGGTAGCTGATCTTGTGCACCCTCCACCAAGCCAATGGATCATCTTCTCCATCAATGGTAGGAGTCATCAGGTAATTGTTTATCTCTGCCTCTGCGACATCTTCAAGATTTACAGGCAAAGAAGGAGAGGCTGAACTGGTCTTGAAAAAACTGCCAAGAGACCTCTTCGTCTTTTCCCCCAAGGACTGTGCACTTTGAGGCATCTGAACAGTTTCAGTACGAGACCTCTTCTCCTATTAGATGAAAACAACAGCCATTAGTTTTCCAGTTAGATTTTACAGAAAATTTTTGTTTTTGTGAAATACATAATTATTTACCCAATGATATGTACGTTGTGCCAAGTCTACTATCTCTGTCTTCAGACGAGTCTTGATAGCAGGGATGTTGTCTGTACTGATGTACTGTATTTTGAACCTAGGGTCCAGGAAACAGGCAACATCCAAAAGCTCCTGGATGTTTGGGTCTCCATATTTGTTATTGAGGTATGCTAGGACTTTGGTTTTTATTGATTTAGTCAGGTCAGTGTCCTCAGCATCTTCAGCCAGGACTGATGTGGCAAAAAGGTGGAGAACTGGCTTGAGGTAGGAGATGCTTACATACTCCTCTCCAGAAAGAGCATCAGTAAACTCCAGTAGAGGATGCAGTGCCTTGTGAATCGACTCCAACACGTCAATATCCTGCCAGGTTGGGATAAGGGAGCGTGCATATCGATCTCCAGACAATACCTGAGAAATGGCTTTGGCCTGTTCAAGCACTCTGGCAATCATCATTTCTTTAGAACCCCATCTTGTTGGGCACTCCGTTATGAGGTTGTGCTCAGGGAGTTTGAGCTCTCTCTGTGCCTCCGTCAGGGCTGCTTTCTTCTTCCAACTGTGGGAAAAGTGCCCCACCAGCTTCCTGCACAGTGCTGTTGCCCTTGACACTCTGTCATCTTTGAGTGCATTTTCTAAAAGAAATAAAAAGTAGTGTATTACACACAATTTGAGTTTTGATACAAGGCTCTCACTATTACACACTCAAATTAGCTGTAATTCTGAAATACACACATCCACAACACATCCTCTCTCTCTCTCTCAATTCAAAGGGTCTTTATTTGCATGTCAATTCTCTCTCTCTTTCTCTCTCTCTCTCTCTCATAAACACTAAAAAAACATGTAAAAAACAAAAACAAGAAAAGAAAAAAAATGCAGGTGGGCATTCCACCACAGACAGACATATGATATAAGCAAGTAAAATGAATTTACATATTAGAAAAGGAGTGGAAGTATGAATTTATTTAATCCCATCCGATTTATATAATATCATTTATATATATTTGTATATTCAGCTTTACTAATCGACGCATCTCTCTCTCTCGCACTCGCGCACACACACACACACACACACACACAAACACACACACACACACACACACACACACACACACGATAACTTACCAATGGCAAGATGTAATCTGTGGCCAAAACATTGGAGCCTCGTCCATTCATTAAGCCGCGCAGCAAGCACCATATTCGACGCGTTGTCCGTCGTGATGCAGACGTGATTCTCCTCGTGGAGATCCCAGCTGACAAGCCCTTCTCTCAGGCCGGCTGCAATATTTTCCCCTGTGTGATCGTCTGGGAAGTAGGTAGTTTGTAGGCAGCGAGCTCGGAGGTTGAAATCTTCATCAATAAAATGGACTGTAAGACTCTGGTACGGCTCAGCTGTGCGGCTTGACCACATATCAGTAGTGCTAGCAAAAAACTCCACCGTTTTAAGTTCCGCGGCGACTTTCTCTTTGCACTTTTTGTACAGCTCCGGTATGGCAGTCTGACTGAAGTATGTGCGGGAGGGTATACTGTAACGTTTATCAAGCGTATGTATTAATGCCATGAACCCAGGCTTGGTCACCGTGCTGAGAGGCATCATATCTTTGGCTATGAACTCGGTTATTGTCCGAGTGATTTCTCCGTGCCGTTTTGAATTACGTTCATACGGAGTGACACTTTCGAACATTTCTGTCAGTGATCCCTGTCTTGAGGTATTTGGCTTGTCTCGCGCACTGATGCTCGGCATTTTGGTCATACAACTGTCATGCATTGATTTGTGGTATTTTTTTAAGTGCTGAAACAGGTTTGTAGTGTTACCCCGTGAAGTAGCAATCGGAGCACGGCATGCTCTGCACAACACCTGACGCTGCTCAGCATCTTCTTTTTTAAAACCAAAATAGTTCCACACCACCGACGTGCTGTTCCTCTTCGATATTAAAGTATCAGCTGTGTCAGTTTCTGACTGTTCCGTCGAGCAAGAGGCCATTGCGCTGGACAGCATGAAAAGTCGCGTCACGTGACCACCTCAAATCGCGCACGTTGCGATTAGAAAATCGCGTTCAGTCAAATCGCGATATTATCGCGAATGCAATTAATCGTTCAGCCCTAGTTGAATGCTGAGCTGTAGTCAATGAATAGCATTCTCACGTAGGTGTTCCTCTTGTCCAGGTGGGAAAGGGCAGTGTGGAGTGCAATAGAGATTGCATCATCTGTGGATCTGTTGGGGCGGTATGCAAATTGGAGTGGGTCTAGGGTTTCTGGGATAATGCTGTTGATGTGAGCCATGACCAGCCTTTCGAAGCACTTCATGGCTACAGACGTCAGTGCTACGGGTCGGTAGTCATTTAGGCAGGTTATCTTAGAGTCCTTGGGCACGGGGACTATGGTGGTCTGCTTGAAACATGTTGGTATTACAGACTCAGTCAGGGACATGTTGAAAATGTCAGTGAAGACACTTGCCAGTTGGTCAGCACATGCTCGGAGTACACGTCCTGGTAATCCGTCTGGCCCTGCGGCCTTGTGAATGTTGACCTGCTTAAAAGTCTTACTCACATCGGCTACGGAGAGCGTGATCACATAGTCATCCGGAACAGCTGGTGCTCTCATGCATGCTTCAGTGTTGCTTGCCTCGAAGCGAGCATAGAAGTGGTTTAGCTCGTCTGGTAGGCTTGTGTCACTGGGCAGCTCGCGGCTGTGCTTCCCTTTGTAGTCTGTAATAGTTTTCAAGCCCTGCCACATCCGACGAGCGTCAGAGCCGGTGTAGTACGATTCAATCTTAGTCCTGTATTGACTCTATGCCTGTTTGATGGTTCGTCGGAGGGCATAGCGGGATTTCTTATAAGCGTCCGGGTTAGAGTCCCGCTCCCTGAAAGCGGCAGCTCTACCCTTTAGCTCAGTGCAGATGTTGCCTGTAATCCATGGCTTCTGGTTGGGGTATGTACGTACGGTCACTGTGGGGATGACATCATCGATGCACTTATTGATGAAGCCAGTCACTGATGTGGTGTACTCCTCAATGCTATCTGAAGAATCCCGGAACATGTTCCAGTCTGTGCTAGCAAAACAGTCCTGTAGCTTAGCATCTGCGTCGTCTGACCACTTTTTTATTAACCGAGTCACTGGTGCTTCCTGTTTTAGTTTTTGCATATAAGCAGGAATCAGGAGGATAGAGTTATGGTCAGATTTACCAAATGGAGGGCGAGGGAGAGCTCTGTATGCGTCTCTGTGTGTGGAGTAAAGGTGGTCTAGAGTTTATTTTCCTCTGGTTGCACATTTAACATGCTGATAGAAATGAGGTATAACGGATTTCAGTTTCCCTGCATTAAAGTCCACGGCCACTAGGAGCGCTGCCTCTGGATGAGCGGTTTCCTGTTCACTTATGGCCTTATAAAGCTCATTCAGTGCAATCTTAATGCCAGCATTAGCATTTCTTTAGACTTTGGACTATTTAAGGAGAGTTGTGTTGAAGCATTAGGTTGCTAAGAGAGGGACAAACTGAATTTCTTTCATGGAGGTCTGGCTTGAATTATGAGGATGACCACACAATTTATTTTAATAATTAGCCAAATCTATTGGTTTTCTATCCAAAGTTGCAAAGGAAATGTTGTGATATTTTTAATAAACCCAAGAGACCAGCAAAATGGATAAAAGAGTTTGGCAGTATAGCAGGAACAGCGGCATCTTGTGGTCAAAACCTGGTACTTTTACACTACTTTATGGTAAATAATGCAAGGGACTTCAATGGCTAATTCCTCTGAACAGGGGAAAAAAAACGATCTCCAGATTCACAGGGAATACATTACATAGTATGGAGAAGCAATACTTACACGCCACAGCGTCATACTACTTGTCAAACATAGAGATCGGATACTGTATACTGGTTGTTGGGGTGGGATGGCATGGGGTGTGGGGTATCCGTGGGTGGCTTTTGAATTTATTTTGGGATTCCTTCGTGTCTTACTCATGGGTAGAAAGAAGTTTGGTCCAAATCGGATGTTGGGTACTATATTTATTGAATATTATCTGAATCCTATGAATTAAAATGACAATTTTGGGTGCAAGCAATTAGCTTAATTTCAACAAAATAATTTTTCAGGAATGCTAATCGCAACTGTTACTAACTACTGAAACGATTTCAGACAAATCTGAGATGGGTGTCGAATTCCCCTTTCCTGTAGTTTTTGAGGTGAAACGAACCTAAAGCAAACTTTTTGGTTTACCTTTTGTTAATAAATAATTTTTCTGCTAACAGATCCCTCTGTATGTATTCAATTATAGTTTTTAATCCTGGTCCTGAGTTAATATGTTAATGTGTAGCGGCTAATTGTATAGCTAATATGCTATGAGTTTCTAGATCGACTGAAGTGAATGAAGCTACAGCAATGAATGTGATAATGGCTGGGGTAATTTTTGCTTGTTTTTGCTGTTTTCCAGTAAATGTGCTTCAACTTTCTTAAAAGTTATTGGATGGGGGGAGACCTCACTAAAACTCAGACCCTGACTATGGCCCTGGTCATACCTTGTCCATAGACTGCTTACAGGGTAATGAAACCTATGTGTAATTTTGTAATTTGGTTGAACTATCCCTTTAAGCCTCACACACAGACTTCATGTTGGCTTTAACTATGTTTCTGTCTGGGAAGTGTGAATCAAGGACACATACCGTCTTGTTCACTCTCTTTAGCTTGTCATATTTAATTTGGAGGTTCCCAGTCGCTGTCTTCTCCATAAATATGAATCATAGCAGCATCAATGTTTCAGCAGGCACAGCCACTTCTGAGGATCGAGCTCTCAAACATTCTCCCCTCCTTTCACCCTCCCCTCCCCTCTCCTCTTCTCTCTGTAGGATGGAGGGACTGCTGGACCAATGGCTATGGAAGGAGGAGTACTGGCTGCCTCCAGGGGTCACCTGGAAGGACATAGAGATGGAGGGGGACCGGTACCCTCTACCCCGAGACCTCTTCTACACCCTGCCGCTGGCTCTGGGCTTCATCGTCCTGCGCTACGTCTTTGAGAGGTGAGCTGGTTGGCATTCATTTGGGCACACTGTAGCAAAACATCGGCGAGGGGCGCGGGGGTCCTCCCCCCTTTTTTAAAGGAACTCAGTCCGGCTTTCAACTTACTCTTGAAAGTTGTATTAGTAGAATGCACAAGGTGCAATTTCTAAATTGGGTAGTGCATCATCAGTTTTCCTCTTGTCATGTCAGTCATTGCATACATAAGAGAGCTATTTATAACTTGTTAGAAATGTGTTCACTCAAATATCACATGGGGGGGGGGGGGTTGCACAGGATGTTCCCAATGCTAGAAGGGGGCCTGAGTGAAAAAGTTTGGGAACCCCTGTCTTATCAAATCAGAATTTCAAACCAAATCAAAAATACAGTAGATAGACATGGGTTGGGTTACAGCAGGCGCTGAGGATGAAATGCACTCAATGGTATCTCAGAAGGAGTTGGATATTTGAAAATACGAATCTTTATAATTTTAACTTGTATTTATTCAGGGTAGCCCAATTGAGTCCAGGGTCTCATTTTCAATGGTGCCCTGAAAACAAACAATTCACAAATCAACATGAGGTGAGATACGCAGGGCCAGGGCAGGGAGGGGTTTGTTAAAATGTGAGTAGTAGTAGTCAGTGAGGACTTCATTAGCAGCAGGTGTTTCCTGTGGGGTTCCTGTAACCGGAAAGCCCTGGAGTCTCCGAGCTAAACTACCCTGAACTTCCATCCATTCTGATCTCCCTGCCTGCCCACTTACCTATGATTATCACTCTGGTAGAGGTACACACACTCGTACTGTACACACATACTGTAGAAATGCACACACACACACACACTCTCTTACCTGCACCCTTTCCCACCCGTGCGCATACTGTACACACAAGCACATTCACACCCTCTCACTCAGACACACAAACATAGATCAAGTGTCCCTGGAGGCGTAGTATCAATTAAGCACAAAGGTTGTCTGGCCCAATGTAACTCTAAGTGTATGGGAATGGGAGAGGCTCCAGTGGTTGTCAGTGCATTTGTTAGGATGAAGACTCACATGGAGTGACATGAGGAGCTCTCGTGTTCTTGCTCTTTGTTGTTGAGGAGATAATGGTTGTGCCTTAAGTGATATTCTATTCCAAGGGACAGGAATTTTTCCTAACCACCTGACAGTTTTTCACCCCACCTGACCTACCCAATGAAAACTCTGGTGCCTGTTATATGCTATAATATAACTAGGGCCTGGAGTTTCTTGTAGTAAGCGAAACACCTGGTCTTAAGCTATTCAACAATAGTGCACCTTTGACCAAAACCCACATAAATAGTGCAGCTTTGGTCAAAAGCAGTGTGACATATGGAAAATAGGGTGTAACTGAGATTTGTCTTTGAATTGAAAAACTGCAGAACTCAATTTTCTGTCTGTCTTCTCTACAGGGTCATAGCCATGCCACTGAGCAGACAGCTGGGGGTGAGAGACAGGGTGCGGGTTCGAGCCCTGCCTGTCCCAAAGCTGGATACATTTTACAAACAGAACAAACAGCAACCCTCACAGGTCAGTTATGATACACTCAACTAAATCTACTTTATCCATCTCTGTCACTCTGTTAATGGGATATGGAATATTCCTTTATAGAATTGTAGAAACATCTATGATTAATTTTGAAATTGATAAGGAGTACGTTTTAGCAGAGATTACTAAGCCTCTACACATAGCATTACAGATATTGCAGACAGTACTCATGAGATAAGATGAGAGATGAGATGAGATACAATTTCTCCCCTGGAGAAACTATTGCTTCATGAGTTTAGCCCTCAAGTAGAATTAGAGCATTGGTGCATAAAGGTTGAGTTGTAATTATATGGTTTACTGGGTGAATCGGGATCAGGTTGAAGTTTAAGTACTTTCTGCTATAATAGGGAACCATTATGCGGAACTCGTTTAGGGGTATCTGGTTAGGGTTGGGTTTTGTGTCTACTATTGTGGGTTGTAGTACACCAGGAAATGATAAGATAGTTGTTTATTAGCCAGGTATATTTGGTGGAATAGGATAAATAATAGAGTACTTCCTTGTGTAAAACCCTTATTACACAAACATGACTTGGCTAAATGCTTTGGCGGGCATTGCTCTAGTAGGCTATCCCTTCCTTGTCAGTCAGGTAGGTACAGGTGCAGGTCATATTTTATGGCTTGGCTCTGTTCACATGGAAATATTCCACCCTTATTACTCGTTAGGAGTTACGAGGCAGAATTTGCAAGTGTTGACATGTTGGACTGTACATCTGCCGGGGCATGTGTCTTCTCGTTTACATGATCAAATACAGTGGGGAGAACAAGTATTTGATACACTGCCAATTTTGCAGGTTTTCCTACTTACAAAGCATGTAGAGGTCTGTAATTTTTATCATAGGTACACTTCAACTGTGAGAGACAGAATCTAAAACAAAAATCCAGGAAATCACATTGTATGATCTTTAAGTAATTAATTTGCATTTTATTGCATGACATAAGTATTTGATACATCAGAAAAGCAGAACTTAATATTTTGTACAGAAACCTTTGTTTGCAATTACAGAGATAATATGTTTCCTGTAGGTCTTGACCAGGTTTGCACACAATGCAGCAGGGATTTTGGCCCACTCCTCCATACAGACCTTCTCCAGATCCTTCAGGTTTCGGGGCTGTCGCTGGGCAATACGGACTTTCAGCTCCCTCCAAAGATTTTCTATTGGGTTCAGGTCTGGAGACTGGCTAGGCCACTCCAGGACCTTGAGATGCTTCTTACGGAGCCACTCCTTAGTTGCCCTGGCTGTGTGTTTCGGGTCGTTGTCATGCTGGAATACCCAGCCACGACCTATCTTTAATGCTCTTACTGAGGGAAGGAGGTTGTTGGCCAAGATCTCGCGATACATGGCCCCATCCATCCTCCCCTCAATACGGTGCAGTCGTCCTGTCCCCTTTGCAGAAAAGCATCCCCAAAGAATGATGTTTCCACCTCCATGCTTCACGGTTGGGATGGTGTTCTTGGGGTTGTACTCATCCTTCTTCTTCCTTCAAACACGGCGAGTGGAGTTTAGACCAAAAAGCTCAATTTTTGTCTCATCAGACCACATGACCTTCTCCCATTCCTCCTCTGGATCATCCAGATGGTCATTGGCAAACTTCAGACGGGCCTGGACATGCGCTGGCTTGAGCAGGGGGACCTTGCATGCGCTGCAGGATTTTAATCCATGACAGCGTAGTGTGTTACTAATGGTTTTCTTTGAGACTGTGTTCCCAGCTCTCTTCAGGTCATTGACCAGGTCCTGCCGTGTAGTTCTGGGCTGATCCCTCACCTTCCTCATGATCATTGATGCCCCACGAGGTGAGATCTTGCATGGAGCCCCAGACCGAGGTTGATTGACCGTCATCTTGAATTTCTTCAATTTTCTAATAATTGCGCTAACAGTTGTCACCTTCTCACCAAGCTTCTTGCCTTTTGTCCTGTAGCCCACCCCAGCCTTGTGCAGGTCTACAATTTTATCCCTGATGTCCTTACACAGCTCTCTGGTCTTGGCCATTGTGGAGAGGTTGGAGTCTGTTTGATTGAGTGTGTGGACAGGTGTCTTTTATACAGGTAACGAGTTCAAACAGGTGCAGTTAATACAGGTAATGAGTGGAGAACAGGAGGGCTTCTTAAAGAAAAACTAACAGGTCTGTGAGAGCCGGAATTCTTACTGGTTGGTAGGTGATCAAATACTTATGTCATGCAATAAAATGCAAATTAATTACTTAAAGATCATACAATGTGATTTTCTGGATTTTTGTTTTAGATTCCGTCTCTCACAGTTGAAGTGTACCTATGATAAAAATTACAGACCTCTACATGCTTTGTAAGTAGGAAAACCTGCAAAATCGGCAGTGTATCAAATACTTGTTCTCCCCACTGTATCTGATAGTAGAAATACTATAGTATATGGAAGTACACAAATCCTATTCTCTCTGTGCATTTAGATGTTGTCTTCTGTCTATTGTTGAAGCAGGTTATGTTGTTGGTACAGTATTACCTGGCTGTCAGTCTCTGTGTTAGAACTAACACGCTTCAGTCTTCTTCCTGCCTCATTTGCAAACCATTTTCATGATGCACAGGGACGTTCCCTGGATGTTCCGTGAAGGTTAATGCGCTCAACATATACAATCACCATGACTACACTAGCCCACACCCATATTGTGTAACCACCTCATTGGTATGTCACGATGATTAAATTAAATCAATCAGTTCCAAACAAAACTTTTCTCAAAGGTTTAGGTGAGCAGTTTGTCTATCGCTGTGTTCTGCCTTTACTCAGGAGTGACATACTGGAGTGTTTTTGCTGACTTTACTGTAGTATTTACGGTTTCTTACTTATGGGTGGCACAAAATGTGATATGGGGGGAGGGGAATGGGCAGGGTATACAGTACAGGTCAAAGGTTTGGACACACCTAATCATTAAAGGGTTTTTCTTTATTTTGACAATTTTCTACAGTGTAGAATAATAGTGAATACAGCAAAACTATGAAATAACACATATGGAATCATGTAGTAACCAAAAAAGTGTTAAACAAATCAAAATATATTTTCTATTTGAGATTCTTCAAATAGCCACCCTTTGCCTTGATGACAGCTTTGCACACTCTTGGCATTTGACATAGAAGTCAAGGCTTTCTCTTTCAGGAAACCTACTGGAGGAATAATAAAATAGCACATTTTCCATAACCTGTAGGACTGGGGGGCTGAACAGATAGTTCCCAACTTTTGACTAGTACTGTATGCAAATTAAATACTGTAGTATTTACTATAGTTTTAAAAAGTGTAGTGTTTTTGCGGACAATACTGACACTGCAGTGTTTTTTTTGCGGATAATACTTTAGTGTTTACTGTAGTATTCTACAGTATACTACAACATTCTATAGTAAGTACTACACAAGATCGAGGGATACTAGCGAAAGAGGAAAGGGGATACCTAGTCAGTTGCACAAATGAATGCATTCAACCGAAATGTGTCTTCCTCGTTTAACCCAACCCCTTTGAATCAGAGAGGTGCGGGGGGCTGCCTTAAATCGACGCCCACGTCATTGGCGCCCAGGGAGCAGTTGTTGTTGGGGGTTAAATGCCTTGCTCAAGTGCAAAACGGCAGGTTTTTCCACATTGCCATCTCAGGGATTTGAACCAGCAACTGGCCCAACGCTCTTAACCGCTAGGCTAACTGCTGCCCCCACAGTGTGTAGTATAGTATTCTACAGTATACTACAGTTTACTATAGAATTGTATAGTAAGTACTGTATTATTCTATAGTAAACTGTAGTATTTTGTCATGTGGGCAGGGAGGAGTGGAGGCGAGAGGGAATAGCTTACACAGAGCAGGGATCAGGGGAAGGCAAATGGAGGGATTTAACACATTTGTCATTTTAAGAATCTTCCTTTTTTGACATACTGTAAATATTGGAATTCTGCTCTAATGAAGCTGTGATAAAACACCTATTGAGATAAATTTAAGGCGCAGAAGTAGGTAATGGATTATCTTTCTGAAAAAGCTGTATATGAAAGATATGCTGAGGGTCTTCTTAGGAAAGGAACAATGGAGCTTCTCTCTCTGAGGTGATTTGGTCCTGTCTGTGTTCAGAGTGAGGTCCTGGGCCTGGGGAAGCAGTGTGGTCTCAGTCAGCGCCAGATAGAAACGTGGTTCCGCCATCGCCGCAACCAAGACAGACCGAGCAACACCAAGAAGTTTTGTGAAGCCTCGTGAGTCAGCTCTCATTCAGAGTTCTATGTACTCATGTGATCTATTTCATTTCAATGTATAGTTTATAGAAAGGATATTATGTTATCTTATGACAAATATTTTGTTTTGTTTTTGCAGTTGGAGGTTTGTTTTCTACCTCATTGCATTTGTAGCAGCGCTTGCCTCCCTGATTGATGTGAGTATATTAAGCACATTCACTTTGGCTACCTTTACCCCGAACAGTGCTACTGCTCCTTGTTCTTCTACTAAGAGGCCCTCACTGTGACTATTTGTTCTGTCCCTCTACCCCTCAGACCCCCTGGTTCTGGGACCACAGAGAGTGCTGGCAGGGCTACCCCAAACAAGTGAGTAGAACAGTTCACTTTAACTTTCAGTTGACCAGTGGTTCCCAAACATGTTTGTTCTTTCACTCATCAAAAGGCTATGGAATTGTCCTGTCACCCACTAAGTAAATACATCAAATGTTTCTAGTGACAACCCAGTCTACAGTATAGCCACAATAAGCCACATCCCACACCATTGAGTCTCAAAACACGATTTGGGAATCTGAGAACACTGCTTTGGACAATCTCAGGAAACTCACTCCTTCTGCTGGAGGAATTGAACAACGCCCCTCCAGATAACAGTTATGACATTCCTACAGGGGACTTAACCCCTCCTCCTCCTTCCCTAGAAGGGGATGACCTGAAACAGAACACACTACAAGCACAAATAACACAACATCTCTATCTACAGTTAAACCAATTATTGAAGTTTTTAGTTCTTACCCCGTGGGAGACGAACCCACAACCCTGGCGTTGCAAGCGCCATGCTCTACCAACTGAGCTACAGTGGGGAAAAAAAGTATTTAGTCAGCCACCAATTGTGCAAGTTCTCCCACTTAAAAAGATGAGAGAGGCCTGTAATTTTCATCATAGGTACACGTCACCTATGACAGACAAATTGAGAAAAGAAAATCCAGAAAATCACATTGTAGGATTTTTTATGAATTTATTAGCAAATTATGGTGGAAAATAAGTATTTGGTCACCTACAAACAAGCAAGATTTCTGGCTCTCACAGACCTGTAACTTCTTCTTTAAGAGGCTCCTCTGTCCTCCACTCATTACCTGTATTAATGGCTCCTGTTTGAACTTGTTATCAGTATAAAAGACACCTGTCCACAACCTCAAACAGTCACACTCCAAACTCCACTATGGCCAAGACCAAAGAGCTGTGAAAGGACACCAGAAACAAAATCGTAGACCTGCACTAGGCTGGGAAGACTGAATCTGCAATAGGTAAGCAGCGTGGTTTGAAGAAATCAACTGTGGGAGCAATTATTAGGAAATGGAAGACATACAAGTCCACTGATAATCTCCCTCGATCTGGGGCTCCACGCAAGATCTCACCCCGTGGGGTCAAAATGATCACAAGAACAGTAAGCAAAAATCCCAGAACCACACAGGGGGACCTAGTGAATGACCTGCAGAGAGCTGGGACCAAAGTAACAAAGCCTACCATCAGTAACACACTACGCCGCCAGGGACTCAAATCCTGCAGTTCCAGACGTGTCCCCCTGCTTAAGCCAGTACATGTCCAGGCCCGTCTGAAGTTTGCTAGAGTGCATTTGGATGATCCAGAAGAGGATTGGGAGAATGTCATATGGTCAGATGAAACCAAAATATAACGTTTTGGTAAAAACTCAACTCGTCGTGTTTGGAGGACAAAGAATGTTGAGTTGCATCCAAAGAACACCATACCTACTGTGAAGCATGGGGGTGGAAACATCATGCTTTGGGGCTGTTTTTCTGCAAAGGGACCAGGACGACTAATCCGTGTAAAGGAAAGAATGAATGGGGCCATGTATCGTGAGATTTTGAGTGAAAACCTCCTTCCATCAGCAAGGGCATTGAAGATGAAACGTGGCTGGGTCTTTCAGCATGACAATGATCCCAAACACACTGCCCGGGCAACGAAGGAGTGGCTTCGTAAGAAGCATTTCAAGGTCCTGGAGTGGCCTAGCCAGTCTCCAGATCTCAACCCCATAGAAAATCTTTGAGGGAGTTGAAAGTCCGTGTTGCCCAGCGACAGCCCCAAAACATCACTGCTCTAGAGGAGATCTGCATGGAGGAATGGGCCAAAATAGTGTGTGAAAACCTTGTAAAGACTTACAGAAAACGTTTGACCTGTGTCATTGCCAACAAAGGGTATATAACAAAGTATTGAGAAACTTTTGTTATTGACCAAATACTTATTTTCCACCATAATTTGCAAATAAATTCATTAAAAATCCTACAATGTGATTTTCTGTATTTTTTTTTCTCATTTTGTCTGCCATAGTTGATGTGTACCTATGATGAAAATTACAGGCCTCTCTCATCTTTTTAAGTGGGAGAACTTGCACAATTGGTGGCTGACTAAATACTTTTTTCCCCCACTGTACATGGGACTGTAACTCCCTAATGCTGTTGACCTTCCCTTTGTTGAAGCCAGGCTGTGTTCTGTGCCTTGCAGGGATGGAGCATGTGATTTCTAGGGGTTAAATGGCTCAGTAAACTTCCCTCTATTGTCTCTCTGGAGCCTTGGAGAGTACTGTTTGGTGGTGGGTGTTTGGGTCACTTCACGGCCATTTAGATTTATCAGCACTTTCTATACATGTACACATCCGCTCTGATTTGAATGTTAAGCCTTGACTGTGGACGTGTGGGGAAACGCTTGCTAAAGGAAGGGAGTTTCAAAGCTTCCACTTCAAATCAAAATCAAATCAAATTGTATTTGTCACATGCGCCGAATACAACAGGTGTAGACCTTACCCGTGAAATGCTTACTTACAAGCCCTTAACCAATGCAGTTCAAGAAATAAAGTTAAGAAAATATTTACTAAATTAACTAAAGTAAAAAATTAAAATAGAAAGTAACACAATAAAATAACAATAACAAGGCTCCCGAGTGGCGCAGTGGTCTAAGGCACTGCATCTCAGTGCTTGAGGTGTCACTACAGACCCCATGGTTTGATTCCAGGCTGTATCACAACTGGCTGTGATTGGGAGTTCCATAGGGCGGTGCACAATTGGCCCAGCGTCGTCTGGGTTTGGCCGGTGTAGGCTGTCGTTGTAAATAAGAAATTGTTCTTAACTGACTTGCCTAGTTAAATAAAGGTAAAATAAACAAAAAATATTCAGGGGGTACCAGTACTGAGTTAATGTGCGGGGGTACAGGTTAGTTGAGGTAATTTGTACATGTAGGTAGGGGTAAAGTGACTATGCATAAATAATAAACAGTGAGTAGCAGCAGTGTGAAAACAAAGGGTGTGGTGGTGTCAATGTAGAGTGGCCATTTGATTAATTGTTCAACAATCTTATGGCTTGGGGGTAGATGCTGTTAAGAAGCCTTTTGGACTTAGACTTGGCGCTCCGGTACCGCTTGCCGTGTGGTAGCAGAGAGAACAGTCTATGACTAGGGTGACTGGAGTCTTTGACAATTTTTTGGGCCTTCCTCTGACACCGCCTAGTATATAGGTTCTGGATGGCAGGAAGCTTGGCCCCAGTGATGTACTGGGCCGTACGCACTACCCTCTGTAGTGCCTTACGGTCGGATGCCGAGTAGTTGCCATACCAGGAGGTGATGCAACCGGTCAGGATGCTCTTAATGGTGCAGCTGTAGAACATTTTGAGGATCTGGGGACCCATGCTACTTTAAAGCTTTGGTTGGGAATATGAGGGGGTTTAAACAAAGCAGCATTCAGAAGTCTACATTTTTGTCATTTAGCAGACAGTCTTATCCAGAGCAACTAACAATTAGGGTTAAGTGCCTTGCTCAAGGGCACATAGACAGATGTTTTGTCTAGTCGGCTCTGGGATTTGAACCAGCGACTTTCTGGTTACTGGCCCGCCCCAGGGGTGCGTTGATTCAAAGCCTGTGCTCCAGGTGTGTGTAATCCTGAGTTTCTCTATTTCAATCGAGGGCTGCTCCCCAAACAAAGAGCCCCCTGTTGTAAATGCTCAGCTGTGTGGACTCTCAGGCCTGGCAGTGGGCTGGGTGTTTATCTGCTGCTGCTGGGAAAAGGCCTCCTTGGTAAACTCCCCTGACTGACTGATCTCTCCCAGTGCACAGGTGGGGGATGGAGTCACAGTCAGTCCACACATTAACTCCTTCCTACCTGGGCTGTGTCTCAATAGTCTCAAAATGCCTCCTTCCTCTCCCTGGTTTCCCTTTCTTTGTCATCTACCAGTGGAGGCTGCTGAGGGGAGGACGGCTCATAATAATGGCTGGAGCGGAGTGAATGGAATGGCATCAAACACATGGAAACGTATTGGAATGGCATCTAACACATCTACGTATTCCGTTCCAGCCATTACCACGGGCCCGTCCTCCCCAATTAAGGTGCCACCAACCTCCTGTGTCATCTACGCTTTTGTGTGAGAACCGGACAGGTGAAAGCAAATACCTCCATGTAGGCTTCCATTCCCATATAGCCTTCAACTTTCCTTTTCTGTCAGATAGGTGCAGATAAAGGTGAGGAGGAAATTAAAGGAAGCCACTTTAGACTATTGGGATGTACCACCTGGAGTCATGCTCAGTAATCTTCAACCCCCTGGTGTTTGTTTTGTTTCTGTCTGTCCCTGCAGCCTGTCGCTGAGGCTCACTACTGGTATTACATCACAGAACTGGGTTTCTATTGGTCCCTGCTGCTCTGTGTATCTGTGGATGTGAAGCGGAAGGTATGTGTCACTCCTGTCTCCACACACACCTGTATGGTTTTTAAGCAACTTTTTCTGTATTCTGTACCATTGATAAATCAATCCATACAGTACAAAGATGACTGATTTACGGCACCAGGAGCGCAGAACTGCTAATGTCCAGGTTATAGTATATCCTCTATACAGTGAGGGAAAAAAGTATTTGATCCCCTGCTGATTTTGTACGTTTGTCCACTGACAAAGAAATGATCACTCTTTAATTTATATGGTACGTTAATTTGAACAGTGAGAGACAGAATAACAAAAAAAAATCCAGAAAAATGCATGTCAAAAATGTTATAAATTGATTAGCATTTTAATGAGGGAAATAAGTATTTGACCCCCTCTCATTCAGAAAGATTTCAGGCTCCCAGGTGTCTTTTATACAGGTAACGAGCTGAGATTAGGAGCACACTCTTAAAGGGAGTGCTCCTAATCTCAGCTTGTTACCTGTATAAAAGACACCTGTCCACAGAAGCAATCAATCAATCAGATTCCAAACTCTCCACCATGGCCAAGAGCAAAGAGCTCTCCAAGGATGTCAGGGACAAGATTGTAGACCTACACAAGGCTGGAATGGGCTACAAGACCATCGCCAAACAGCTTGGTGAGAAGGTGACAACAGTTGGTGCGATTATTCGCAAATGGAAGAAACACAAAATAACTGTCAATCTCCCTCGGCCTGGGGCTCCATGCAAGATCTCACCTCGTGGAGTTGCAATGATCATGAGAACGGTGAAGAATCAGCCCAGAACTACACGGGAGGATCTTGTCAATGATCTCAAGGCAGCTGGGACCATAGTCACCAAGAAAACAATTGGTAACACACTATGCCTTGAAGGACTGAAATCCTGCAGCGCCCGCAAGGTCCCCCTGCTCAAGAAAGCACATATAGAGGCCCGTCTGAAGTTTGCCAATGAACATCTGAATGATTCAGAGGAGAACTGGGTGAAAGTGTTGTGGTCAGATGAGACCAAAATCGAGCTCTTTGGCAACAACTCAACTCGCCGTGTTTGGAGGAGGAGGAATGCTGCCTATGACCCCAAGAACATCATCCCCACCGTCAAACAAGGAGGTGGAAACATTTTGCTTTGGGGGTGTTTTTCTGCTAAGGGGACAGGACAACTTCACCGCATCAAAGGGACGATGGACGGGGCCATGTACCGTCAAATCTTGGGTGAGAACCTCCTTCCCTCAGCCAGGGCATTGAAAATGGGTCGTGGATGGGTATTCCAGCATGACAATGACCCAAAACACACGTCCAAGGCAACAAAGGAGTGGCTCAAGAAGAAGTACATTAAGGTCCTGTAGTGGCCTAGCCAGTCTCCAGACCTTAATCCCATAGAAAATCTGTGGAGGGAGCTGAAGGTTCGAGTTGCCAAACGTCAGGCTCGAAACCTTAATGACTTGGAGAAGATCTGCAAAGAGGAGTGGGACAAAATCCCTTGTGAGATGTGTGCAAACCTGGTGGCCAACTACAAGAAACGTCTGACCTCTGTGATTGCCAACAAGGGTTTTGCCACCAAGTACTAAGTCATGTTTTGCAGAGGGGTCAAATACTTATTTCCGTCATTAAAATGCAAATCAATTTATAACATTTTCGACATGCGTTTTTCTGGATGTTTTTGTTGTTATTCTGTCTCTCACTGTTCAAATAAACCTACCATTAAAATTATAGACTAATCATGTCTTTGTCAGTGGGGAAACGTACAAAATCAGCAGGGGATCAAATACTTTTTTCCCTCACTGTAGCTGTGTGGTTTGTGTGTGTTTTCAGGATTTCAAGGAACAGATCATCCACCACATCGCTACCATTTTCCTCATCGGTTTCTCGTACTGTGCCAATTATGTGCGCGTTGGCACTCTGGTGATACTAGTTCATGATTCCTCAGACTTCCTCCTGGAGGTAGGAGCTCAGTCTCAGTTTTCAAGTCTCACACAGATCATACAGACACAGGGAACTAAAGGGGGAATGATTACTCTTATCATACATGCATGTGGTCAAGCTAATTTGGCACTACCATTTTCCCACATACTGTTTTGATGGGTTGTGTGGTTATCTAAGCAAGGTTATTTGTTCACATGTAGGTCACTGTAAACTTGATTTGAATACAGGGTTTGTTTATTCACATAACTTAATCTTATTTTTTGTAAGGGTTGATACATTTTTCCATAGGGCAAATCAAGTCTGAAATTTCAAAGTGGAAATTACAAACTTTAGAAGCCTTTTAAAAAACTCAAATACACTACAAGTTTGCATTTCCTGCTTTGCAGGAAAATTCTCAGAAACAAAAGAGTCATCAAATGAAGATCCTGCATCTGTAGGTTGATAGCGATCAAACACATTTGGTTATAATTAGCCATTTTATGTGGTAAAAGGAAAACATGTCTTGAGGCTGAACTTATCTTACCTCTCCCAAGAGACTTTCAGCTCTGAAGTAGAACGTCTATTATCACATTTATTCCTAAATATGTTTTTTAATTAACTCAGTAAAGCAGTGTAGTATTGCCCTGATGTTATCTCACAATAAACAATGTCTCCATCATCTTGGGCCTGATGAAATACAGTTGAGGTCGGAAGTTTGCATACACTTAGGTTGGAGTCATTAAAACTAGTTTTTCAACCACTCCACAAATTTCTTGTTAACAAACTATAGTTTTGCATGACACAAGTAATTTTTCCAACAATTGTTTACAGACATTATTTCACTTATAATTCACTGTATCACAATTCCAGTGGGTCAGAAGTTTACATACACTAAGTTGACTGTGCCTTTAAAAAGCTTGGAAATTTCCAGAAAATGATGTCATGGCTTTAGAAGGTTCTGATAGGCTAATTGACATAATTTGAGTCAATTGGAGGTGTACCTGTGGATGTATTTCAAGGCCTACCTTCAAACTCAGTGCCTCTTTGCTTGACATCATGGGAAAATCAAAAGAAATCAGCCAAGACCTCAAAAAGAAAATTGTAGACCTCCACAAGTCTGGTTCATCCTTGGGAGCAATTTCCAAATGCCTGAAGGTACCACGTTCATCTGTACAAACAATAGTATGCAAGTATAAACACCATGGGACCACGCAGCCGTCATACCGCTCAGGAAGGAGACGCGTTCTGTCTCCTAGAGATGAACTTACTTTGGTGCGAAAAGTGCAAATCAATCCCAGAACAACAGTAAAGGACCTTATGAAGATGCTGGAGGAAACAGGTACAACAGTATCTATATCCACAGTAAAACAAGTCCTATATCGACATAACCTGAAAGGCCGCTCAGCAAGGAAGAAGCCACTGCTCCAAAACCGCCATAAAAAAGCCAGACTACGGTTTGCAACTGCACATGGGGACAAAGATCGTACTTTTTGGAGAAATGTCCTCTGGTCTGATGAAACAAAAATAGAACTGTTTGGCCATAATGACCATCGTTATGTTTGGAGGAAAAAGGGCGGGCTTGCAAGCCGAAGAACACCATCCCAACCATGAAGGACGGGGGTGGCAGCATCATGCTGTGGGGGTGCTTTACTGCAGGAGGGACTGGTCCACTTCACAAAATAGATGGCATCATGAGGAAGGAAAATTATGTGGATATATTGAAGCAACATCTCAAGACATCAGTCAGGAAGTTAAAGCTTGGTCGCAAATGGGTCTTCCAAATGGACATTGACCCCAAGCAACATAAGTTGTTGCAAAATGGCATAAGGACAACAAAGTCAAAGTATTGGAGTGGCCATCACAAAGCCCTGACCTCAATCCTATAGAAAATGTGTGGGCAGAACTGAAAAAGCATGTGCGAGCAAGAAGGCCTACAAACCTGACTCAGTTACACCAGCTCTGTCAGGAGTAATAGGCCAGAATTCACCCAACTTATTGTGGGAAGCTTGTGGAAAGCTACCCGAAACGTTTGACCCAAGTTAAACAATTTAAAGGCAACGCTACCAAATACTAATTGAGTGTATGTAAACTTCTGACCCACCAGGAATGTGATGAAATGAATAAAAGCTGAAATAAATCATTCTCTCTACTATTATTCTGACATTTCACATTCTTAAAATAAAGTGGTGATCCTAACTGACCTAAAACAGGGCATTTTTACTAGGATTAAATGTCATGAATTGTGAAAAACTGAGTTTAAATGTATTTGGCTAAGGTGTATGTAAACTTCCGACTTCAACTGTATGTATCGCTTGTCGTGTGGATCCAGGCGTGACATAATGCCTCCTTTAGAAGCAGTCAATGGGAGACATTGGGTCAGAAGGGGACATTGGTTGTCAATGTATGCTAGAGAAAACCACTCCATCAGAGAGTATGGACTGGGAGGTCATACAATATGTTGGAGAACATCAATACTGTATGTTATTATTTGTACAGCCACTGTGCTATATTGGTCAACCCAGCTGGTAACACATAGTGACTGTGTCATTACTAGTGCCTCATGAGGGTTCTGAATAAGCCCAACTGTGATCGGAGTATTATTATATTTCACTTACAGTCTGCCAAGATGTTCAACTACGCTGGCTGGAGGAAGACATGTGACACACTGTTTGTCATCTTCGCCCTGGTGTTCCTGCTAACACGACTAGTGGTCTTCCCTGGCAGGTGAGACTGGACGCTTTCTCACACAGTCATTTGACAATTTATTAGGAGTGTATTACAAAGGTCAAGTACAGTGGGGGAAAAAAGTATTTAGTCAGCCACCAATTGTGCAAGTTCTCCCACTTAAAAAGATGAGAGAGGCCTGTAATTATCATCATAGGTACACGTCAACTATGACAGACAAATTGAAAATTTTTTTCCCAGAAAATCACATTGTAGGATTTTTTATGAATTTATTTGCAGATTATGGTGGAAAATAAGTATTTGGTCACCTACAAACAAGCAAGATTTCTGGCTCTCACAGACCTGTAACTTCTTCTTTAAGAGGCTCCTCTGTCCTCCACTCGTTACCTGTATTAATGGCACCTGTTTGAACTTGTTATCAGTATAAAAGACACCTGTCCACAACCTCAAACAGTCACACTCCAAACTCCACTATGGCCAAGACCAAAGAGCTGTCAAAGGACACCAGAAACAAAATTGTAGACCTGCACCAGGCTGGGAAGACTGAATCTGCAATAGGTAAGCAGCTTGGTTTGAAGAAATCAACTGTGGGAGCAATTATTAGGAAATGGAAGACATACAAGACCACTGATAATCTCCCTCGATCTGGGGCTCCACGCAAGATCTCACCCCGTGGGGTCAAAATGATCACAAGAACGGTGAGCAAAAATCCCAGAACCACACGGGGGGACCTAGTGAATGACCTGCAGAGAGCTGGGACCAAAGTAACAAAGCCTACCATCAGTAACGCACTACGCCGCCAGGGACTCAAATCCTGCAGTGCCAGACGTGTCCCCCTGCTTAAGCCAGTACATGTCCAGGCCCGTCTGAAGTTTGCTAGAGTGCATTTGGATGATCCAGAAGAGGATTGGGAGAATGTCATATGGTCAGATGAAACCAAAATAGAACTTTTTGGTAAAAACTCAACTCGTCGTGTTTGGAGGACAAAGAATGCTGAGTTGCATCCAAAGAACACCATACCTACTGTGAAGCATGGGGGTGGAAACATCATGCTTTGGGGCTGTTTTTCTGCAAAAGGACCAGGACGACTGATCCATGTAAAGGAAAGAATTAATGGGGCCATGTATCGTGAGATTTTGAGTGAAAAAAAAAAAAGTCTCCAGATGTCAACCCCATAGAAAATCTTTGGAGGGAGTTGAAAGTCTGTGTTGCCCAGCGACAGCCCCAAAACGTCACTGCTCTAGAGGAGATCTGCATGGAGGAATGGGCCAAAATACCAGCAACAGTGTGTGAAAACCTTGTGAAGACTTACAGAAAATGTTTGACCTGTGTCATTGCCAACAAAGGGTATATAACAAAGTATTGAGAAACTTTTGTTATTGACCAAATACTTATTTTCCACCATAATTTGCAAATCAATTCATAAAAAATCCTACAATGTGATTTTCTGGATTTTTGTTTCTCATTTTGTCTGTCATAGTTGACGTGTACCTATGATGAAAATTACAGGCCTCTCTCATCTTTTTAAGTGGGAGAACTTGCACAATTGGTGGCTGACTAAATACTTTTTTTCCCCACTGTATAATAAAAGTAGTAATAAGATTACTCAGGGTCTATCCTTTTCTGACAGTTTACACAACTCAAATGTAGGCCTACATGCAAATATTCCATTACTTCTGATGTACGCACATCTCAAGTCAGAACATAGTGTGTACTGTAAATCAGTTAAGGGAATGTGTTCAGAAGAACCGCTTAGGGAATGTTATAAATGCAAGGCTTGAGGATGGATTAATTTACTGTTTTATATGCACCTTCTTGCCCCTTCAGAATAGTCCACTCCACCCTGGTTGTGTCTTTGGATTTCTTCCAGCCTTTCTTTGGCTACTACTTCTTCAATGCACTTCTGTTGGTGCTGCAAGCTCTGCACATCTTCTGGGCCTGGCTGATCCTACGCATGGTCTACAAGTTTGTCTTTATGGGCAAGGTCAGTAGACTCAAGTTATTATCCGCCTTACTTACTAATGGTGATTTCATTGGATGCCATGATACAGTAGAATAATAGATAACATGCTCACTCATATTATTTTTCAGAAGTAGTTGGGTGATTAATCATCTTAGTACAGCCCACAATTAAATAAATGGACAGAACACCATAAATATTCTTCAATGATTCATTTATTCTTAGTACAGACGTGTTTTCGTCCAACTGCGGCCAAAACACGTCCGTACAAATAATACATTAGTCACTGAAGATTATTATGGTGTACTGTCCGTTTCTTTCATTGTACACCTTGGAAGTATCACAGGGTACTGCCTTTAAGGCATAGTGTTTGTAAGATTTATTGGCATTATCAATACATTCTGTGCTATACCATCTGGTTGTGTTCCGTTTGTAGATTTATTTTGCAGCCTTAAACGGTCACTTACATATATCCTATGCTGTAGGTGGAGAAAGATGAGCGCAGCGATGAGGAAAGCGAGCCTGAGGAGGAGGTGGAGGCAGAGGAGGAAGAGGAGACTAGCTGGGAGCAAAGAAAGGGCGCCCTCAATTCCAAATTGGCTTCGCTTGCCAACAATTGTGTCCTGAACAACCTAACCAACCAGAGAAATATGAACAGCAGACTACCCAAAGCCAGA
Organism: Coregonus lavaretus; assembly: GCF_964263955.1. Lineage (NCBI taxonomy): Eukaryota > Metazoa > Chordata > Actinopteri > Salmoniformes > Salmonidae > Coregonus > Coregonus lavaretus. Next base: position 33,766,884 of record NC_139993.1, on the reverse strand, counting down.
TAGTACCACTCTCTTTTCGCACTAGGTTAAACTTAGAACGTTTTCCTATCCTTCCACAGTATATACTGGTAAGATATAATACATTTATATGGCTTATATATTACAAATATGGTCCATTTATGATTTCATTTATGGTTTCGGATAATACTTCACTTCACTACGTTTGAAGTACATAACTGTTCACTGCACTGTCAAACATTATGGTCAAACAAGAAGTACACTGGTTTTACTTTAAGATGAAGTATGTTTTTCTATAGTTTATATTTATAATTTATTTGTTTTTGTTTGGATTGTGTGTAAATAGTGAAAGACATTAACTCAATCAAATCAAAGTTTATTGGTTGCGTACACCGATTTGCAGATGTTATGGGAGGTGCAGCGAAATGCTTGTGTTTCTGGCTCCAACAGTGCAGTAATACCTAGCAAAAAAACAAACAATACACACGTAATCCAGAAAAATACAAT